>NW_026970184.1:0-300000 GCF_028390025.1 Pseudophryne corroboree | reverse complement strand
TGCTCACCTGAAATAATAATACTTAGATAGCTTTCCTCTTGCCATTATAATGCCCTTAATATTATAGTTAGCCTTTGCATTTTTGAGACGTGTATGATTTTGCATTTTTTGGCATTAAATGTTGCCATGTTCTTGACCATTCCTCTAGTCCAGGGGCGGAACTGCCAGAGACAACGGAGTCAGTTGCCGCCGGGCTCCAGCCCTAAAGGGGCTTCCTCCATTGCCCCCCGGCTGTTACGTGCCCTTCCTACTAAATAGACAAAGGCGCTACCAGCAGGGTCTCGCAGTTTGTACATTCCATGCCGTAACACCCTTCTTTCCACCTTTTTCAAGACCCAGCCCAGCAGCCTCGCCGCTGCCACCACGGCTAGCTGCAGCACTGCCAGCGGTGGGGTGCCCCTGCTTCTTCTCACACTACAGATAGCTGGGCACTGCGGAACCCTTGTGGCGCCATATAAATAAAGGATAATAATAATAATAAATAATATAATATATAGCAGTACGGTACAGTAGGCCACTGCTCTACCTACCTCTGTGTCATCAAGTATACTATCCATCCATACCTGTGGTGCATTTTAGAAAAAAACATGTCTCGGCAGAGCAATCTATAAATCCATCATTTTTCAGACAGCAACAGTGGGTATTGTAATAGTCACCCAATCCATCACTTTTATAGGGTTACATGCACCCACATGCTACAGCCTGTCTCAATAATTTTATTGTCACGCTGTGTGTGTTTGTGTATTTATTTGGGTATTTTTTGTTGTTGTAGAACTACAGGTACCAGCAAGCCCGTTATTTCCCCGCCTGCTGGTACTTGAGGTTCTCCAAGTACCAGCAAGCGGGGGAGACTTGCTGGGCCTTGTAGTTCCACAACAAAAAAAACAATATTCTTTTTTTACACACATGGCTATCAGCCCGGCACCCACCACCCAGGGGTGCTGGGGACAGCCTCGGGCTTCACCCCTGGCCCTTGGGTGCCTCGAGGGGAGGAACCTCTTGATTTAAGGGGTCCCCACTCCTCCAGGGAACCCCGGCCAGGGGTGACTAGTTGGAGGGGTAATGCCAGGGCCGCAGGGACCTACATAAAAGTGTCCCCCGGCTGTGGCATTATCTCTCTGGCTAGTGGAGCCCGGTGCTGGTTTTAAAAATATGGGGGACCCCTACATCTTTTGTCCCACGTATTTTTGGAACCTGGACCGTTCTAAGAGCCCGGTGCTGGTTGTCTAAATATGGGGAACCCCTGTCCAATTTTTCCCCCAGTATTTAAATAACCAGGACCGGCTCAAAGAGCCCGAGGCTGGTTATACTAAGGAGGGGGGACCTCACGCATTTTTTTTTAACCCATTCTGACCCTTCTCCTTTAAGTTAATGGAAGCCCTGGACAACAAAATTGCATTCATGTCCTCCTCCCTCACCCTTCCCAGTCCCAAACACTCATTTTTTTTTTCTTTAAAAATTTATAATATATAACAAGAACAATGAGCAGGCAGGCAGCGGGCATTGGCGGCATCGGACTGAGATAGAAATTAGTGGTGGAGGGCTGGGTCAGTTGATTGTGGGAGAGTTTGTAAGCCATTGGCGGTGGCAGCGGATATCGGCTCAGAGGCAGTAGCGGGCATTGGCTAAGGGTCATCGGCAGGATTTGGCGGAAATTATGGCTGTAGTGCCTCACTAGCCACTGACCTCACCGCACGCCACTGTGGGACAGATGTAACATGCAGAGAGAGGTAGATTTGGGAGGGGGAATGTCCTAGCATAACTGTTAATTGCAGTGTAATACTGTAATTCAGCTGTGCAGCATTTGTGGCTAAATGTCAAAGAAGCCAGTATTTACCCTGCATGCAAAACAATAAATGTATTTGCACATACCTCCCAACTAACCCAATTTTTGCAGGACAGTCACTTTTTTTGGGAATGTCCAGCTAACCCAAACAACCCCCCCCCCCCGGTGGGGGCCGCAGTGTCCCATAGTCAAGGGGGAGGGGGGGGGGGGTGGAAGGCTCCCTGTAGCTTGTTGCTCTGCAAATATGCACATTGTGGGTAATTCAGACCTGATCGCTAGGGTGTGTTTTTTGCATCCCTGTAATCAGGTAGTTGCCGCCTACAGCGGAGGGGAAAATTTGCTGTGCAGGTGTGTGATCACATGTGCACAAGAGCTGCACAGCTCAGCACTTACTCAGCCATTGAGGTGACGTCACAAATCCTCCCACAAAACGCCGGGTCCCTCCAGTGTTTTTCCGGACACTCCCTAGAAAGATTCAGTTGCCACCCACACAAACACCCTCTTCTTGTCAATCTTCTTGTGATCTCCGGACCGTCGCACTTACGCATTGTGGCGCATACGCATGTGTAGTGCAGACCTGATTGCCCGCTGGGTGAAAATAAATTCAAGCGATCTGGTCTGAATAAGCCTCAATGTCTATTCACGGGAGACAGAGGGGCTGGGGCATGGCCAGCAGCTCACAGAGCACCTATAATGACAAAAATGGGAGACATGGCTCATGATCGCGATATACCTGCGAAGGTACGCCCTCTACTGATTGACAGGCAGAGGCATTCGCATTTTCTGCGGGGCACCCGGAGAAAATGTAGGCACACGCACAGGATGGACCCTGCGTATATGCCCCCATCCTCTTCATAGTTTTTGCGGTTGGAACGCGTATTACGATCCAAACTGAATTAGGCCCTATGTCTTATATACATGAGCAGTGTGAAAACATCAATCGATGGGGGTAATTCCAAGTTGATCGCAGCAGGAATTTTGTTAGCAGTTGGGCAAAACCATGTGTACTGCAGGGGAGGCAGATATAACATGTGCAGAAAGAGTTAGATTTGGGTGAGTTATTTTGTTTCTGTGCAGGGTAAATACTGACTGCTTTATTTTTACACTGCAAATTAGATTGCAGATTGAACACACCACACCCAAATCTAACTCTCTCTGCACATGTTAAATCTGCCTTCCCTGCAGTGCATATAGGTGGTCATTCCGAGTTGTTCGCTCTGTAATTTTCTTCGCATCGCAGCGATTTTCCGCTTAATGCGCATGCGCAATGTTCGCACTGCGACTGCGCCAAGTAAATTTGCTATGCAGTTAGGAATATTACTCACGGTTTTTTCATCGTTCTGGTGATCGTAATGTGATTGACAGGAAGTGGGTGTTTCTGGGCGGAAACAGGCCGTTTTAGGGGCGTGTGGGAAAAAATGCTACCGTTTCTGGGAAAAACGCGGTAATGGCTGGAGAAACGGAGGAGTGTCTGGGCGAACGCTGGGTGTGTTTGTGACGTCAAACCAGGAACGACAAGCACTGAACTGATCGCACTAGCAGAGTAAGTCTCGAGCTACTCAGAAACTGCACAGAGATGTCTTATCGCAATATTGCAAATCTTTCGTTCGCAATTTTAAGATGCTAAGATTCACTCCCAGTAGGCGGCGGCTTAGCGTGTGCAATGCTGCTAAAAGCAGCTTGCGAGCGAACAACTCGGAATGAGGGCCATGGGGGGTAATTCTGAGTTGATCGCAGCAGGATTTTTGTTAGCAGTTGGGCAAAACCATGTGCACTGCATTTACGAACAGATGATTTTTTACATAAATTTTAAAATGTTAGTAAATGTGTGTTTTTTTTCAACCTGGAAGCCCAACATCGATTAAGATCGATCTTAAATAGACCCCTGGGTTTTAAGGATAACCATGGTTGAGTCCAATGGTTAATTCACATTGACCGAAGTTCTAATTAAGTCACCTGTGCTCAAGCATGATATCCTTAAAATCTGGATTGCAATGACAGCATTTGGGAACTATGCCTAAGGGTTTAATTTTTACATTTATCCACTGACAATAAATCTACCTACAATATCCCTGTAACTGTTATGATTACAGTATTTCACTAAATAATTTAATTTGCTGAACCTTCTGTAAAAAGAAATATTAAGATGCTGTAATTCCCAGATGCAGCAAATTTGTTAGCTAGTGGGCAAAGCCATGTGCACTGCAGGGATGGGGGGGGGGGCAGATATAACATTTGCAGAGAGATTTAGGTGGGTTATATTGTTTGTGTGCAGGGTAAATACTGGCTGTTTTGTTTTTACACTGCAATTTAGATTTCAGTTTGAACACACTGCACCAAAATCTAACTCTCTCTGCACATATTATACACCCCCCCCCCTGCAGTGTACATGGTTTTAGCTAATAAATTTGCTGCTGTGATCAGATCTGAGTTAAGCCCTATGTATTTAGCACTGGCAAAGGGTTAGAGGCCTTGCTGTAGAGCTCACACCTTTCTTATCATGCATTGTAATATTTCCTATGTCCTGATGTTGTGCTCTCTGCTCCATCCAAGTAAACAGCAATGTAGCGTGGCTATCAAAGAGCGTGAACATTGCAGATTTCCTGGGATTAATGCTAAAGAATGCTATTCCAGAGGCTGCTGCTTTAATTCAAGTGTCACTGGGGTTAAATGGTGTTTTTACCTTAAAAACACAGGTAGAGTATATAGTACAGTGGTAGAGTGGGAGCATGTAGTGCGATTGATTAAAGATTTGATGGAGCTTAAACATGGATAAGGTCCATAGCTCTAAGAGTTTATCTTGTGTATCCTTTATTCTTAGTCATGGTCAGATAAGATTAGAAAATACCATTTAAGTGGAAATTTCCTGTTAGCTGTTTTTCAGTTTGCTCAACTGTCTGATTAACTGGTCCTAAAAAAGGACCAAAGGAGCTAAATTGCCCTGTGATCTAGCTAAATTGCCCCAGTTAAAAAAAAAAAAAAAAACTAAGCTGCTGTAATTCCTGGATGTTTCCTTACTGCATCAACAGGAAGTGACAAGAAACAATGTAATGTGGAACCGTACAGCAGAAGGGATCGCTGCTACCCCACAATAAGTGCAGCGGAATGTAAGAAGAGGAATTGTTGCTTTGACTGCAGCATTCCCGGGGTTAACTGGTGTTTCTTCAAGTCACAAGGTATGGAGCTGCTGTATAGTTACTCGCAAGTCAGTAGTTGTATGATGCTCACACCTGTTAAGCTGGATACACACAGAATGCCCTACACAGGGGGTGAAATGAGCGCCCCCCCACCCCCGTCTGCTCAGCACACATCACGCTGTGCTGAGCGGGGGGAGAGATGTGTGCTGAGCAGTTCGCTCAGCACACATCTCTCCCCAAAATCGGGCCGTAAATACGGACCTTTAAACTGGATCCACACTTAGATTATCTGTCCAATTTTTTTTTTCTAGTTGAAACAAAATTATGCTAATATGTGGCAGCAAATGACAATTGACCATTTGCTCACAAACACTGGAAAACATCCAAAAATGGTCATTTAGATAAATTGGTTAAATCCATTTAATTTAGCTAATTTATCCAAACTACCTTTATTGTATCTTTGTGGGTGAATGATGTGTGGGTCAGTGTTGAGGGTGGTGGAGGAGATGGGTAATAGGCACAGCAGGGTGTGGACAGTCAAATAGTGTGCTTAGAGGTTCAGAGTCATTGTATGAGACTCTGGCAACAGTGACTTGATGAGTCTGGTGTCCATAGGGTGGGACGCACTAACCTTTTTATGCTATTGAAATAGTTCTCCTCCTGACCGACGCAGTTCCTTGCTCCGAGGTTGGTGTATTGTCCTGTTGCAGCGCCTCTCCACTGTGGTCACAGTGAGCTGTGTGGTGTTGCTGGTGCATGCCAATCTCCCCCCAACCTCCCTCTGGCATTTCAGACCTACGTACGCATGATGGGATCTTGTATGATATGCGCGTGTGCTGTAGAGATGAAAGTGGCGGTGAGGAGGCAGATCGTGAGATGGGGAAACTTTGTGGACTGTTAGCGAAGGGGAGCACTGGGCAATCTGAGTTGCAAAGAGGGCAGCAGAAGAGGTTATTGCATGTGCACTGGTGACAGGTCCATCCTTGGTGGCTAGCCTCAGTGGTAAAGGGGTACATGAGCTAGTGTCCCTTGGTCAGCCATGTACCATGGCCACCTCCCTACCTCCTATATATTCTCCCTAATCTGTCACTTTGTTACGGTCTGCTGCTGGCACTGGTGTATCGTCCTGCAGATGCCGTCTCCGCCCATTGCTGTGACTTCCCCCAGAGTTAGCCACACAGAGTGACAGATCTGGGAAAATATATAGGAGATCATTACTTTCACTTGCAGCCTACCTTATTTTTTGCAGCCTAGCATGCTCCTGACCCCTTCTCTCACTAATACTTATACAACATTCATGAACTCATCTTAAGGTTTCTTTATTATTCAGTCACACTGTCTTGGATCCAAACCATTTCCTGTGGCATTGCAGTCAAACAATTGAGCTATTTACCCCAGCATTGATCTGCTGAGTTGCAATGCTAATAATTTTTTTTTGCAAAGTACCAATAGCTTCATATAATGTTCACAATTTTTATGCAGGATCAAGTAGCTCAATGGGTAGGGTGTTTGATTAGAATTCAACAGGTTATAGGTTTGAATCCTGGGTATGGTAGTTTGAGGTGTTATTTAATAAAGTGTGTTTATATATTAGTCACACATGGCTTACTTGTACAAATGGCATGTCACCAGTTAGTGCTGACTGCTGATATGCCATTTGCACAAGCAAGCCATGTGTGACTGTATATGCATTTAAGGAGGGCCCCCCGGCAATACCACAAACCATTGAGTGTCAAGTATACTAGAAATATCTTCATATCTCATGTGCTTTCTCTGAGACCAATCTTGTTATGCCCCTTCCCCACGAGGCATGCGCCTTTTGTCCATATTGCAAAAATAGTGTGGGGGGGGGGGGGCATATAATTCTCTGTCACAGGGTACTAAAAAGTCTAGTTATGGCTCTGGTATGCATTATGTAATCTGGCAGACCATCTCTCCAACACTGGCTGGTTGGAATAGAAATCCGGTTATCTATGTGAGCAAATGACCATCAACGATTTACTCTCAAACACTAGAAAATGGACAAAAATGGTCCCCTAAACAAATTGGTTAAATTTGGGGTTTAACCAATTTGTGTAATGACCATTTTTGACCACTTTTCTAGTGTTTGGGAGCAAATGGTTAATTGACATTTGCTCCTATACATTACCAGATTTTTATTTCATCCATCCAGACTGGATAGATAGTAGAGATGAGCGGGTTCGGTTTCTCTGAATCCGAACCCGCACGAACTTCATGTTTTTTTTCACGGGTCCGAGCGACTCGGATCTTCCCGCCTTGCTCGGTTAACCCGAGCGCGCCCGAACGTCATCATGACGCTGTCGGATTCTCGCGTGGCTCGGATTCTATCGCGAGACTCGGATTCTATATAAGGAGCCGCGCGTCGCCGCCATTTTCACACGTGCATTGAGATTGATAGGGAGAGGACGTGGCTGGCGTCCTCTCCGTTTAGAATAGATTAGAGAGACACTTGATTTACTAATTTTGGGGAGCATTAGGAGTACTCAGTACAGTGCAGAGTTTTGCTGATAGTGACCACCAGTTTTATTTATAATCCGTTCTCTGCCTGAAAAAAGCGATACACAGCACACAGTGACTCAGTCACATACCATATCTGTGTGCACTGCTCAGGCTCAGGCCAGTGTGCTGCATCATCTATTATCTATATATAATATTATATATATCTGATTATCTGTCTGACTGCTCAGCTCACACAGCTTATAATTGTGGGGGAGACTGGGGAGCACTACTGCAGTGCCAGTTATAGGTTATAGCAGGAGCCAGGAGTACATAATATATTATATAGTGAGTGACCACCAGACACACAGTGCAGTTTATTTAATATATCCGTTCTCTGCCTGAAAAAAGCGATACACACAGTGACTCAGTCAGTCACATACCATATCTGTGTGCACTGCTCAGGCTCAGGCCAGTGTGCTGCATCATCTATATATATTATATATCTGTCTGACTGCTCAGCTCACACAGCTTATAATTGTGGGGGAGACTGGGGAGCACTACTGCAGTGCCAGTTATAGGTTATAGCAGGAGCCAGGAGTACATAATATTATATTAAAACAGTGCACACTTTTGCTGCAGGAGTGCCACTGCCAGTGTGACTAGTGACCAGTGACCTGACCACCAGTATATATAATATTAGTAGTATACTATCTCTTTATCAACCAGTCTATATATTAGCAGCAGACACAGTACAGTGCGGTAGTTCACGGCTGTGGCTACCTCTGTGTCGGCACTCGGCAGCCCGTCCATAATTGTATATACCACCTAACCGTGGTTTTTTTTTCTTTCTTTATACATACATACTAGTTACGAGTATACTATCTCTTTATCAACCAGTCTATATTAGCAGCAGACACAGTACAGTGCGGTAGTTCACGGCTGTGGCTACCTCTGTGTCGGCACTCGGCAGCCCGTCCATAATTGTATATACCACCTAACCGTGGTTTTTTTTTCTTTCTTTATACATACATACTAGTTACGAGTATACTATCTCTTTATCAACCAGTCTATATATTAGCAGCAGACACAGTACAGTGCGGTAGTTCACGGCTGTGGCTACCTCTGTGTCGGCACTCGGCAGCCCGTCCATAATTGTATATACCACCTAACCGTGGTTTTTTTTTCTTTCTTTATACATACATACTAGTTACGAGTATACTATCTCTTTATCAACCAGTCTATATATTAGCAGCAGACACAGTACAGTGCGGTAGTTCACGGCTGTGGCTACCTCTGTGTCGGCACTCGGCAGCCCGTCCATAATTGTATATACCACCTAACCGTGGTTTTTTTTTCTTTCTTTATACATACATACTAGTTACGAGTATACTATCTCTTTATCAACCAGTCTATATATTAGCAGCAGACACAGTACAGTGCGGTAGTTCACGGCTGTGGCTACCTCTGTGTCGGCACTCGGCAGCCCGTCCATAATTGTATATACCACCTAACCGTGGTTTTTTTTTCTTTCTTTATACATACATACTAGTTACGAGTATACTATCTCTTTATCAACCAGTCTATATATTAGCAGCAGACACAGTACAGTGCGGTAGTTCACGGCTGTGGCTACCTCTGTGTCGGCACTCGGCAGCCCGTCCATAATTGTATATACCACCTAACCGTGGTTTTTTTTTCTTTCTTTATACATACATACTAGTTACGAGTATACTATCTCTTTATCAACCAGTCTATATATTAGCAGCAGACACAGTACAGTGCGGTAGTTCACGGCTGTGGCTACCTCTGTGTCGGCACTCGGCAGCCCGTCCATAATTGTATATACCACCTAACCGTGGTTTTTTTTTCTTTCTTTATACATACATACTAGTTACGAGTATACTATCTCTTTATCAACCAGTCTATATATTAGCAGCAGACACAGTACAGTGCGGTAGTTCACGGCTGTGGCTACCTCTGTGTCGGTACTCGGCAGCCCGTCCATAATTGTATATACCACCTAACCGTGGTTTTTTTTTCTTTCTTTATACATACATACTAGTTACGAGTATACTATCTCTTTATCAACCAGTCTATATATTAGCAGCAGACACAGTACAGTGCGGTAGTTCACGGCTGTGGCTACCTCTGTGTCGGCACTCGGCAGCCCGTCCATAATTGTATATACCACCTAACCGTGGTTTTTTTTTCTTTCTTTATACATACATACTAGTTACGAGTATACTATCTCTTTATCAACCAGTCTATATATTAGCAGCAGACACAGTACAGTGCGGTAGTTCACGGCTGTGGCTACCTCTGTGTCGGCACTCGGCAGCCCGTCCATAATTGTATATACCACCTAACCGTGGTTTTTTTTTCTTTCTTTATACATACATACTAGTTACGAGTATACTATCTCTTTATCAACCAGTCTATATATTAGCAGCAGACACAGTACAGTGCGGTAGTTCACGGCTGTGGCTACCTCTGTGTCGGCACTCGGCAGCCCGTCCATAATTGTATATACCACCTAACCGTGGTTTTTTTTTCTTTCTTTATACATACATACTAGTTACGAGTATACTATCTCTTTATCAACCAGTCTATATATTAGCAGCAGACACAGTACAGTGCGGTAGTTCACGGCTGTGGCTACCTCTGTGTCGGCACTCGGCAGCCCGTCCATAATTGTATATACCACCTAACCGTGGTTTTTTTTTCTTTCTTTATACATACATACTAGTTACGAGTATACTATCTCTTTATCAACCAGTCTATATATTAGCAGCAGACACAGTACAGTGCGGTAGTTCACGGCTGTGGCTACCTCTGTGTCGGCACTCGGCAGCCCGTCCATAATTGTATATACCACCTAACCGTGGTTTTTTTTTCTTTCTTTATACATACATACTAGTTACGAGTATACTATCTCTTTATCAACCAGTCTATATATTAGCAGCAGACACAGTACAGTGCGGTAGTTCACGGCTGTGGCTACCTCTGTGTCGGCACTCGGCAGCCCGTCCATAATTGTATATACCACCTAACCGTGGTTTTTTTTTCTTTCTTTATACATACATACTAGTTACGAGTATACTATCTCTTTATCAACCAGTCTATATATTAGCAGCAGACACAGTACAGTGCGGTAGTTCACGGCTGTGGCTACCTCTGTGTCGGCACTCGGCAGCCCGTCCATAATTGTATATACCACCTAACCGTGGTTTTTTTTTCTTTCTTTATACATACATACTAGTTACGAGTATACTATCTCTTTATCAACCAGTCTATATATTAGCAGCAGACACAGTACAGTGCGGTAGTTCACGGCTGTGGCTACCTCTGTGTCGGCACTCGGCAGCCCGTCCATAATTGTATATACCACCTAACCGTGGTTTTTTTTTCTTTCTTTATACATACATACTAGTTACGAGTATACTATCTCTTTATCAACCAGTCTATATATTAGCAGCAGACACAGTACAGTGCGGTAGTTCACGGCTGTGGCTACCTCTGTGTCGGCACTCGGCAGCCCGTCCATAATTGTATATACCACCTAACCGTGGTTTTTTTTTCTTTCTTTATACATACATACTAGTTACGAGTATACTATCTCTTTATCAACCAGTCTATATATTAGCAGCAGACACAGTACAGTGCGGTAGTTCACGGCTGTGGCTACCTCTGTGTCGGCACTCGGCAGCCCGTCCATAATTGTATATACCACCTAACCGTGGTTTTTTTTTCTTTCTTTATACATACATACTAGTTACGAGTATACTATCTCTTTATCAACCAGTCTATATATTAGCAGCAGACACAGTACAGTGCGGTAGTTCACGGCTGTGGCTACCTCTGTGTCGGTACTCGGCAGCCCGTCCATAATTGTATATACCACCTAACCGTGGTTTTTTTTTCTTTCTTTATACATACATACTAGTTACGAGTATACTATCTCTTTATCAACCAGTCTATATATTAGCAGCAGACACAGTACAGTGCGGTAGTTCACGGCTGTGGCTACCTCTGTGTCGGCACTCGGCAGCCCGTCCATAATTGTATATACCACCTAACCGTGGTTTTTTTTTCTTTCTTTATACATACATACTAGTTACGAGTATACTATCTCTTTATCAACCAGTCTATATATTAGCAGCAGACACAGTACAGTGCGGTAGTTCACGGCTGTGGCTACCTCTGTGTCGGCACTCGGCAGCCCGTCCATAATTGTATATACCACCTAACCGTGGTTTTTTTTTCTTTCTTTATACATACATACTAGTTACGAGTATACTATCTCTTTATCAACCAGTCTATATATTAGCAGCAGACACAGTACAGTGCGGTAGTTCACGGCTGTGGCTACCTCTGTGTCGGCACTCGGCAGCCCGTCCATAATTGTATATACCACCTAACCGTGGTTTTTTTTTCTTTCTTTATACATACATACTAGTTACGAGTATACTATCTCTTTATCAACCAGTCTATATATTAGCAGCAGACACAGTACAGTGCGGTAGTTCACGGCTGTGGCTACCTCTGTGTCGGCACTCGGCAGCCCGTCCATAATTGTATATACCACCTAACCGTGGTTTTTTTTTCTTTCTTTATACATACATACTAGTTACGAGTATACTATCTCTTTATCAACCAGTCTATATATTAGCAGCAGACACAGTACAGTGCGGTAGTTCACGGCTGTGGCTACCTCTGTGTCGGCACTCGGCAGCCCGTCCATAATTGTATATACCACCTAACCGTGGTTTTTTTTTCTTTCTTTATACATACATACTAGTTACGAGTATACTATCTCTTTATCAACCAGTCTATATATTAGCAGCAGACACAGTACAGTGCGGTAGTTCACGGCTGTGGCTACCTCTGTGTCGGCACTCGGCAGCCCGTCCATAATTGTATATACCACCTAACCGTGGTTTTTTTTTCTTTCTTTATACATACATACTAGTTACGAGTATACTATCTCTTTATCAACCAGTCTATATATTAGCAGCAGACACAGTACAGTGCGGTAGTTCACGGCTGTGGCTACCTCTGTGTCGGCACTCGGCAGCCCGTCCATAATTGTATACTAGTATCCAATCCATCCATCTCCATTGTTTACCTGAGGTGCCTTTTAGTTGTGCCTATTAAAATATGGAGAACAAAAATGTTGAGGTTCCAAAATTAGGGAAAGATCAAGATCCACTTCCACCTCGTGCTGAAGCTGCTGCCACTAGTCATGGCCGAGACGATGAAATGCCAGCAACGTCGTCTGCCAAGGCCGATGCCCAATGGCATAGTACAGAGCATGTCAAAACCAAAACACCAAATATCAGTAAAAAAAGGACTCCAAAACCTAAAATCAAATTGTCGGAGGAGAAGCGTAAACTTGCCAATATGCCATTTACCACACGGAGTGGCAAGGAACGCCTGAGGCCCTGGCCTATGTTCATGGCTAGTGGTTCAGCTTCACATGAGGATGGAAGCACTCAGCCTCTCGCTAGAAAACTGAAAAGACTCAAGCTGGCAAAAGCACCGCAAAGAACTGTGCGTTCTTTGAAATCCCAAATCCACAAGGAGAGTCCAATTGTGTCGGTTGCGATGCCTGACCTTCCCAACACTGGACGTGAAGAGCATGCGCCTTCCACCATTTGCACGCCCCCTGCAAGTGCTGGAAGGAGCACCCGCAGTCCAGTTCCTGATAGTCAGATTGAAGATATCAGTGTTGAAGTACACCAGGATGAGGAGGATATGGGTGTTGCTGGCGCTGGGGAGGAAATTGACCAGGAGGATTCTGATGGTGAGGTGGTTTGTTTAAGTCAGGCACCCGGGGAGACACCTGTTGTCCGTGGGAGGAATATGGCCGTTGACATGCCAGGTGAAAATACCAAAAAAATCAGCTCTTCGGTGTGGAGGTATTTCACCAGAAATGCGGACAACAGGTGTCAAGCCGTGTGTTCCCTTTGTCAAGCTGTAATAAGTAGGGGTAAGGACGTTAACCACCTCGGAACATCCTCCCTTATACGTCACCTGCAGCGCATTCATAATAAGTCAGTGACAAGTTCAAAAACTTTGGGTGACAGCGGAAGCAGTCCACTGACCAGTAAATCCCTTCCTCTTGTAACCAAGCTCACGCAAACCACCCCACCAACTCCCTCAGTGTCAATTTCCTCCTTCCCCAGGAATGCCAATAGTCCTGCAGGCCATGTCACTGGCAATTCTGACGAGTCCTCTCCTGCCTGGGATTCCTCCGATGCATCCTTGCGTGTAACGCCTACTGCTGCTGGCGCTGCTGTTGTTGCCGCTGGGAGTCGATGGTCATCCCAGAGGGGAAGTCGTAAGCCCACTTGTACTACTTCCAGTAAGCAATTGACTGTTCAACAGTCCTTTGCGAGGAAGATGAAATATCACAGCAGTCATCCTACTGCAAAGCGGATAACTGAGTCCTTGACAACTATGTTGGTGTTAGACGTGCGTCCGGTATCCGCCGTTAGTTCACAGGGAACTAGACAATTTATTGAGGCAGTGTGCCCCCGTTACCAAATACCATCTAGGTTCCACTTCTCTAGGCAGGCGATACCGAGAATGTACACGGATGTCAGAAAAAGACTCACCAGTGTCCTAAAAAATGCAGTTGTACCCAATGTCCACTTAACCACGGACATGTGGACAAGTGGAGCAGGGCAGGGTCAGGACTATATGACTGTGACAGCCCACTGGGTAGATGTATGGACTCCCGCCGCAAGAACAGCAGCGGCGGCACCAGTAGCAGCATCTCGCAAACGCCAACTCTTTCCTAGGCAGGCTACGCTTTGTATCACCGCTTTCCAGAATACGCACACAGCTGAAAACCTCTTACGGCAACTGAGGAAGATCATCGCGGAATGGCTTACCCCAATTGGACTCTCCTGTGGATTTGTGGCATCGGACAACGCCAGCAATATTGTGTGTGCATTAAATATGGGCAAATTCCAGCACGTCCCATGTTTTGCACATACCTTGAATTTGGTGGTGCAGAATTTTTTAAAAAACGACAGGGGCGTGCAAGAGATGCTGTCGGTGGCCAGAAAAATTGCGGGACACTTTCGGCGTACAGGCACCACGTACAGAAGACTGGAGCACCACCAAAAACTACTGAACCTGCCCTGCCATCATCTGAAGCAAGAAGTGGTAACGAGGTGGAATTCAACCCTCTATATGCTTCAGAGGTTGGAGGAGCAGCAAAAGGCCATTCAAGCCTATACAATTGAGCACGATATAGTAGGTGGAATGCACCTGTCTCAAGTGCAGTGGAGAATGATTTCAACGTTGTGCAAGGTTCTGATGCCCTTTGAACTTGCCACACGTGAAGTCAGTTCAGACACTGCCAGCCTGAGTCAGGTCATTCCCCTCATCAGGCTTTTGCAGAAGAAGCTGGAGGCATTGAAGAAGGAGCTAAAAGGGAGCGATTCCGCTAGGCATGTGGGACTTGTGGATGCAGCCCTTAATTCGCTTAACAAGGATTCACGGGTGGTCAATCTGTTGAAATCAGAGCACTACATTTTGGCCACCGTGCTCGATCCTAGATTTAAAGCCTACCTTGGATCTCTCTTTCCGGCAGACACAGGTCTGCTGGGGTTGAAAGACCTGCTGGTGACAAAATTGTCAAGTCAAGCGGAACGCGACCTGTCAACATCTCCTCCTTCACATTCTCCCGCAACTGGGGGTGCGAGGAAAAGGCTCAGAATTCCGAGCCCACCCGCTGGCGGTGATGCAGGGCAGTCTGGAGCGACTGCTGATGCTGACATCTGGTCCGGACTGAAGGACCTGACAACGATTACGGACATGTCGTCTACTGTCACTGCATATGATTCTCTCAACATTGATAGAATGGTGGAGGATTATATGAGTGACCGCATCCAAGTAGGCACGTCACACAGTCCGTACTTATACTGGCAGGAAAAAGAGGCAATTTGGAGGCCCTTGCACAAACTGGCTTTATTCTACCTAAGTTGCCCTCCCACAAGTGTGTACTCCGAAAGAGTGTTTAGTGCCGCCGCTCACCTTGTCAGCAATCGGCGTACGAGGTTACATCCAGAAAATGTGGAGAAGATGATGTTCATTAAAATGAATTATAATCAATTCCTCCGCGGAGACATTGACCAGCAGCAATTGCCTCCACAAAGTACACAGGGAGCTGAGATGGTGGATTCCAGTGGGGACGAATTGATAATCTGTGAGGAGGGGGATGTACACGGTGATATATCGGAGGGTGAAGATGAGGTGGACATCTTGCCTCTGTAGAGCCAGTTTGTGCAAGGAGAGATTAATTGCTTCTTTTTTGGGGGGGGTCCAAACCAACCCGTCATATCAGTCACAGTCGTGTGGCAGACCCTGTCACTGAAATGATGGGTTGGTTAAAGTGTGCATGTCCTGTTTTGTTTATACAACATAAGGGTGGGTGGGAGGGCCCAAGGACAATTCCATCTTGCACCTCTTTTTTCTTTTCTTTTTCTTTGCATCATGTGCTGATTGGGGAGGGTTTTTTGGAAGGGACATCCTGCGTGACACTGCAGTGCCACTCCTAGATGGGCCCGGTGTTTGTGTCGGCCACTAGGGTCGCTAATCTTACTCACACAGTCAGCTACCTCATTGCGCCTCTTTTTTTCTTTGCGTCATGTGCTGTTTGGGGAGGGTTTTTTGGAAGGGACATCCTGCGTGACACTGCAGTGCCACTCCTAGATGGGCCCGGTGTTTGTGTCGGCCACTAGGGTCGCTAATCTTACTCACACAGCTACCTCATTGCTCCTCTTTTTTTCTTTGCGTCATGTGCTGTTTGGGGAGGGTTTTTTGGAAGGGACATCCTGCGTGACACTGCAGTGCCACTCCTAGATGGGCCCGGTGTTTGTGTCGGCCACTAGGGTCGCTAATCTTACTCACACAGCTACCTCATTGCGCCTCTTTTTTTCTTTGCGTCATGTGCTGTTTGGGGAGGGTTTTTTGGAAGGGCCATCCTGCGTGACACTGCAGTGCCACTCCTAGATGGGCCCGGTGTTTGTGTCGGCCACTAGGGTCGCTAATCTTACTCACACAGCTACCTCATTGCGCCTCTTTTTTTCTTTGCGTCATGTGCTGTTTGGGGAGGGTTTTTTGGAAGGGACATCCTGCGTGACACTGCAGTGCCACTCCTAGATGGGCCCGGTGTTTGTGTCGGCCACTAGGGTCGCTTATCTTACTCACACAGCGACCTCGGTGCAAATTTTAGGACTAAAAATAATATTGTGAGGTGTGAGGTATTCAGAATAGACTGAAAATGAGTGTAAATTATGGTTTTTGAGGTTAATAATACTTTGGGATCAAAATGACCCCCAAATTCTATGATTTAAGCTGTTTTTTAGTGTTTTTTGAAAAAAACACCCGAATCCAAAACACACCCGAATCTGACAAAAAAAATTCGGTGAGGTTTTGCCAAAACGCGTTCGAACCCAAAACACGGCCGCGGAACCGAACCCAAAACCAAAACACAAAACCCGAAAAATTTCAGGCGCTCATCTCTAATAGATAACCTGACAGATAATTGTGTAGTGTACGCCCAGGATAACTGTCAGTTATGCTTTCTTTTATGATGGCACACGAATGGGTGGGCAGATCCAGGGCAAGCACTGCCCACTCATGCATAGTTGTCAACTGATGTGAAGTTCCAGGGGGCAATCTCAGTTATAAAGAAAAGTATCTGGAAATTGTCCCTAGTTTAATTAAAAAAAAAAAAAAAATGATCAACTCGATTTATTTAGTATGATATCCCAGGTGATAGGATGCCGGCAGCCAGAATAACATGCTTTATTAAATAACACATCTCAAACTACAATACCCAGGATTCAAACCTATAACCTGTTGAATTCTAATCAAACACCCTACCCATTGAGCTATTTGATCCTGCATAAAAATTGTGAACATTATATGAAGCTATTGGTACTTTGAAAAAAAAAAGTATCAGCATTGCAACGCAGCAGATCCATGCAGTTTGCAGCCACACACTACATGTATCTGCTCAGCCACAATGCTGATTATTTCTTCACAAAGTACAAGGTGAGCTCCAAATAGAATTCTCTATCTTAGAATTATACCTTTCTATGCCAAACCTAGAAGTCGGGCCCCCTACCCTGGGATCCCCCAGAGGGAGGCCCGCCCCGTCATGCGGCAGGCTTGTCCGTTTTGGAAGCAGGCTGACGGGCAGCCCAGGCTTGCTTCAGTCTGGGCTTGGCAGGTCTGGAAGCATGAGCTTGCTTTGGGTATGCCTGACCATGGGTACGCTTTACCTGGAGGATGAAAGGGCCAAGGGAAAGTACTTTTAGCCTTCTGCGTGGTAGGAGTCATACTAGGTAGGCAAGTTGTTTTAGCAGTAGCCAGATCAGCTACAATCTTATTGAGGTCTTCTCCAAAGAGAGTGTCTCCCTTGAAAGGAAGCACCTCCAGGGTTTTCTTGGAATCCATATCCACCGACCAGGATCTCAACCAGCTGTATAAAGTATTACCTTGGAACTGGCTCTCCACTCCCCATTATCTGGTTATCATGACTTCCTCCGCCAGTTTCCAGACTCGCTTGCTGAAGCTCGGCCACTTCTTCCTAGCAGCAGGCTCCTGGATCACTGGGCAGCAGAGGTGCTTGGGAGCCGGATGGGGGAGGAGCAATCAGGCAGGCAGCCTTTGGCACCCACACACACACACACACACACACACACACACACCAAAAAAGAACATATCCCAGTTTAACATAACGCTATGTGGTGCAAGGTATGGAGCTGGTCACTTGTATCAGACCTCTGACATTTGCCTTTTCACCCATATTGCATACTTTTTCTTGCAGGTTGTGTCTTAATTCAAGAAGTGTTCTAAGTACTTCAGCTTAGTATCTTTACTGACCCCTCTTTACCCCACACTACATAACTGACCCCTCTATACCCTACACTACATCACTGACCTTTCTATAACCATCACTGCATTACTGACCCCTCTTTACAGTACACTGACCTCTATATACCTGCTAGTACATCCCTGATGCCTATATTCCCTACGCTACATCCCTGACACCTCTATTCCCTACGCCACATCCCTGATGCCTCTATTTCCTACGCCACATCCCTGACGCCTCTATTCCCTACGCCACATCCCTGACGCCTCTATTACCTACGCCACATCCCTGACGCCTCTATTTCCTACGCCACATCCCTGACGCCTCTATTCCCTACGCCACATCCCTGACGCCTCTATTCCCTACGCCACATCCCTGACGCCTCTATTCCCTACACCACATCCCTGACGCCTCTATTCCCTACGCTACATCCCTGACGCCTCTATTCCCTACGCTACATCCCTGACGCCTCTATACAGTACAATGCATTACTGATCCCTCTAGACCATACATCCTCATTACATCAGAGAGATAGTGAAACACTGGAAAAAATAAGGGTATAAGTGGACTACAGAAACTGATGCTCTAAACAAAGGAGAGAGAGAGAGAGTAAAGCACAAGGAAAAGTGGGCAATTGGAACACCATAGAGAGAGGAGAGATAGAAATGCCTGAAAAAGTAAAGGGGGTTGGGTATGGCATCCGGCGCTCGGGATTCCAGCGGTCACATGATCCCCAATCCTAATACTAACCCTCTGGGGGGGTGGCGGATAGGGCTAACCCTCAGGGGGTGGCAGCTAGGGCTACCACCCCCCCCCCTCCTAGTGCCTTCCCTTACACCACCTCCCCTGGTCCGACTCCTAACCCTCCCTCCAATACTCACCTTCGGGATGTTGGCTGTCTGTGTGCCGGCACCAGTCTCCCAAGTGGTGTCAGGATTCCAACATCGGTCAAATGACCGCCGGTATACCGTCTGCCGGGATGGTAAATGTATCCTGAGGACTAGTAGTGAGTGTGGAGGGATAGGTGGTTCAGTAAAATGTAACGGCTCAAACTGCGATCATTCACTGATAAATTGATTTATAGCTCTCCCTTTTTAACCATTGCAATTATAAAAGCAATGTTTTTTAAACTTTTAAATAAAGCTTGTTAGCATCCCCAGCACACTGTATATGCTGGGAGATGTAGTTCTCAATATGAAAACATTTAGTTACTGTATGAACTCTAATCCCCCAACTGAAACCTGGATGGTGCCCCTGGCAGGTGACATCCTGGCCAAGGGGTAGATACGCCCCTGAGGGTCAGGGCCAGCAACAGAAATCTTGGGCCCCAGTACACTGATATCTCTGGTGCCCCCTTAACCCCCCCTTAACTTGGCAGAGGGATCTTTAAAAAAAAAATGGAGCCTTTGACTCGGACCGTCAGTGAGGCCGGCAGGTGGTTTTCATACTGGGCTATCCAGCTCTTCGGTGGCGGTGGCAGGGACATTCAGAAAAGGGCCAGCACAGCAACATGCATAATAATGGCAATACAGTATGGACCACAGGGACTGGACAAAGTGATGGGGTAAAAGGAGGGGGGAGGGTTTTGTTGGCCTGTTGACACTGCAGCATACTTACGACTGCAAGGGATATAGGACTCTTGAGTTCACGGGCCAATTTCATGGCAGTCTCGGATAGGAGGGCATTGTGGATTCACCAAGGGAATGCTGATGCTGACTCCAAGAAGAAAGGGAGTCTCTTCCCTATGAAGGTGAAGCCTTGTTTGGCGACGGCCTAGTTAATTTGATCTCGGCAGCTCCCGCAGGTAAGTCAACCTTCTTGCCCTATGTTCCCTCTCAACGGATGAAGACGCATCATTATCTACCGCAGTCATTTTGGCCCAATAGATATGCAAGAAGTTAAGATTCCCCTTTCTTTGCAGGTAGAGGAAGGAGAAGGAAGAGATCTGTAGCCTCTTCAAGATCGCAGGAGCAGAGATTGTCCTCTGCTTCTGCCAAATCCACTGCATGACGCTGGGGCTTTCTTGCAGGAGCCCACACCAGTGGGGGCACATCTAAAACTCTTCAGTCAGTTCTGGATTCATTCGAACCTGGACTCGTGGGTTTAACAAATAGTGTCCCAAGGGTACAAACTGGGGTTTCAAGACGTTCCCCCTCACCGATTGTTCAAATTGGCCTTAGTCAGCAGGGAGAAGGTTTTTATTCAAGACTCTTCGTGGTCCCGAAGCCGGACGGCTCAGTCAGACCAATCTTAAATCTGAAATCCCTCAATTTCTTCCTAAAGAAATTAAATTTCAAGATGGAATCTCTCAGGGTAGTGATCTCCAGTCTGGAGGAAGGAGATTTCATGGTTTTGGTAGACATAAAGGATGCCTACTTACATGTTCCCATTTAGCCACTGCATCAAGCTACCTAAGGTTTGCAATTCAGGATTGTCATTACCAATTTCAGACATTGCCGTTTGGTCTGTCCACGGCTCCGAGGATTTTCACCAGGGTGATGGCGGAAATGATGGTTCTCCTTCGCAAGCAAGGAGTCACAATTATCCCGTACTTGGATGATCTCCTGATAAAGGCGAGATCCAGGGACCAGTTGGTGCAAAACATCTACTCTCCCTGACAGTTCTTCAACAACATGGATGGCTCCTAAACTTGCCAAAATCACAGTTGGTCCCAATGACGCGGTTGTTGTTTTTGGGAGTCATACTGGACACAGAAGAGGCTTTCTTTCAGTGGAAAGGGGCGATGGTTCGGGATCCAGGACTGGATCCTAGGGACCACGGATGCAACCCTCCGAGGCTGGGGAGCAGTCACACAGGGGGAAAACATCCAAGGAAGATGGTCAAGTCAGGAAAGTTGTCTCCACATAAATGTTCTGGAGTTAAGGGCCATTTAATAACTGCAGACACAGTACACACTGGGACGGGTGCCCAGCATCCTCTACAGACTAAGAGAAAAGGATTTACCGGTAGGTATTAAAATCCTAGTTTCTCTAACGTCCTAGAGGATGCTGGGGACTCCGTAAGGACCATGGGGATAGACGGGCTCCACAGAGTTCATGATATTCACTGAGGTAACGCACAGCACTGCAGCTGTGCGCCATTGCTCCCATACACCTCACTTACTCCGGTCACTGTAAGGGTGCAGGGCGCAGGGGGGGCACCCTGGGCAGCAATATAAACCTCTTTTTGGCAAAAATATAACATATATACAGCTGGGCACTGTATATATGTATGAGCCCCCGCCAATTTTACAGTTTAAGCGGGACAGAAGCCCGCCGCCGAGGGGGCGGGGCTTCTCCCTCAGCACTCACCAGCGCCATTTTTTCTCCACAGCACCGCTGAGAGGAAGCTCCCCGGACTCTCCCCTGCTTATACCACGGTAGAGAAGAGGGTTGAAAAGAGAGGGGGGGGGGCACAAAATTCGGCGCAAATTACATACAGCAGCGCTACTGGACAAACATTAAGTTACTGTGTTATTCCTGGGTTATATAGCGCTGGGGTGTGTGCTGGCATACTCTCTCTCTGTCTCTCCAAAGGGCCTTGTGGGGAAACTGTCTTCAGAAAAAGCATTCCCTATGTGTGTGGTGTGTCGGTACACGTGTGTCGACATGTCTGAGGAAGAAGGCTATATTAGAGAGGAGCGGGAGCAAATGAATGTGGTGTCTCCGCCGACACCTGATTGGATGGATATGTGGAATGTTTTAAATGCTAGTGTAAACTCATTGTACAAAAGATTAGACAAGGCTGAAGCTTTGGGACAGTCAGGGTCTCAACCCATGCCTAATCCTATGTTGCAGGGACTGTCAGGGTCTCATAAGCGCCCACTATCCCAGATTGTTGACACAGATACCGACATGGATTCTGACTCCAGTGTCGATTACGATGATGCAAAGTTACAGCCAAAATTGGCAAAATCCATTCGATATATGATTATGGCAATAAAAGATGTTTTGCACATCACAGAGGAACCCCCTGTCCCTGACAAGAGGGTACATATGTACAAGGGAAAGAAGCCTGAGGTAACCTTTGAGGGGGTCACACGAGCTGAACGAGTTATGTGAAAAAGCTTGGGAATCTCCAGATAAAAGACTGCAGATTTCCAAAAGGATTCTTATGGCGTATCCTTTTCCATCAACGGATAGGTTACGATGGAAATCCTCCCCTAGGATGGACAAAGCATTAACACGCACAGCTACAGTTGGAAAATCAAATTTTTTACCTTATGTTCCCTCACAGCATAAGAAAGCTCCGCATTATCAAATGCAGTCCTTTTGGTCACAAAGAAACAAGAAAGTGCGAGGTGCGTCCTTTCTTGCCAGAGGTAGGGGCAGAGGAATAAAGCTGCACAACACAGCTAGTTCCCAGGAACAGAAGTCCTCCCCGGCCTCTACAAAATCTACCTCATGACGCTGGGGCTCCACTGGCAGAGTCCGGCCCATGTGATGTCATGCAGCTGCTCTGACCACGCCTCCTGTTTCTCCGTTGCCGACCCCATTTTGAAACCGTGCCCCCGCACCGCTCCATCTCCGACTTGGAAATGGAGTGTTGTTGACCCCCCTCCCCCCCCCCTTCACCGATTCACAGGCAGAGGCGATCGCATTATCTGCGGGGTGCCGCAGAAAATGCAGGCGGATGCGTATGCTCTTAGCAGTTTTTGCAGTTGGATTGCGATCCAACCTGAATCAGGCCCCATTACCTATCACAATGCACTGCGGGTAGTACAAAATGGGGTTAATATAGGAGAAAAAACCCCAGAGCTGTGCTCCTTAACTGTCCCTGGTGGCTAGTGGAGCGGCTGCCCAGTAATCAGTGTCCACGCCAGTGCGCACACGGCCCGCCCCCATCAGCGGCCTCGTGATCCCGGAGGGCGGTGTGTGTGTGACTGACCTTAGGAAGAAACCGGAGCCTCCGCTGCAGTGACCCAGCAACCGGGGCACGGGAGTATACTGCACCACTGGGAGTGATGGAGCTGCAGTAAAGAGGTCTATTAGACCTAGCCTGCTGCAGCCCTTGTAGATTCTTATAAAAAAAGTTCTTCTTTTCTTGCCAAAATTAATAGCTAAGAATAGGCTGCATGAGGCAGCCCCCAGTTAAGTGGCCTGCTACTGAAGGCACCAACTACAAACTGAGCTCCCAGTTCATGGAAGCGAGGTTATAGAGCAGGGGACGCTGAGCATCTTGGGAACAGTCAAAAGCTTTGAGCCTGTTGGTGCCTCAGATCAAGATCCTACTCTACACCCCAATGTGAATCTTTGTGGAGTCCAGTGTACCCCACAGAAGAAATGAATGTGTCACACCCATTGGCAGCAACATTAGAATAGCTGCTGATGGGCACAATTGAGAAAGGAAGGGGGGAAAACATTTGAATCCAGCACATATATGTAATTTGAATATGTAATTTGTACCTTCCTACTTTAAAATGTAATGGATGAACCTCACCCTGTGAGAACTATCTTCATAATCAAGAGATCTCATATGCAAGATAAGTATGTGTTGGCAGAGGCGCTCACTGGGCAGAGATGCTGATCGCATCTCTGGCATGTGCCGGTGCACTGCGGCACCAGCACACACACACACTTCAGACCTGATCTCCTGTTGTGTGAATATGTACAGCAGAGATCAGGTCTGAATTAGGCCCTATATACAGCTGTCAGTAAGGCAGGGATCTGCTGCTGCCAGTGAAGCAGTGATGTGCTGCTGTCAGTGAAGCAGTGATGTGCTGCTGTCAGCGAGGCAGTGATGTGCTGCTGTCAGCGAGGCAGGGATGTGCTGCTATAAGTGAGGCAGGGATGTGCTGCCGTCAATGAGGCAGGGATGTGCTGCCGTCAATGTTGCAGGGATGTGTTGCTGTCAACGTTGCAGGGATGTGCTGCTGTCAGTGAAGCAGGAATGTGCTGCTGCAGTGAGGCAGAGATATGCTGCCCACTATCTCCCTATCACCCCTGCCTGAGTCACACACTTTCCCTGTCACCCCTGCCTCAGTTACCCACTATCTCCCAGTCACCGCTGCCTCAGTCAACCACTATACCTGCGATCCCTGCCTCAGTCACCCACTATACCAGTCACCCCTGCTTTAGTCACCCACTGTCACCCTATCACCCCTGCTTCAGTCACCCACTATCCCTGTCAACCCTGCCTCAGTCACCCACTATCTCCCAGTCACCCCTGCCTCAGTCAGCCACTATCCTTGTCACCCCTGCCTCAGTCTCTTACTGTCCCTGTCACCCCTGCCACAGTCATCCACTATCTCCCTATCACCCCTGCCTTAGTCATTTATTATCCCTGTCACCCACTTTCTTCCCATACTTACCCAACCCCTTCCTATCACCCCTCCCTCAGTAATCCACTATCTCCCTGTCACCCACTATCTCCCAGTCACCCCGGCCTCAGTCACCCACTATCTCCCACTCATACATGCTTCAGTCACCCACTATCTCCCAGTCATCCCTGCCTCAGTCACCTACTGACACCAGTGCAGACATTTCTGCTGCGGCCTCTCCACTCTCCAGCGTGAACGTCCTGACGACTGAGGAAATCCGCTTCCCAGTTGAGGACTCCGGGAATGAACACTGCCGATATTGCTGTCAGATGACGTTCTACCCAACGGAGGATTTTTGATACTTCCAGCTTTGCCATGCAGTTTCGAGTGCCGCCTTGATGATTTGTGTACACTACCGTGGTGGCGTTGTCAGATTGTACTTGAACAGGCCTGTTCTGTACTAGAGGCAGGGCCAGTGTCAATTAATTGAACACTGCCTGCAATTCCAGAATGTATATCAGGAGGAGAGATTCCTCCCTGGTTCACCGACCCTGGAGAAAGTGTTGCTCCAACACCGTGGCCCAGCCCAAAAGACTGGCATCCATTGTCAGGAGGACACAGTTGGAGATCCAGAAGGGATGGCCCCTGCTCAACTGTTGGTCCTGTAGCCACCAGCTCAGTGTCAGACGAACCTCCGGAGTCAAGGAGATCATTTGAGACATTATTCGATGAGGCAGGCCGTCCCACTTGGAGAGGATTAACCTCTGCAGAGGGCGGTAATGAAATTGAGCGTACTCTACCATATCAAAAGCCGACACCATGAGGTCTAGTACTTGCATCGCCGTGTGTATCAACACTCTTGGGCGAGAGAGGAAGATACTGTCCTGAATTTTCAGGACTTTCTCTGGAGACAGAAACAATTGTTGGCTGTGTGTGTCCAGCAGTGCCCCTAGGTGCACCATGTTCCGAGCAGGGACCAGCGAGGACTTTTTTCAGTTGATGAGCCACCCGTGGACTTGTAGGAATTGGACCGCCAGTTCCAGATAACTGTGGAGAACCTCTTGGGAGTTCACCAGGATCAGCAAGTTGTCCAGATTTGGCAGGATCCTGATTCTCTGATGGTGAAGGGTCGTCATCACGGCCATGACCTTGGTGAATATCCGAGGTGCCGTGGCCAAACCAGAAGGCAGGACTTGAAATCCAAAAACAAACCAGGCACAACACTGCTTAGCTTCCATCATCAGATGAGATTGGACATATCCAGTGTGATGCGGCTGTAGATGATTTTTGCTGTTTCTAACTTCTACATCAATTAATAAGTTTCAAAATAGAATGCATCAAGAGAACAGTGTTGGTAGTATAAAACTACCTACAGCACCTGGTATTCCCAGGTGGTCTCACATCCAAGAACAAACCAGGCCTAAGATCAGGTGATATTGGGCATATACATTGTGGTGTGGCTGTAGATGAGCTTAGTGGTTTCTGTTAGAGTTCTACTTCTAACTACTCGTACATAAATGAATAAGCGGACAATTTATTAAACCTGGTGAAATGATAATTTGCATGGTGATAAAGTACCAGCCAATCAGCTCCTAATTGCCATGTCACAGGCTGGGTTTGAAAAATGACAGTTAGGAGCTGACTGGCTGGTACTTTATCACCTTGCACTTTATCAGTTCACCAGGCTTAATAGATCTGCCCCAATGTTTCAAAATGGAATGCATCAAGAGAACGGTGTTGGTATTGTAAAAATACACACAGCTCCTGGTATTTCCTGGTGGTCTCCCATCCAAGTACTAAAACCAGGACCAACACTGCTCAGCTTCCATGATCAGGAGAGATTGGGCAAATCCAGTGTGCTGTGGCTGTAGATGAGCTTGTGGTTTCTGTTAGAGCTCTTCTACTTCTAACTTCTGGTACATAAAAGAATATGTGTAAAAATTAAATGTACAGTACCAAGAAAAGGGTGTTGGTAGTTTAAAAACACCTAAATAATCTGATAATACATGGATGGGAGACTGCTTGGTAGTAACAAAGTCCAATACTGCTTTGCTTCAAAGATCAAATGAGATTGGGCATATCCAGTGTGGTGTGGCTTTAGATAAGCTTTGTGGTTTCTGTTAGAGCTCTTCTACTTCTAACTACTGGTACATTAATGAATATGTATAAGGTTGTAGTTTATCCAATATCCCTTTACTACCTTACCTCCCCCCCCCCCCCTCCCCTCCCCTCCTTATAGCTTCCTTTGTTCTCTCCTCCTCGTGTGTGCGTTATTTGTTTTCTCATACGTCCTAGAGGATGCTGGGATCACATTAAGAACCATGGGGTATAGACGGGATCCGCAGGAGACATGGGCACTTTAAAACTTTCAAAGGGTGTGAACTGTCTCCTCCCTCTATGCCCCTCCTCCAGACTCCAGTTTTAGAATTGCGCCCAGTGAGACTGGATGCACTACAGGGGAGCTCTACTGAGTTTCTCTGAAAAGACTTATGTTAGTTTTTCTTATTTTCAGGGAGGCTGCTGGCAACAGTCTCCCTGCTTTGTGGGACTTAGGGGAGAGAAGTATGACCAACTTCTAGTGAGTTCAATGGCTCTGCTTCTGGCTGACAGGACACCATTAGCTCCTGAGGGTGCTGATCGCTGGGTACGCCTAGATGCCCACTCCCGTAGCCTGCCATCACCCCCTTACAGAGTCAGAAGACAGGCGAGTAGCAGAAGAACAGAAGACTTCTTCTCCAGTGACGGCATTCTGAGGTACCACGCAGCGAGCGGAATGCTGTGCGCCATGCTCCCACACAAACACAGGCACTGCAGGGTGCAGGGCGTGTGGGTGGGGGGGGGCACCCTGGGCAGCATAAATTCCTCACAAAAGGCTGGCAAAAGTGGACATTAGTGCCTGGGCACTGTCCTTACCCCGCCAGCGTAATTAATTATTTGTTTCTGAGCGGGACAGAAGCGTGCCATTACAGCGGCGGGGCTTCTTCCTCACCTCACCAGCACATCTATAGAGCGTTACAAGTGTATCACTATAGAGTTTATTATTTCCCAGACTGTGTACTTTTGGCGCTGGGTTGTGAGCTGAAAAATCCTCTCTGTCCCTCTGACAGATTTACTGTAGGTCTATCCCCAATAAGCCGATGTGTCTGTGGGTACTTGGTACATGTGTGTCAACATGTCGGTGGCTGAATGTTTTTCCCAAGAGGAAACTATATTAGGAATGCAGACATATGATGGTGGCCCTGTTGGCACCACCAATAACTGACTGGGTGAAAGTTTCAGTAATATCAGAGTGAGGTTGGATAAATCTGTGTCCCAGACACAGACGTAGAGAAAAGATGTGATGTTCATGGCTATGCTTCTTTTCACTCAGGCCCGCAAAAATGTTACTACACACTGATACTGACTCGGATACTGATTCCTATGTCGACCATAATATTTCCTGATTAGATCCAATATTGGCAAGGAGCATTCAGTACATGATTGTGGATATTAAGGACATATTAACATCACTGAGGACCCTGCTGTTCCTGACAAAGGGGTCTATATGTATGTATATATAGATATATAATGAAAGCTGATGTAACGTTCCTCCATATCTGTTTGAGAAAGTCTGGGCCAGCTCGACAAGATGGTTTCAAATCCCCAAAAGGTTTCCGGTTGTTTATTCATTTCCTGCTGCGGACAGAATAAAGTGGGAGTCACCCCCTGTTCTGCACGGGGCCCTGTCACAAATCCAGCGGATCGTATGCAGGAAGCTACATTATTTCTAGTTATGTAACCACGGGTACATTACTTAGACCTGCCATTACATGCGCATGGGTGAGTAGTAGTATTCAAGAATTGGTCAAATACCTTGTCATCCGATATAGATATCTTGGAGAGATGGGATACTCCTTACGTTGGATCATATCAAGGACACTGCAGCATACTTACGACTGCAAGGGATATAGGACTCTTGAGTTCACGGGCCAATTTCATGGCAGTCTCGGATAGGAGGGCATTGTGGATTCACCAAGGGAATGCTGATGCTGACTCCAAGAAGAAAGGGAGTCTCTTCCCTATGAAGGTGAAGCCTTGTTTGGCGACGGCCTAGTTAATTTGATCTCGGCAGCTCCCGCAGGTAAGTCAACCTTCTTGCCCTATGTTCCCTCTCAACGGATGAAGACGCATCATTGTCTAACGCAGTCATTTTGGCCCAATAGATATGCAAGAAGTTAAGATTCCCCTTTCTTTTCAGGTAGAGGAAAGAAAAGAGGGAAGTCTGTAGCCTCTTCAAGATCGCAGGAGCAGAGATCGTTCCCTGCTTCTGCCAAATCCACTGCATGACGCTAGGGCTTTCTTGCAGGAGCCCGCACCAGTGGGGGCACATCTAAAACACTTCAGTCAGTTCTGGATTAATTTAGACCTGGACTCGTGGGTTTTACAAATAGTGTCACAAGGGTACAAACTGGGGTTTCAAGACGTTCCCCCTCACCGATTGTTCAAATCGGCCTTAGTCAGCAGGGAGAAGGTTTTTATTCAAGCCTCTTCGTGGTCCCGAAGCCGGACGGCTCAGTCAGACCAATCTTAAATCTGAAATCCCTCAATTTCTACCTAAAGAAATTCAATTTCAAGATGGAATCTCTCAGGGTAGGGATCTCCAGTCCGGAGGAAGGAGATTTCATGGTTTTGGTAGACATAAGGATGCCTAATTACATGTTCCCGTTTAGCCACTGCATCAAGCTACCTGAGGTTTGCAATTCAGGATTGTCATTACCAATTTCAGACGTTGCCGTTTGGTCTGTCCACGGCTCCGAGGATTTTCACCAGGGTGATGGCGGAAATGATGGTTCTCCTTCGCAAGCAAGGAGTCACAATTATCACGTACTTGGATGATCTCCTGATAAAGGCGAGATCCAGGGACCAGTTGGTGCAAAACATCTACTCTCCCTGACAGTTCTTCAACAACATGGTTGGCTCCTAAACTTGCCAAAATCGCAGTTGGTCCCAATGACGCGGTTGTTGTTTTTGGGAGTCATACTGGACACAGAAGAGGCTTTCTTCCAGTGGAAAGGCTATGGAGATCCAGAGTCTGGTCAAACAAATTCTGAAAACAGCAAGAGTGTTAATCCATCAATGCATTCTGTTGCTGGGGAAGATGGTTGCGGCCTACGAGGCCATTCAGTTTGGCAGGTTCCATGCCAGAGTGTTCCAGTGGGACCTGTTGGACAAGTGGTCCGGATCCCACCTACACATGCACCGGAGGATAATCCTGTCTTCCAAGATCAGAATCTCACTCCATTGGTGGCTGCACAGTTCTCACCTCCTAGAGGGGCGATGGTTCGGGATCCAGGACTGGATCCTAGGCACCACAGATGCAACCCTCCGAGGCTGGGGAGCAGTCACACAGGGGGAAAACATCCAAGGAAGATGGTCAAGTCAGGAAAGTTGTCTCCACATAAATGTTCTGGAGTTAAGGGCCATTTAATAACTGCAGACACAGTACGCACTGGGACGGGTGCCCAGCATCCTCTATGGACTAAGAGAAAAGGATTTACCGGTAGGTATTAAAATCCTATTTTCTCTAACGTCCTAGAGGATGCTGGGGACTCCGTAAGGACCATGGGGATAGACAGGCTCCGCAGGAGACATGGGTACTTTAAGAAAGACTTTAGTTCTGGGTGTACACTGGCTCCTCCTTCTATGCCCCTCCTCCATACCTCAGTTTGATACTGTGCCCAGTGGAGACTGGGTGCTTTTCAGGAGCTCTCCTGAGCTTTCTGACAGAAAGTATTTTGTTAGGTTTTTAATTTTCAGGGAGCACTGCTGGCAACAGACTCCCTCATCGAGGGACTGAGGGGAGAGAAGCAGCCCTACTCTCTGAGTTGCAAGGTCCTGCTTCTTAGGCTACTGGACACCATTAGCTCCAGAGGGATTGGTACGCAGGATCTCACCCTCGCCGTCCGTCCCAGAGCCGCGCCTCCGTCCCCCTTGCAGAGCCGGAAGATAGAAGCCGGGTGAGTATGAGAAGAAAAGAAGACTTCAGAGGTGGCAGAAGACTTCATGATCTTCACTGAAGTAACGCACAGCACTGCAGCTGTGCGCCATTGCTCCCATACACCTCACACACTCCGGTCACTGTAAGGGTGTAGGGCGCAGGGGAGGGGGGGCGCCCTGGGCAGCAATATAAACCTCTTTTTGGCAAAAATATAACACATATACAGCTGGGCACTGTATATATGTATGAGCCCCCGCCAATTTTACAGTTTAAGCGGGACAGAAGCCCGCCGCCGAGGGTGCGGGGCTTCTCCCTCAGCACTCATCAGCGCCATTTTTTCTTCACAGCACCGCTGAGAGGAAGCTCCCCGGACTCTCCCCTGCTTATACCCTGGTGGACAAGAGGGTTGAAAAGAGGGGGGGGGGGGCACATAATCCGGCGCAAATTACATACAGCAGCGCTACTGGGCAAACATTAAGTTACTGTGTATTACTGGGTTATATAGCGCTGGGGTGTGTGCTGGCATACTCTCTCTCTGTCTCTCCAAAGGGCCTTGTGGGGAAACTGTCTTCAGAAAAAGCATTCCCTGTGTGTGTGGTGTGTCGGTACACGTGTGTCGACATGTCTGAGGAAGAAGGCTATATTAGAGAGGAGCAGGAGCAAATGAATGTGGTGTCTCCGCCGACAGCTGATTGGTTGGATATGTGGAATGTTTTAAATGCTAGTGTAAACTCATTGCGCAAAAGATTAGACAAGGCTGAAGCTTTGGGACAGTCAGGGTCTCAACCCATGCCTGATCCTATGTTGCAGGGACTGTCAGGGTCTCATAAGCGCCCACTATCCCAGATTGTTGACACAGATACCGACACGGATTCTGACTCCAGTGTCGATTACGATGATGCAAATTTACAGCCAAAATTGGCAAAATCCATTCGATATATGATTATGGCAATAAAAGATGTTTTGCACATCAGAGAGGAACCCCCTGTCCCTGACAAGAGGGTACATATGTACAAGGGAAAAAAGCCTGAGGTAACCTTTGAGGGGGTCACACGAGCTGAACGAGTTATGTGAAAAAGCTTGGGAATCTCCAGATAAAAGACTGCAGATTTCCAAAAGGATTCTTATGGCGTATCCTTTCCCATCAATGGATAGGTTACGATGGGAATCCTCCCCTAGGGTGGACAAAGCATTAACACGCTTATCCAAGAAGGTAGCCCTCCCGTCCCAGTATACGGCTACCCTCAAAGAGTCTGCTGACCGCAAACAGGAGATTACCCTGAAGTCCATTTATACACATTCAGGTACCTTACTCAGACCGGCAATTGCGTCGGCCTGGGTGTGTAGTGCTGTAGCGGCATGGACGGATACCTTATCTGAGGGGATGGATACCCTAGATAAGGATACTATTTTATTGACCCTGGGGCATATAAGAGATGCTGTCCTATATATGTGTGTATGCAAACTACAGGTGGTGCTGCAGGGCTCACACCCTTTTACTTGTCTTGTAGAGCAACTCTGGAGCTGTTACTGGGTCCAGCTGCTGCAAGAAATCAGCTTGAATGCTTCAGGGGCTGGGGCATGGCCAACATGAGCCCACACTGATGGGGGGTGGGGGTGTATAAAGCGATTTAGGGGTCATCCAAGCGCAACCCCACAAAGGCCGCCATGCCCTGCGTGACCCTTTTCTCTTTTCATATGCAGACGAGGGTTGCAGCCAACTATGCCCACTGCTTGGATGACATCACCATATGCAAATCCATCTGCTGTAGGCCTTCCCCCAGGAATGCTTGCACTAGTTGTTGCATTTGGTTTGTTGTTTGGGGGTGCTTCAGTATTAGGCAGCCTTCTGCCCTCCCACATTCGTCTGAAAATGTGTTCTCCCTGCAGTTGTTGTCCCCAGATGAGAGTTCCCTTGTGCTGCCTCAGTTGAATCTCCTTAACTTGACGGGGGTGTGCCCGAGCAGCCGCCCTCCACAGCCCTATCCCAACACATACTTATCTTGCATATGAGATCTCTTGATCATGAAGATAGTTCTCACAGGGTGAGGTTCATCCATTACATTTTAAAGTAGGAAGGTACAAATTACATATTCAAATTACATATATGTGCTGGATTCAAATGTTTTCCCCCCTTCCTTTCTCAATTGTGCCCATCAGCAGCTATTCTAATGTTGCTGCCAATGGGTGTGACACATTCATTTCTTCTGTGGGGTACACTGGACTCCACAAGGATTCACATTGGGGTGTAGAGTAGGATCTTGATCTGAGGCACCAACAGGCTCAAAGCTTTTGACTGTTCCCAAGATGCTCAGCGCCCCCTCCTCTATAACCTCGCTTCCATGAACAGGGAGCTCAGTTTGTAGTTGGTGCCTTCAGTAGCAGGCCACTTAACAGGAGGCTGCCTCAGGCAGCCTATTCTTAGCTATTAATTTTGGCAAGAAAAGAAGAACTTTTTTTATAAGAATCTACAAGGGCTGCAGCAGGCTAGGTCTAATAGACCTCTTTACTGCAGCTCCATCACTCCTAGTGGCGCAGTATACTCCCGTGCCCCGGTTGCTGGGTCACTGCAGCGGAGGCTCCGGTTTCTTCCTAAGGTCAGTCACACACACACCGCCCTCCGGGATCACGAGGCCGCTGATGGGGGCGGGCCGTGTGCGCACTGGCGTGGACACCGATTACTGGGCAGCCGCTCCACTAGCCACCAGGGACAGTTAAGGAGCACAGCTCTGGGGTTTTTTCTCCTATATTAACCCCATTTTGTACTACCCGCAGTGCATTGTGATAGGTAATGGGGCCTGATTCAGGTTGGATCGCAATCCAACTGCAAAAACTGCTAAGAGCATACGCATCCGCCTGCATTTTCTGCAGCACCCCGCAGATAATGCGATCGCCTCTGCCTGTGAATCGGTGAAGGGGGGGGAGGGGGGTCAACAACACTCCATTTCCAAGTCGGAGATGGAGCGGTGCGGGGGCACGGTTTCAAAATGGGGTCGGCAACGGAGAAACAGGAGGCGTGGTCAGAGCAGCTGCATGACATCACATGGGCCGGACTCTGCCAGTGGAGCCCCAGCGTCATGAGGTAGATTTTGTAGAGGCCGGGGAGGACTTCTGTTCCTGGGAACTAGCTGTGTTGTGCAGCTTTATTCCTCTGCCCCTACCTCTGGCAAGAAAGGACGCACCTCGCACTTTCTTGTTTCTTTGTGACCGAAAGGACTGCATTTGATAATGCGGAGCTTTCTTATGCTGTGAGGGAACATAAGGTAAAAAATTTGATTTTCCAAAGGTAGCTGTGCGTGTTAATGCTTTGTCCATTGTCAAAGTCAGAAAAATATCACGCTGCACGTTGCCATATATGCACTTCATGCGTGTGCACGCTACATATTTAATCAAAATAATGGATTTTATAAGTTAATATTCCCCTGAGTCCAGCAGGTATCAGTGGGTCTCAAATGGCTCTTTGACCTTAGAGATTCCCCAAACAATAGTTTGCATGTTGGGAGGGCTTCACGTGTTCTTATGCATAGTTAAGCACAGGAATAGTAATTGAAGATTAATTGTATTCCAAATCAGTATCTTTCCCGCAGACGGAGTACAATAGCCTTTAATTACACTGAGCTTTGAGACTCAATGAGGAGGGCCAACACCTGTGTTTACAAATGGGCTTAGGGTTTGTCTCCAGAAGAATGATTGCTGAGATGTCATTGTCTCAACTGAAAGTGGACATCATGAATATCGAACAAAACCCAGAGACAGGGTTTTGTTTTGTATTCGCCAAACAATAGCTTTCCACAAGACAGGAATGTGTTAGTCATCACCCAACATTTTGCATAACCAAGCTCACATGCTCAGCTCACTGATACAAGACAGCCCACATACTGTGAAAGACACACTTCCTGTGGTTGACACACCCCCACAGCTGGAATGCAGGTATGATATTATCCACTGGAAATCACAGGGCTCACTCACTCACACAGCTACCTGGCACCCAGCAGCATGGCTGCTTCATCCCCAGGACTGACCTCCAAGCGAAAGGCTAAGTATTGAATTCACATGGCTAGATAAGGAAATATAGACAGATGGCTTTAAGGTCAATGGTGCTGGTTTAAATAGGATATTGTAACTTGTTTGTGTGATAGATCTGGGAATCTGTGATGGTAGCTGGGACATTAGACAATCTGTAGCATAGCATTTGTGGTATTTGTTTGCCTATGGTGATTTAAAATAGATTGTGCTGGTTTGTTATAATATATCTTGTCAATCATGAATACCGCCATGCAGTTACTTGTGAATATGGGTTTTGTAGCAATGGCAGGCTGATATGTGTGGTTACATTGTGATCTGGTCTTGTGATAATTCATATAGCATAGCCAGCATACCATATGCTCTGGTTATTGAGATACTGAGTTTGTTTGGAATGTGAAATTGAATAAGATGGTTCTAGGAAGTTGGATTGGAATGTGGAATAAGATTAGTTGGTTTGTAAGAAATGGCTGCTGCTGGGTGTTTTCCCCTCCCCCTTTCAACCATGTGTTGCAGTCTTTGGAATCATAGGAGTTTTCCCAAAATGGAGTCTAGCTTCTATCCCATGCGGTATTCAGCATTGACTAACTGCGCAGCGATTGTCTCTCACATGTGTAGGTTTATCTGCAACCATATTGTCTCTTATTTAATGTTATAAGCCATTCTCTCTCTCCTTCCCCTTTTAAAAGTAATTGTGTCTTTATTGTATTTTATGTGTAGTAACTTGGTTAGATATTCTATGTTATTTTGGTAGTGTATAGCTTGTATTGTATTATTCTTTTTGAACGTTCATTCTCTCACTAAAGGCGTTAGAACCTTAGACCGGTATTTGATTGATTATTATAAATGCATAAAGGTTCTCAGAGCGTCATAGTCGCTCATACAGCTTTTAAGCTAACAAGGTTACACTGCATTACATCTACACATTATCACTGCACAAATGTTTACAGTATAAGTACATTCCTTAAGGTATAGTTAAGGGCGTACCCTTGCGGTACTTTTTGCGCCAATTGCGTACTGTGTTCTTTAACCTTTAACGTGTTTTTAATAGGACAAATATTATAGACATTGTCACCATCCTAGGGGAGGATTTCCATCGTAACCTATCCATTGATGGAAAAGGATACGCCATAAGAATCCTTTTGGAAATCTGCAGTCTTTTATCTGGAGATTCCCAAGCTTTTTCACATAACTCGTTCAGCTCGTGTGACCCCCTCAAAGGTTACCTCAGGCTTCTTTCCCTTGTACATATGTACCCTCTTGTCAGGGACAGGGGGTTCCTCCGTGATGTGCAAAACATCTTTTATTGCCATAATCATATATCGAATGGATTTTGCCAATTTTGGCTGTAACTTTGCATCATCGTAATCGACACTGGAGTCAGAATCCATGTCGGTATCTGTGTCAACAATCTGGGATAGTGGGCGCTTATGAGACCCTGACAGTCCCTGCAACATAGGATCAGGCATGGGTTGAGACCCTGACTGTCCCAAAGCTTCAGCCTTGTCTAATCTTTTGTACAATGAGTTTACACTAGCATTTAAAGCATTCCACATATCCATCCAATCAGGTGTCAGCGGAGACACCACATTAATTTGCTCCCGCTCTTCTCTAATATAGCCTTCTTCCTCAGACATGTCGACACACGTGTACCGACACACCACACACACAGGGAATGCTTTTTATGAAGACAGTTTCCCCACAAGGCCCTTTGGAGAGACAGAGAGAGAGTATGCCAGCACACACCCCAGCGCTAAATAACCCAGGAATAACACAGTAACTTAATGTTTGTTCAGTAGTGCTGCTGTATGTAATTTGTGCCGAATTTTGTGCCCCCCCCTCTCTTTTCAACCCTCTTCTCTACCGTGGTATAAGCAGGGGAGAGTCCGGGGAGCTTCCTCTCAGCGGTGCTGTGGAGAAAAAATGGCGCTGGTGAGTGCTGAGGGAGAAGCCCCGCCCCCTCGGCGGCGGGCTTCTGTCCCGCTTAAACTGTAAAATTGGCGAGGGCTCATACATATATACAGTGCCCAGCTGTATATATGTTATATTTTTGCCAAAAAGAGGTTTATATTGCTGCCCAGGGTGCCCCCCCTGCGCCCTGCACCCTTACAGTGACCGGAGTATGTGAGGTGTATGGGAGCAATGGCGCACAGCTGCAGTGCTGTGCGTTACCTCAGTGAAGATCAAGAACTCTGTGGAGCCCCTCTATCCCCATGGTCCTTACGGAGTCCCCAGCATCCTCTAGGACGTTAGAGAAACTAGGATTTTAATACCTACCGGTAAATCCTTTTCTCTTAGTCTGTAGAGGATGCTGGGCACCCGTCCCAGTGTGTACTGTGTCTGCAGTTATTAAATGGCCCTTAACTCCAGAACATTTATGTGGAGACAACTTTCCTGACTTGACCATCTTCCTTGGACATTTTCCCCCTGTGTGACTGCTCCCCAGCCTCGGAGGGTTGCATCTGTGGTCCCTAGGATCCAGTCCTGGATCCCGAACCATCGCCCCTCTAGGAGGTGAGAACTGTGCAGCCACCAATGGAGTGAGATTCTGGTCTTGGAAGACAGGATTATCCTCCGGTGCATGTGTAGGTGGGATCCGAACCACTTGTCCAACAGGTCCCACTGGAACACTCTGGCATGGAACCTGCCAAACTGAATGGCCTCGTAGGCCACAACCATCTTCCCCAGCAACCGAATGCATTGATGGATTAACACTCTTGCTGGTTTCAGAATTTGTTTGACCAGACTCTGGATCTCCATAGCCTTTCCACTGGAAGAAAACCTCTTCTGTGTCCAGTATGACTCCCAAAAACAACTACCGCGTCATTGGGACCAACTGCGATTTTGGCACGTGTAGGAGCCAACCATGTTGTTGAAGAACTGTCAGGGAGAGTGCAATGTTTTGCACCAACTGGTCCCTGGATCTCGCCTTTATCAGGAGATCATCCAAGTACGGGATAATTGTGACTCCTTGCTTGCGAAGGAGAACCATCATTTCCGCCATCACCCTGGTGAAAATCCTCGGAGCCGTGGACAGACCAAACGGCAATGTCTGAAATTGGTAATGACAATCCTGAATTGCAAACCTTAGGTAGCTTGATGCAGTGGCTAAATGGGAACATGTAAGTAGGCATCCTTTATGTCTACCAAAACCATGAAATCTCCTTCCTCCAGACTGGAGATCACTACCCTGAGAGATTCCATCTTGAAATTGAATTTCTTTAGGAAGAAATTGAGGGATTTCAGATTTAAGATTGGTCTGACTGAGCCGTCCGGCTTCGGGACCACGAAGAGGCTTGAATAAAAACCTTCTCCCTGCTGACTAAGGCCAATTTGAACAATCGGTGAGGGGGAACGTCTTGAAACCCCAGTTTGTACCCTTGGGACACTATTTGTAAAACCCACGAGTCCAGGTTCGAATGAATCCAGAACTGACTGAAGAGTTTTAGACGTGCCCCCACTGGTGTGGGCTCCTGCAAGAAAGCCCCAGCGTCATGCAGTGGATTTGGCAGAAGCAGAGGACAATCTCTGCTCCTGCAATCTTGAAGAGGCTACAGACCTCTTCCTTCTCCTTCCTCTACCTGCAAAGAAAGGGGAATCTTAACTTCTTGCATATCTATTGGGCCAAAATGACTGCGGTAGATAATGATGCGTCTTCATCCGTTGAGAGGGAACATAGGGCAAGAAGGTTGACTTACCTGCGGGAGCTGCCGAGATCAAATTAACTAGGCCGTCGCCAAACAAGGCTTCACCTTCATAGGGAAGAGACTCCCTTTCTTCTTGGAGTCAGCATCAGCATTCCCTTGGTGAATCCACAATGCCCTCCTATCCGAGACTGCCATGAAATTGGCCCGTGAACTCAAGAGTCCTATATCCCTTGCAGTCGTAAGTATGCTGCAGTGTCAACAGGCCAACTAAACCCTCTCCCCTCCTTTTACCCCATCACTTTGTCCAGTCCCTGTGGTCCATACTGTATTGCCATTATTATGCATGTTGCTTTGCTGGCCCTTTTCTGAATGTCCCTGCCACCGCCACCGAAGAGCTGGATAGCCCAGTATGAAAACCACCTGCCGGCCTCACTGACGGTCCGAGTCAAAGGCTCCATTTTTTTTTAAAGATCCCTCTGCCAAGTTAAGGGGGGGTTAAGGGGGCCCCAGAGATATCAGTGTACTGGGGCCCAAGATTTCTGTTGCTGGCCCTGACCCTCAGGGGCGTATCTACCCCTTGGCCAGGATGTCACTTGCCAGGGGCACCATCCAGGTTTCAGTTGGGGGATTAGACTTCATACAGTAATTAAATGTTTTCATATTGAGAACTACATCTCCCAGCATATACAGTGTGCTGGGGATGCTAACAAGCTTTATTTAAAAGTTTAAAAAACATTGCTTTTATAATTGCAATGGTTAAAAAGGGAGAGCTATAACAGGGCAATTTAGCTCCTTTGGTCCTTTTTTAGGACCAGTTAATCAGACAGTTGAGCAAACTGAAAAACAGCTAACAGGAAATTTCCACTTAAATGGTATTTTCTAATCTTATCTGACCATGACTAAGAATAAAGGATACACAAGATAAACTCTTAGAGCTATGGACCTTATCCATGTTTAAGCTCCATCAAATCTGTAATCAATAGCACTACATGCTCCCACTCTACCACTGTACTATATACTCTACCTGTGTTTTTAAAGTAAAAACACCATTTAACCCCAGTGACACTTGAATTAAAGCAGCAGCCTCTGGTATAGCATTCTTTAGCATTAATCCCAGGAAATCTGCAATCTTCACGCTCTTTGATAGCCACACTACATTGCTGTTTACTTGGATGGAGCAGAGAGCACAACATCAGGACATAGGAAATATTACAATGCATGATAAGAAAGGTGTGAGCTCTACAGCAAGGCCTCTAACCCTTTGCTAGTGCCAAATACATAGGGCTTAACTCAGATCTGATCACAGCAGCAAATTTATTAGCTAAAACCATGTACACTGCAGGGGGGGGGGTGTATAATATGTGCAGAGAGAGTTAGATTTTGGTGCGGTGTGTTCAAACTGAAATCTAAATTGCAGTGTAAAAACAAAACAGCCAGTATTTACCCTGCACACAAACAATATAACCCACCTAAATCTCTCTGCAAATGTTATATCTGCCCCCCCCCCATCCATGCAGTGCACATGGTTTTGCCCACTAGCTAACAAATTTGCTGCATCTGGGAATTACAGCATCTTAATATTTCTTTTTACAGAAGGTTCAGCAAATTAAATTATTTAGTGAAATACTGTAATCATAACAGTTACAGGGATATTGTAGGTAGATTTATTATCAGTGGATAAATGTAAAAATTAAACACGTAGGCATAGTTCCCAAATGCTGTCATTGCAATCCAGATTTTAAGGATATTATGCTTGAGCACAGGTGACTTAATTAGAACTTCGGTCAATGTGAATTAACCATTGGACTCAACCATGGTTATCCTTAAAACCCAGGGGTCTATTTAAGATCGATCTTAATCGATGTTGGGCTTCCAGGTTGAAAAAAAAACCACACATTTACTAACATTTTAAAATTTATGTAAAAAATCATCTGTTCGTAAATGCAGTGCACATGGTTTTGCCCAACTGCTAACAAAAATCCTGCTGCGATCAACTCAGAATTACCCCCCATGGCCCTCATTCCGAGTTGTTCGCTCGCAAGCTGCTTTTAGCAGCATTGCACATGCTAAGCCGCCACCTACTGGGAGTGAATCTTAGCATCTTAAAATTGCGAACGAAAGATTTGCAATATTGCGATAAGACATCTCTGTGCAGTTTCTGAGTAGCTCGAGACTTACTCTGCCAGTGCGATCAGTTCAGTGCTTGTCGTTCCTGGTTTGACGTCACAAACGCACCCAGCGTTCGCCCAGACACTCCTCCGTTTCTCCAGCCATTACCGCGTTTTTCCCAGAAACGGTAGCATTTTTCCCCACACGCCCCTAAAACGGCCTGTTTCCACCCAGAAACACCCACTTCCTGTCAATCACATTACGATCACCAGAACGATGAAAAAACCGTGAGTAATATTCCTAACTGCATAGCAAATTTACTTGGCGCAGTCGCAGTGCGAACATTGCGCATGCGCATTAAGCGGAAAATCGCTGCAATGCAAAGAAAATTACAGAGCGAACAACTCGGAATGACCACCTATGTGCACTGCAGGGAAGGCAGATTTAACATGTTCAGAGAGAGTTAGATTTGGGTGTGGTGTGTTCAATCTGCAATCTAATTTGCAGTGTAAAAATAAAGCAGTCAGTATTTACCCTGCACAGAAACAAAATAACTCACCCAAATCTAACTCTTTCTGCACATGTTATATCTGCCTCCCCTGCAGTACACATGGTTTTGCCCAACTGCTAACAAAATTCCTGCTGCGATCAACTTGGAATTACCCCCATCGATTGATGTTTTCACACTGCTCGTGTATATAAGACATAGGGCCTAATTCAGTTTGGATCGTAATACGTGTTCCAACCGCAAAAACTATGAAGAGGATGGGGGCATATACGCAGGGTCCATCCTGTGCGTGTGCCTACATTTTCTCCGGGTGCCCCGCAGAAAATGCGAATGCCTCTGCCTGTCAATCAGTAGAGGGTGTACCTTCGCAGGTATATCGCGATCATGAGCCATGTCTCCCATTTTTGTCATTATAGGTGCTCTGTGAGCTGCTGGCCATGCCCCAGCCCCTCTGTCTCCCGTGAATAGACATTGAGGCTTATTCAGACCAGATCGCTTCAATTTATTTTCACCCAGCGGGCAATTAGGTCTGCACTGCACATGCGTATGCGCCACAATGCGTAAGTGCGACGGTCCGGAGATCACAAGAAGATTGACAAGAAGAGGGTGTTTGTGTGGGTGGCAACTGAATGTTTCTAGGGAGTGTCCGGAAAAACACTGGAGGGACCCGGCGTTTTGTGGGAGGATTTGTGACGTCACCTCAATGGCTGAGTAAGTGCTGAGCTGTGCAGCTCTTGTGCACATGTGATCACACACCTGCACAGCAAATTTTCCCTTCCGCTGTAGGCGGCAACTACCTGATTACAGGGATGCAAAAAACACACCCTAGCGATCAGGTCTGAATTACCCACAATGTGCATATTTGCAGAGCAACAAGCTACAGGGAGCCTTCCACCCCCCCCCCTTCCCCATGACTATGGGACACTGCGGCCCCCACAGGGGGGGGGGGGGTTGTTTGGGTTAGCTGGACATTCCCAAAAAAAAGTGACTGTCCTGCAAAAATTGGGTTAGTTGGGAGGTATGTGCAAATACATTTATTGTTTTGCATGCAGGGTAAATACTGTCTTCTTTGACATTTAGCCACAAATGCTGCACAGCTGAATTACAGTGTTACACTGCAATTAACAGTTATGCTAGGACATTCCCCCTCCCAAATCTACCTCTCTCTGCATGTTACATCTGTCCCACAGTGGCGTGCGGTGAGGTCAGTGGCTAGTGAGGCACTACAGCCATAATTTCCGCCGAATCCTGCCGATGACCCTTAGCCAATGCCCGCTACTGCCTCTGAGCCGATACCCGCTGCCACCGCCAATGGCTTACAAACTCTCCCACAATCAACTGACCCAGCCCTCCACCACTAATTTCTATCTCAGTCCGATGCCGCCAATGCCCGCTGCCTGCCTGCTCATTGTTCTTGTTATATATTATAAATTTTTAAAGAAAAAAAAATGAGTGTTTGGGACTGGGAAGGGTGAGGAAGGAGGACATGAATGCAATTTTGTTGTCCAGGGCTTCCATTAACTTAAAGGAGAAGGGTCTGAATGGGTTAAAAAAAAAATGCGTGAGGTCCCCCCTCCTTAGTATAACCAGCCTCGGGCTCTTTGAGCCGGTCCTGGTTATTTAAATACTGGGGGAAAAATTGGACAGGGGTTCCCCGTATTTAGACAACCAGCACCGGGCTCTTAGAACGGTCCAGGTTCCAAAAATACGTGGGACAAAAGATGTAGGGGTCCCCCATATTTTTAAAACCAGCACCGGGCTCCACTAGCCAGAGAGATAATGCCACAGCCGGGGGACACTTTTATGTAGGTCCCTGCGGCCCTGGCATTACCCCTCCAACTAGTCACCCCTGGCCGGGGTTCCCTGGAGGAGTGGGGACCCCTTAAATCAAGAGGTTCCTCCCCTCGAGGCACCCAAGGGCCAGGGGTGAAGCCCGAGGCTGTCCCCAGCACCCCTGGGTGGTGGGTGCCGGGCTGATAGCCATGTGTGTAAAAAAAAGAATATTGTTTTTTTGTTGTGGAACTACAAGGCCCAGCAAGCCTCCCCCGCTTGCTGGTACTTGGAGAACCTCAAGTACCAGCAGGCGGGGAAATAACGGGCTTGCTGGTACCTGTAGTTCTACAACAACAAAAAATACCCAAATAAAAACACAAACACACACAGCGTGATAGTAAAATTATTGAGACAGGCTGTAGCATGTGGGTGCATGTAACCCTATAAAAGTGATGGATTGGGTGACTATTACAATACCCACTGTTGCTGTCTGAAAAATGATGGATTTATAGATTGCTCTGCCGAGACATGTTTTTTTCTAAAATGCACCACAGGTATGGATGGATAGTATACTTGACGACACAGAGGTAGGTAGAGCAGTGGCCTACTGTACCGTACTGCTATATATTATATTATTTATTATTATTATTATCCTTTATTTATATGGCGCCACAAGGGTTCCTCAGTGCCCAGCTATCTGTGGTGTGAGAAGAAGCAGGGGCACCCCACCGCTGGCAGTGCTGCAGCTAGCGGTGGTGGCAGCGGCGAGGCTGCTGGGCTGGGTCTTGAAAAAGGTGGAAAGAAGGGTGTTACGGCATGGAATGTACAAACTGCGAGACACTGCTGGTAGCGCCTTTGTCTATTTAGTAGGAAGGGCACGTAACAGCCGGGGGGCAATGGAGGAAGCCCCTTTAGGGCTGGAGCCCGGCGGCAACTGACTCCGTTGTCTCTGGCAGTTCCGCCCCTGGACTAGAGGAATGGTCAAGAACATGGCAACATTTAATGCCAAAAAATGCAAAATCATACACGTCGCAAAAATGCAAAGGCTAACTATAATTTTAAGGGCATTATAATGGCAAGAGGAAAGCTATCTAAGTATTACTATTTCAGGTGAGCAATGTAACAAAGCAATAGGAAAGGCAAGTCAGATGCTTGTTTGCATAGGTTAAAGAACCAGTAGCAGAAAAAAGTAATACAGGTTGAGTATCCCATATCCAAATATTCCGAAATACGGAATATTCCGAAATACGGACTTTTTTGAGTGAGACTGAGATAGTGAAACCTTTGTTTTTTGATGGCTCAGTGTACACAAACTTTGTTTAATACTCAAAGTTATTAAAAATATTGTATTAAATGAACTTCAGACTGTGTGTATAAGGTGTATATGACACATAAATGAATTCTGTGAATGTACACACACTTTGTTTAATGCACAAAGTTATAAAAAATATTGGCTAAAATGACCTTCAGTCTGTGTGTATAAGGTATATATGAAACATAAATGCATTCTGTGCTTAGATTTAGGTCCCATCACCATAATATCTCGTTATGGTATGCAATTATTCCAAAATACAGAAAAATCCGATATCCAAAATTCCTCTGGTCCCAAGCATTTTGGATAAGGGATACTCAACCTGTAATGCCACTGTATAGGTCCTTGGTACAACCACATTTAGAATCCTGTGTTCAGTTCCAGAAGCCATATCTCCAGAAGGCTGTAAATACATTAGGGCAACTAAAATTGTGCATGGCCTACATCACAAAACTTACCTGGAAATACTAAAAGATGTTGATGTGTATAGTTTGGAGAAGGGAAGAGGGAACATACAGTAATAGAAACATTTAAATATATAGGGAGGAATGTAATTGGGTGTGAGAATCAGAAAGTGAGAGATTTTGTGTTTTTTCCTGTTGTTTTTTTTTTGTTTGATTGTTTGTTTTTTAAAGTGGCAATCCTTTACATGGCAAAACCAGGTTGATATTTGCCATGTAAAGGATTGCCACCGTGGGCATGTGTAGAAGGGGCACTGCTACTGTTGGCATTATGTGTGTAAGCTGCACTGATATGGTGGTTCTGTGTATAAATTGCACTGCGACTGTGGGTATTATTATTATTATTATTATTATTATTACATGCGGTGTAATGACAATAAGATAGTGCTACTGTGTGGCGTATTTTGATTTGGGGTGCTATTGTGTGGCCATGCCCCTTCCTTGTGATACCACACCTTCTTTTTTTAAGGAGCGCACTGTCCCTTTATTAAGTATTGGAGAGAGGGCCCAAATTAATAGTTTGCAGGGAGGCGCCAAACACCCTAGCACTGGCCCTTTGGTAGGGGACAGGATTTGCTTCTGCTTGTGCACATATGTTATGATTGCCAGCCAACAGCACTGGTTTTGCCTATAACACTAACTATAAATATTTTGAATTGGTCCTGGACCACCAATCCAAGGCACCCCTGCAAGTGTCCTGAGGCACCCCAGGGTGCAGTTTGAGAACCACTGGTCTAGTGAGTACCCAGGATAATTATTGTAGCTGGTCTGCGGGTAACAGCTCTCAGATCCACTTCTAGAAAAAATGCAACAATGTAATTTGAGTGACAAACTGCAGAGATGAACCCTTTCTGTGACTGCTGCACAGGGATCACACAAACTCTATTCATAGGGCTGACTTCACTTAGGGGAGATGTTCTCACCCCGCAAAGAAGTGCGAGTATATACCGCACTTACGGTACCATTGGATTTACAGATATTTTCTTGCAATACACTATGGGGGTCATTCTGAGTTGATTGCTCGCTAGCAGTTTTTAGCAGCCATGCAAACGCATTGTCGCTGCCCACTGGAGAGTGTATATTCACTTTGGAGAAGTGCGAACACTTGAGCAGCAGAGAGCCTGCAAAAACGTTTCAAAATAAGACCAGCACTGTAGTTAAACTTCGTGTGTGTTGATTCTAACGACCGAGGGACGGCTTTTGATGTCACACACCCATCCAGCGAATGCCCAGCCACGTCTGCATTTCTTCTGCCGTGCCTGCATTTTTCCAAGCACTCCCTGAAAACGGTCAGTTGACACCCAGAAACGCCCTCTTTCTGTCAATCTCCTTGTGGCCTGTTCTGTGATTGGAATAATCGCTAGAACTAGTGCAAAACCACAATGGACTTTGTACCCGTACGATGCGCGTGCACATTACGGAGCATACGCATGCACAGATTAGCCATTTTTTTTCAACTGATTGCTACGCAGCGAACAACGGCAGCAAGCGATCAACTCGGAATGACCCCCTATATACATAGAAACATGGATTTTTACTGCAGGAATTATGGTTAGTTTAGGGGTATCGGTTAGGGTCAACAGAGGTGTAGCTAGGGGTCCAAGCGCCCCATGCAAAGTAAGGGACTGGCGCCCCCCCTGCAGAAAAAGCAATGCAGTCCATTGGCGGTTACCATGTTGGAGTGAGAAACATCTTCACCCTTAAATAAAGATTTTCTTAATTCCTTACCTGTGTGCTAATTAGATATCACCTTGTTTTCACATTAAACAGACTTCCACATGAGAAAGCAGCAAGGATGCAGTGGCGTTAATGTTTCCTGGTGTCAACCTGTATTATTTCAGTAGATATTGAAATGAGGATGCATCTTGCTGCCTTTCCAATGAAGCAAGTTTAATTTAGTAATAGGTGAAAAACCATCCCTACAAAGGTGTTAATCAGATACTTGGCTTTGTGGACACCTTTCAGAGAACAAATTTGTTAGCATAAAAATTAAGCCAGAAAATGAAGAGCTCTTTAATCACTCAATTGGATTTTTCTGCCAGCATTTTTCTTTTTCTCTGCAACCCACTGCTAAATTGTGCTTCCTAGCTGTTTTTTTTTTATAAAATCACTTAATCAAATCTAACTCTGATTACATCAGAGAAGGCCAGGTACCCTACACCAAAAGAGGGGGTTTGAAATTTTGACTTGTCTACTTAAAGATCACCAAAATCTGATAACAAGGTCAATTACATCCCTGGGTGGGATTGAACCACCAACCCTTTGGTTAATACCCAAACACGCTAACCGATTGCGCCCCAGAGACACTTTGCAAAAGTACATACTGACAAAGGCTAATAAGCATTCATCTGGAACGTTTCCTAGAAAAACTTTAAAAAGTCAATAATCTTGAGAGTTTTTGTAAGATGTTTCTTCCATCAACCAATGAAGAAACACATTGGTACTTTCCCATGATGAGTGAGTGCTTCAGGATCTCTTGCACTTACATGTGCAGCAGAGTACTGCAATGGAAGCATGCTGGGCCCGTTACCCAGAGGTAGGCAGATTGAAACTATCCTCTGCTATATGCATTTTTTTTTTGTTAATTAAAGTAATCCAAAACTGGGATTGATATTTTTGCTCTTTTATTTTTACTTAAAGTACAAATTTGTACTCTGAAAAGTGTCCACAAAGCCAAGTCTCTGATTAACACCTTTGTAGGGATGGTTTTTCACCTATAACTAAATTAAACTTGCTTCATTGTAAAGGCAGCAAGATGCATCCTCATTTCAATGTCTACTGAAATAATACAGGTTGACACCAGGAAACATTAACGCCACTGCATCCTTGCTGCTTTCTCATGTGGAAGTCTGTTTAATGTGAAAACAAGGTGATATCTAATTAGCACACAGGTAAGGAATTAAGAAAATCTTTATTTAAGGGTGAAGATGTTTCTCACAAAATCGTTGCCCCAATGCATCATTGAAATTCAAGCTGGAAAGATGATTTTAATATATCACTTGTACATTTTGTATTGCTCTTCTGGTGACAATGTAGTTTGTTTTTGTCAATTACCATTTTAATAATCGGGTAAAGAAAATTAAGTGGATTTTTGAAAGAAAACAATACTGTCAATATACTATTAAAACAAATTAAAATGGTAAAAGTTATTGTACTTTAAGTAAAAATAAAAGAGCCAAAATATCAATCCCAGTTTTGGATTACTTTAATTAACCAAAAAAATGCATATAGCAGAGGATAGTTTCAACCTGCCTACCTCTGGGTTATGGACCCAGCATGCTTCCATTGCAGTACTCTGCTGCACATGTAAGTGCAAGAGATCCTGAAGCACTCACTCATCATGGGAAAGTACCAATGTGTTTCTTCATTGGTTGATGGAAGAAACATCTTACAAAAACTCTCCAGATTATTGACTTTTTAAAGTTTTTCTAGGAAACGTTCTAGATGAATGCTTTTTAGCCTTTGTCAGTATGTACTTTGGCAAAGTGTCGCTGTGGCGCAATCAGTTAGTGTGTACAGCTATTAACCAAAAGGTTGGTGGTTCAATCCCACCCAGGGACGTAATTGACCTTGTGATCAGATTTTGGTGATATTTAAGTAGACAAGTCAAAATTTCAAACCCCCTCTTATGCTGTAGGGTACCTGGCCTTCTCTGATGTAATCAGAGTTAGATTTGATTCAGTGATTTTATAAAAAAACAGCTAGGAAGCACAATTTAGCAGTGGGTTGCAGATAAAAAAAATATGCTGGCAGAAAAATCCAATTGAGTGATTAAACAGCTCTTCATTTTCTGGCTTTGTTTTTATGCTAACAAATTTGTTCTCTGAAAAGTGTCCACAAAGCCAAGTCTCTGATTAACACCTTTGTAAGGATGGTTTTTCACCTATTACTAAATTAAACTTGCTTCATTGGAAAGGCAGCAAGATGCATCCTCATTTCAATGTCTACTGAAATAATACAGGTTGACACCAGGAAACATTAACGCCACTGCATCCTTGCTGCTTTCTCATGTGGAAGTCTGTTTAATGTGAAAACAAGGTGATATCTAATTAGCACACAGGTAAGGAATTAAGAAAATCTTTATTTAAGGGTGAAGATGTTTCTCACAAAATCGTTGCCCCAATGCATCATTGAAATTCAAGCTGGAAAGATGATTTTAATATATCACTTGTACATTTTGTATTGCTCTTCTGGTGACAATATAGTTTGTTTTTGTCAATTACCATTTTAATAATAGGGTAAAGAAAATTAAGTGGATTTTTGAAAGAAAACAATACTGTCAATATACTATTAAAACAAATTAAAATGGTAAAAGTTATTGTACTTTAAGTAAAAATAAAAGAGCAAAAATATCAATCCCAGTTTTGGATTACTTTAATTAACAAAAAAAAAATGCATATAGCAGAGGATAGTTTCAATCTGCCTACCTCTGGGTTATGGGCCCAGCATGCTTCCATTGCAGTACTCTGCTGCACATGTAAGTGCAAGAGATCCTGAAGCACTCACTCATCATGGGAAAGTACCAATGTGTTTCTTCATTGGTTGATGGAAGAAACATCTTACAAAAACTCTCCAGATTATTGACTTTTTAAAGTTTTTCTAGGAAACGTTCTAGATGAATGCTTATTAGCCTTTGTCAGTACGTACTTTTGCAAAGTGTCTCTGTGGTGCAATCGGTTAGCGTGTTTGAGTATTAACCAAAGGGTTGGTGGTTCAATCCCACCCAGGGATGTAATTGACCTTGTTATCAGATTTTGGTGATCTTTAAGTAGACAAGTCAAAATTTCAAACCCCCTCTTATGGTGTAGGGTACCTGGCCTTCTCTGATGTAATCAGAGTTAGATTTGATTAAGTGAATTTTTAAAAAAACAGCTAGGAAGCACAATTTAGCAGTGGGTTGCAGAGAAAAAGAAAAATGCTGGCAGAAAAATCCAATTGAGTGATTAAACAGCTCTTCATTTTCTGGCTTTGTTTCTATGCTAACAAATTTGTTCTCTGAAAAGTGTCCACAAAGCCAAGTCTCTGATTAACACCTTTGTAAGGATGGTTTTTCACCTATTACTAAATTAAACTTGCTTCATTGGAAAGGCAGCAAGATGCATCCTCATTTCAATGTCTACTGAAATAATACAGGTTGACACCAGGAAACATTAACGCCACTGCATCCTTGCTGCTTTCTCATGTGGAAGTCTGTTTAATGTGAAAACAAGGTGATATCTAATGAGCACACAGGTAAGGAATTAAGAAAATCTTTATTTAAGGGTGAAGATGTTTCTCACAAAATCGTTGCCCCAATGCATCATTGAAATTCAAGCTGGAAAGATGATTTTAATATATCACTTGTACATTTTGTATTGCTCTTCTGGTGACAATGTAGTTTGTTTTTGTCAATTACCATTTTAATAATAGGGTAAAGAAAATTAAGTGGATTTTTGAAAGAAAACAATACTGTCAATATACTATTAAAACAAATTAAAATGGTAAAAGTTATTGTACTTTAAGTAAAAATAAAATAGCAAAAATATCAATCCCAGTTTTGGATTACTTTAATTAACAAAAAAAAAATGCATATAGCAGAGGATAGTTTCAATCTGCCTACCTCTGGGTTATGGGCCCAGCATGCTTCCATTGCAGTACTCTGCTGCACATGTAAGTGCAAGAGATCCTGAAGCACTCACTCATCATGGGAAAGTACCAATGTGTTTCTTCATTGGTTGATGGAAGAAACATCTTACAAAAACTCTCCAGATTATTGACTTTTTAAAGTTTTTCTAGGAAACGTTCTAGATGAATGCTTATTAGCCTTTGTCAGTATGTACTTTTGTAAAGTGTCTCTGTGGCGCAATCGGTTAGCGTGTTTGGTTATTAACCAAAGGGTTGGAGGTTTAATCCCACCCAGGGATGTAATTGACCTTGTTATCAGATTTTGGTGATCTTTAAGTAGACAAGTCAAAATTTCAAACCCCCTCTTATGGTGTAGGGTACCTGGCCATCTCTGATGTAATCAGAGTTAGATTTGATTAAGTGATTTTATAAAAAACAGCTAGGAAGCACAATTTAGCAGTGGGTTGCAGAGAAAAAAAAATGCTGGCAGAAAAATCCAATTGAGTGATTAAATAGCTCTTCATTTTCTGGCTTTATTTTTATGCTAACAAATTTGTTCTCTGAAAAGTGTCCACAAAGCCAAGTCTCTGATTAACACCTTTGTAAGGATGGTTTTTCACCTATTACTAAATTATACTTGCTTCATTGGAAAGGCAGCAAGATGCATTCTCATTTCAATGTCTACTGAAATAATACGGGTTGACACCAGGAAACATTAACGCCAATGCATCCTTGCTGCTTTCTCATGTGGAAGTCTGTTTAATGTGAAAACAAGGTGATTTCTAATTAGCACTCAGGTAAGGAATTAATAAAATCTTTATTTAAGGGTGAAGATGTTTCTCACAAAATCGTTGCCCCAATGCATCATTGAAATTCAAGCTGGAAAGATGATTTTAATATATCACTTGTACATTTTGTATTGCTCTTCTGGTGACAATGTAGTTTGTTTTTGTCAATTACCATTTTAATAATAGGGTAAAGAAAATTAAGTGGATTTTTGAAAGAAAACAATACTGTCAATATACTATTGAAACAAATTAAAATGGTAAAAGTTATTGTACTTTAAGTAAAAATAAAAGAGCAAAAATATCAATCCCAGTTTTGGATTACTTTAATTAACAAAAAAAAAATGCATAAAGCAGAGGATAGTTTCAATCTGCCTACCTCTGGGTTATGGACCCAGCATGCTTCCATTGCAGTACTCTGCTGCACATGTAAGTGCAAGAGATCCTGAAGCACTCACTCATCATGGGAAAGTACCAATGTGTTTCTTCGTTGATTGATGGAAGAAACATCTTACAAAAACTCTCCAGATTATTGACTTTTTAAAGTTTTTCTAGGAAACGTTCTAGACGAATGCTTATTAGCGTTTGTCAGAATTTACATTTGCAAAGTGTCTCTGTGGCGCAATCAGTTAGCGTGTTTGATTACTAACCGAAAGGTTGGTGGTTCAATCCCACCCAGGTACGTAATTGACCTTGTTATCAGATTTTGGTGATCTTTAAGTAGACTAGTCAAAATTTCAAACCCCCTCTTATGGTGTAGGGTACCTGGCCTTCTCTGATGTAATCAGAGTTAGATTTGATTAAGTGATTTTATAAAAAAAAAACAGCTAGGAAGCACAATTTAGCAGTGGGTTGCAGAGAAAAAAAAAATATGCTGGCAAAAAAATCCAATTGAGTGATTAAACAGCTCATCATTTGCTGGCTTTATTTTTATGCTAACAAACTTGTACTCTGAAAAGTGTCCACAAAGCCAAGTATCTGATTAACACCATTGTAGGGATGGTTTTTCACCTATTACTAAATTAAACTTGCTTCATTGGAAAGGCAGCAAGATGCATCGTCATTTCAATATCTACTGAAATAATACAGGTTGACACCAGGAAACATTAACGCCACTGCATCCTTGCTGCTTTCTCATGTGAAAGTCTGTTTAATGTGAAAACAAGGTGATATCTAATTAGCACACAGGTAAGGAATTAAGAAAATCTTTATTTAAGGGTGAAGATGTTTCTCACAAAATCGTTGCCCCAATGCATCATTGAAATTCAAGCTGGAAAGATGATTTTAATATATCACTTGTACATTTTGTATTGCTCTTCTGGTGACAATGTAGTTTGTTTTTGTCAATTACCATTTTAATAATCGGGTAAAGAAAATTAAGTGGATTTTTGAAAGAAAACAATACTGTCATTATACTATTAAAACAAATTAAAATGGTAAAAGTTATTGTACTTTAAGTAAAAATAAAAGAGCCAAAATATCAATCCCAGTTTTGGATTACTTTAATTAACAACAAAAAAATGCATATAGCAGAGTATAGTTTCAATCTGCCTACCTCTGGGTTATGGACCCAGCATGCTTCCATTGCAGTACTCTGCTGCACATGTAAGTGCAAGAGATCCTGAAGCATTCACTCATCATGGGAAAGTACCAATGTGTTTCTTCATTGGTTGATGGAAGAAACATCTTACAAAAACTCTCCAGATTATTGACTTTTTAAAGTTTTTCTAGGAAATGTTCTAGATGAATGCTTATTAGCCTTTTTCAGTATGTAATTTTTCAAAGTGTCTCTGTGGCGCAATCAGTTAGCGTGTTCGGTTATTAACCAAAAGGTTGGTGGTTCAATCCCACTCAGGGATGTAATTGACCTTGTTATCAGATTTTGGTGATCTTTAAGTAGACAAGTCAAAATTTCAAACCCCCTCTTATGGTGTAGGGTACCTGGCCTTCTCTGATGTAATCAGAGTTAGATTTGATTAAGTGATTTTATAAAAAAAAACAGCTAGGAAGCACAATTTAGCAGTGGGTTGCAGAGAAAAAAAAATATGCTGGCAAAAAAATCCAATTGAGTGATTAAACAGCTCTTCATTTGCTGGCTTTATTTTTATGCTAACAAACTTGTACTCTGAAAAGTGTCCACAAAGCCAAGTATCTGATTAACACCATTGTAGGGATGTTTTTTTACCTATTACTAAATTAAACTTGCTTCATTGGAAAGGCAGCAAGATGCATCGTCATTTCAATATCTACTGAAATAATACAGGTTGACACCAGGAAACATTAACGCCACTGCATCCTTGCTGCTTTCTCCTGTGGAAGTCTGTTTAATGTGAAAACAAGGTGATATCTAATTAGCACACAGATAAGGAATTAAGAAAATCTTTATTTAAGGGTAAAGATGTTTCTCACAAAATCGTTTCCCCAATGCATCATTGAAATTCAAGCTGGAAAGATTATTTTAATATATCACTTGTACATTTTGTATAGCTCTTCTGGTGACAATGTCGTTTGTTTTTGTCAATTACCATTTTAATAATAGGGTAAAGAAAATTAAGTGGATATTTGAAAGAAAACAATACTGTCAATATACTATTAAAACAAATTAAAATGGTAAAAGTTATTGTACTTTAAGTAAAAATAAAAGAGCCAAAATATCAATCCCAGTTTTGGATTACTTTAATTAACCAAAAAAAATGCATATAGCAGAGGATAGTTTCAATCTGCCTACCTCTGGGTTATGGGCCCAGCATGCTTCCATTGCAGTACTCTGCTGCACATGTAAGTGCAAGAGATCCTGAAGCACTCACTCATCATGGGAAAGTACCAATGTGTTTCTTCGTTGCTTGGTGGAAGAAACATCTTACAAAATCTCTCCAGATTATTGACTTTTTAAAGTTTTTCTAGGAAACGTTCTAGATGAATGCTTATTAGCCTTTGTCAGTATGTACTTTCGCAAAGTGTCTCTATGGCGCAATCAGTTAGCGTGTTCGGTTATTAACCAAAAGGTTGGTGGTTCAATCCCACTCAGGGATGTAATTGACCTTGTTATCAGATTTTGGTGATCTTTAAGTAGACAAGTCAAAATTTCAAACCCCCTCTTATGGTGTAGGGTACCTGGCCTTCTCTGATGTAATCAGAGTTAGATTTGATTAAGTGATTTTATAAAAAACAGCTAGGAAGCACAATTTAGCAGTGGGTTGCAGAGAAAAAGAAATATGCTGACAAAAAAATCCAATTGAGTGATTAAACAGCTCTTCATTTTCTGGCTTAATTTTTATGCTAACAAATTTGTTCTCTGAAAAGTGTCCACAAAGCCAAGTCTCTGATTAACACCTTTGTAGGGATGGTTTTTCACCTATTACTAAATTAAACTTGCTTCATTGCAAAGGCAGCAAGATGCATCCTCATTTCAATGTCTACTGAAATTACAGGTTGACACCAGGAAACATTAACGCCACTGCATCCTTGCTGCTTTCTCATGTGGAAGTGTGTTTAATGTGAAAACAAGGTGATATCTAATTAGCACACAGGTAAGGAATTAAGAAAATCTTTATTTAAGGGTGAAGATGTTTCTCACAAAATCGTTGCCCCAATGCATCATTGAAATTCAAGCTGGAAAGATGATTTTAATATATCACTTGTACATTTTGTATTGCTCTTCTGGTGACAATGTAGTTTGTTTTTGTCAATTACCATTTTAATAATCGGGTAAAGAAAATTAAGTGGATTTTTGATAGAAAACAATACTGTCAATATACTATTAAAACAAATGAAAATGGTAAAAGTTATTGTACTTTAAGTAAAAATAAAAGAGCTAAAATATCAATCCCAGTTTTGGATTACTTTAATTAAAAATAAATGCATATAGCAGAGGATAGTTTCAATCTGCCTACCTCTGGGTTATGGGCCCAGCATGCTTCCATTGCAGTACTCTACTGCACATGTAAGTGCAAGAGATTCTGAAGCACTCACTCATCATGGGAAAGTACCAATGTGTTTCTTCGTTGGTTGATGGAAGAAACATCTTACAAAAACTCTCCAGATTATTGACTTTTTAAAGTTTTTCTAGGAAATGTTCTAGATGAATGCTTATTAGCCTTTTTCAGTATGTAATTTTTCAAAGTGTCTCTGTGGCGCAATCAGTTAGCGTGTTCGGTTATTAACCAAAAGGTTGGTGGTTCAATCCCACTCAGGGATGTAATTGACCTTGTTATCAGATTTTGGTGATCTTTAAGTAGACAAGTCAAAATTTCAAACCCCCTCTTATGGTGTAGGGTACCTGGCCTTCTCTGATGTAATCAGAGTTAGATTTGATTAAGTGATTTTATAAAAAAAAACAGCTAGGAAGCACAATTTAGCAGTGGGTTGCAGAGAAAAAAAAATATGCTGGCAAAAAAATCCAATTGAGTGATTAAACAGCTCTTCATTTGCTGGCTTTATTTTTATGCTAACAAACTTGTACTCTGAAAAGTGTCCACAAAGCCAAGTATCTGATTAACACCATTGTAGGGATGTTTTTTTACCTATTACTAAATTAAACTTGCTTCATTGGAAAGGCAGCAAGATGCATCGTCATTTCAATATCTACTGAAATAATACAGGTTGACACCAGGAAACATTAACGCCACTGCATCCTTGCTGCTTTCTCCTGTGGAAGTCTGTTTAATGTGAAAACAAGGTGATATCTAATTAGCACACAGATAAGGAATTAAGAAAATCTTTATTTAAGGGTAAAGATGTTTCTCACAAAATCGTTTCCCCAATGCATCATTGAAATTCAAGCTGGAAAGATTATTTTAATATATCACTTGTACATTTTGTATAGCTCTTCTGGTGACAATGTCGTTTGTTTTTGTCAATTACCATTTTAATAATAGGGTAAAGAAAATTAAGTGGATATTTGAAAGAAAACAATACTGTCAATATACTATTAAAACAAATTAAAATGGTAAAAGTTATTGTACTTTAAGTAAAAATAAAAGAGCCAAAATATCAATCCCAGTTTTGGATTACTTTAATTAACCAAAAAAAATGCATATAGCAGAGGATAGTTTCAATCTGCCTACCTCTGGGTTATGGGCCCAGCATGCTTCCATTGCAGTACTCTGCTGCACATGTAAGTGCAAGAGATCCTGAAGCACTCACTCATCATGGGAAAGTACCAATGTGTTTCTTCGTTGCTTGATGGAAGAAACATCTTACAAAATCTCTCCAGATTATTGACTTTTTAAAGTTTTTCTAGGAAACGTTCTAGATGAATGCTTATTAGCCTTTGTCAGTATGTACTTTCGCAAAGTGTCTCTATGGCGCAATCAGTTAGCGTGTTCGGTTATTAACCAAAAGGTTGGTGGTTCAATCCCACTCAGGGATGTAATTGACCTTGTTATCAGATTTTGGTGATCTTTAAGTAGACAAGTCAAAATTTCAAACCCCCTCTTATGGTGTAGGGTACCTGGCCTTCTCTGATGTAATCAGAGTTAGATTTGATTAAGTGATTTTATAAAAAACAGCTAGGAAGCACAATTTAGCAGTGGGTTGCAGAGAAAAAGAAATATGCTGACAAAAAAATCCAATTGAGTGATTAAACAGCTCTTCATTTTCTGGCTTAATTTTTATGCTAACAAATTTGTTCTCTGAAAAGTGTCCACAAAGCCAAGTCTCTGATTAACACCTTTGTAGGGATGGTTTTTCACCTATTACTAAATTAAACTTGCTTCATTGCAAAGGCAGCAAGATGCATCCTCATTTCAATGTCTACTGAAATTACAGGTTGACACCAGGAAACATTAACGCCACTGCATCCTTGCTGCTTTCTCATGTGGAAGTCTGTTTAATGTGAAAACAAGGTGATATCTAATTAGCACACAGGTAAGGAATTAAGAAAATCTTTATTTAAGGGTGAAGATGTTTCTCACAAAATCGTTGCCCCAATGCATCATTGAAATTCAAGCTGGAAAGATGATTTTAATATATCACTTGTACATTTTGTATTGCTCTTCTGGTGACAATGTAGTTTGTTTTTGTCAATTACCATTTTAATAATCGGGTAAAGAAAATTAAGTGGATTTTTGATAGAAAACAATACTGTCAATATACTATTAAAACAAATGAAAATGGTAAAAGTTATTGTACTTTAAGTAAAAATAAAAGAGCTAAAATATCAATCCCAGTTTTGGATTACTTTAATTAAAAATAAATGCATATAGCAGAGGATAGTTTCAATCTGCCTACCTCTGGGTTATGGGCCCAGCATGCTTCCATTGCAGTACTCTACTGCACATGTAAGTGCAAGAGATTCTGAAGCACTCACTCATCATGGGAAAGTACCAATGTGTTTCTTCGTTGGTTGATGGAAGAAACATCTTACAAAAACTCTCCAGATTATTGACTTTTTAAAGTTTTTCTAGGAAACGTTCTAGATGAATGCTTATTAGCCTTTGTCAGTATATACTTTCGCAAAGTGTCTCTGTGGCGCAATTAGTTAGCGTGTTCGGTTATTAACCAAAAGGTTGGTGGTTCAATCCCGCCAAGGGACGTAATTGACCTTGTTATCAGATTTTGGTGATCTTTAAGTAGACAAGTCAAAATTTCAAACCCCCTCTTATGGTGTAGGGTACCTGGCCTTCTCTGATGTAATCAGAGTTAGATTTGATTAAGTGATTTTATAAAAAAACAGCTAGGAAGCACAATTTAGCAGTGGGTTGCAGAGAAAAAGAAATATGCTGGCAGAAAAATCCAATTGAGTGATTAAACAGCTCTTCATTTTCTGGCTTTATTTTTATGCTAACAAATTTGTTCTCTGAAAAGTGTCCACAAAGCCAAGTATCTGATTAACACCTTTGTAGGGATGGTTTTTCACCTATTACTAAATTAAACTTGCTTCATTGGAAAGGCAGCAAGTGATGTCATCCAAGCAGTGGGTCAAAGTTGGCTTCAACCCTCGTCTGCTTATGAAAAGAGAAAAGGGGTATGCAGGGCATGGCGGCCTTTTGCGGCGCTTGGATGACCCCTAGTTCGCATTAAACACCCCCACCCTCCTTCGGTGTGGGGCTCATGTTGGCCATGCCCCAGCCCCTGAAGCATTCAAGCTGATTTCTTGCAGCAGCTGGGTACTGTAACAGCTCCAGAGCTGCTCTGTAAGGCAAGTAAAAGGGTGTGGGCCCTGCAGCACTACCTGTAGTTTGCATTGTGCATTGGAAGGCACAAAGTAAGCAGACGGGAGGAGAAGTCAGGATAGTGCACAAGGGTATAGAAGGGAGGGGCTCAAGAAAAGAGAAGTGGAAACAGACAGCAAACTAGGCTGGAGAGAGACCTGAGACAAAGAGATCTGAATTATACGAGAGCCGACCAGGGGAAACACAAATTATGCAGTCACGTTTCCCACATTTGGGGAAATCGCAGGAGCAGCACACCCAGAGTGCAATGGGTGAGCCTTGCCCTGGGAGAAGCACCTTCATGATCATAGTATCTCACCTGGCAGGTAAGTAGGAGTTGGGCTAGAGCTGGGGAGGGTCGCTGCTCGGGCACCCCCCTGTCAAGTGAAGGAGATCCAACTGAGGCAGCACAAGGGAACTCTCAAAAGAAGAACAAGGCTAGAGGAAGGTCTGAGACAAAGAAATCTGACTTTTACCAGAGCTAACCAGAGGAAAGCACAAACACAGTCCCCCACTACCACAAATAATGCAGTCGAGTTTCCCACATTTAGGGAAATCATAGCGGTCAGCATACCCAGAATGCAATGAGTGAACCTCACCCTGGGAGAACAATCTTCATGACCATGGTATTTCCTATGCAAAATAAGTATGATTTGGGATAGGGCTGGGGATGGCCGCTGCTCATGCACATCTCTGTCAAGTAAAGGAGATTCAACTGAGGCAGCACAAGGGAACTCTCATCTGGGGACAACAACTGTAGGGAGAACACATATTTTCAGATGAACATGGGAGGGTAGAAGGCTGCCTAATACTGAAGCACCCCCAAACAACAAACAAAATGCAACAACTAGTGCAAGCATTCCTGGGGGAAGGCCTGCAGCAGATGGATTTGCATATGGTGATGTCATCCAAGCAGTGGGTCAAAGTTGGCTTCAACCCTCGTCTGCATATAAAAAGAGAAAAGGGGCATGCAGGGCATGGCGGCCTTTTGCGGCGCTTGGATGACCCCTAGTTCGCATTAAACACCTCCACCCTCCTTCAGTGTGGGGCTATGCCCCAGCCCCTGAAGCATTCAAGCTGATTTCTTGCAGCAGCTGGGCACTGTAACAGCTCCAGAGCTGCTCTGTAAGGCAAGTAAAAGGGTGTGGGCCCTGCAGCACTACCTGTAGTTTGCATTGTGCATTGGAAGGCACAAAGTAAGCAGACGGGAGAAGTCAGGATAGTGCGCAAGGGCATAGAAGGGAGCGGCTCAAGAAAAGAGAAGTGGAAACAGACAGCAAACTAGGCTAGAGAGAGACCTGAGACAAAGAGATCTGAATTATACGAGAGCCGACCAGGGGAAACACAAATTATGCAGTCAAGTTTCCCACATTTGGGGAAATCGCAGGAGCAGCAGACCCAGAGTGCAATGGGTGAGCCTTGCCCTGGGAGAAGTACCTTCATGATCATAGTATCTCACCTGGCAGGTAAGTAGGAGTTGGGCTAGAGCTGGGGAGGGTCGCTGCTCGGGCACCCCCCTGTCAAGTGAAGGAGATCCAACTGAGGCAGCACAAGGGAACTCTCGAAAGAAGAACAAGGCTAGAGGAAGATCTGAGACAAAGAAATCTGACTTTTACCAGAGCTGACCAGACGAAAGCACAAACACAGTCCCCCACTACCACAAATAATGCAGTCAAGTTTCCCACATTTGCGGAAATCACAGGGGTCAGCATACCCAGAATGCAATGAATGAACCTCACCCTGGGAGAACAATCTTCATGACCATGGTTTCTCCTTTGCAAAATAAGTATGATTTGGGATAGGGCTGGGGAGGGCCGCTGCTCAGGCACATCTCTGTCAAGTAAAGGAGATTCAACTGAGGCAGCACAAGGGAACTCTCATCTGGGGACAACAACTGCAGGGAGAACACATATATTTTCAGATGAACATGGGAGGGCAGAAGGCTGCCTAATACTGAAGCACCCCCAAACAACAAACCAAATGCAACAACTAGTGCAAGCATTCCTGGGGGAAGGCCTGCAGCAGATGGATTTGCATATGGTGATGTCATCCAAGCAGTGGGTCAAAGTTGGCTTCAACCCTCGTCTGCATATGAAAAGAGAAAAGGGGCGTGCAGGGCATGGCGGCCTTTTGCGGCGCTTGGATGACCCCTAGTTCGCATTAAACACCTCCACCCTCCTTCGGTGTGGGGCTCATGTTGGCTATGCCCCAGCCCCTGAAGCATTCAAGCTGATTTCTTGCAGCAGCTGGGCACTGTAACAGCTCCAGAGCTGCTCTGTAAGGCAAGTAAAAGGGTGTGGGACCTGCAGCACTACCTGTAGTTTGCATTGTGCATTGGAAGGCACAAAGTAAGCAGACGGGAGGAGAATTCAGGATAGTGCACAAGGGTATAGAAGGGAGAGGCTCAAGAAGAAAGAAGTGGAAACAGACAGCAAACTAGGCTGGAGAGAGACCTGAGACAAAGAGATCTGAATTATACGAGAGCCGACCAGGGGAAACACAAATTATGCAGTCAAGTTTCCCACATTTGGGGAAATCGCAGGAGCAGCAGACCCAGAGTGCAATGGGTAAGCCTTGCCCTGGGAGAAGCACCTTGATGATCATAGTATCTAACCTGGCAGGTAAGTAGGAGTTGGGCTAGAGCTGGGGAGGGTCGCTGCTCGTGCACCCCCCAGTCAAGTGAAGGAGATCCAACTGAGGCAGCACAAGGAAACTCTCGAAAGAAGAACAAGGCTAGAGGAAGATCTGAGACAAAGAAATCTGACTTTTACCAGAGCTGACCAGAGGAAAGAACAAACACAGTCCCCCACTACCACAAATAATGCAGTCAAGTTTCCCACATTTGGGGAAATCATCGGGGTCAGCATACCCAGAATGCAATGAATGAACCTCACCCTGGGAAAACAATCTTCATGACCATGGTATCTCCTATGCAAAATAAGTATGATTTGGGATAGGGCTGGGGAGGGCCGCTGCTCAGGCACATCTCTGTCAAGTAAAGGAGATTCAACTGAGGCAGCACAAGGGAACTCTCATCTGGGGACAACAACTGCAGGGAGAACACATATTTTCAGATGAACATGGGACGGCAGAAGGCTGCCTAATACTGAAGCACCCCCAAACAACAAACCAAATGCAACAACTAGTGCAAGCATTCCTGGGGGAAGGCCTGCAGCAGATGGATTTGCATATGGTGATGTCATCCAAGCAGTGGGTCAAAGTTGGCTTCAACCCTCGTCTGCATATGAAAAGAGAAAAGGGGAGTGCAGGGCATGGCGGTCTTTTGCGGCGCTTGGATGACCCCTAGTTTGCATTAAACACCTCCACCCTCCTTCGGTGTGGGGCTCATGTTGGCTATGCCCCAGCCCCTGAAGCATTCAAGCTGATTTCTTGCAGCAGCTGGGCACTGTAACAGCTCCAGAGCTGCTCTGTAAGGCAAGTAAAAGGGTGTGGGACCTGCAGCACTACCTGTAGTTTGCATTGTGCATTGGACGGCACAAAGTAAGCAGACGGGAGGAGAAGTCAGGATAGTGCACAAGGGTATAGAAGGGAGGGGCTCAAGAAAAAAGAAGTGGAAACAGACAGCATACTAGGCTGGAGAGAGACCTGAGACAAAGAGATCTGAATTATACGAGAGCCGACCAGGGGAAACACAAATTATGCAGTCAAGTTTCCCACATTTGGGGAAATCGCAGGAGCAGCACACCCAGAGTGCAATGGGTGAGCCTTGCCCTGGGAGAAGCACCTTCATGATCATAGTATCTAACCTGGCAGGTAAGTAGGAGTTGGGCTAGAGCTGGGGAGGGTCGCTGCTCGGGCACCCCCCAGTCAAGTGAAGGAGATCCAACTGAGGCAGCACAAGGAAACTCTCAAAAGAAGAACAAGGCTAGAGGAAGATCTGAGACAAATAAATCTGACTTTTACCAGAGCTGACCAGAGGAAAGAACAAACACAGTCCCCCACTACCACAAATAATGCAGTCGAGTTTCCCACATTTGGGGAAATCATCGGAGTCAGCATACCCAGAATGCAATGAATGAACCTCACCCTGGGAGAACAATCTTCATGACCATGGTATCTCCTATGCAAAATAAGTATGATTTGGGATAGGGCTGGGGAGGGCCGCTGCTCAGGCACATCTCTGTCAAGTAAAGGAGATTCAACTGAGGCAGCACAAGGGAACTCTCATCTGGGGACAACAACTGCAGGGAGAACACATATTTTCAGATGAACATGGGAGGGCAGAAGGCTGCCTAATACTGAAGCACCCCCAAACAACAAACCAAATGCAACAACTAGTGCAAGCATTCCTGGGGGAAGGCCTGCAGCAGATGGATTTGCATATGGTGATGTCATCCAAGCAGTGGGTCAAAGTTGGCTTCAACCCTCGTCTGCATATGAAAAGAGAAAAGGGGCGTGCAGGGCATGGCGGCCTTTTGCGGCGCTTGGATGACCCCTAGTTTGCATTAAACACCTCCACCCTCCTTCGGTGTGGGGCTATGCCCCAGCCCCTGAAGCATTCAAGCTGATTTCTTGCAGCAGCTGGGCACTGTAACAGCTCCAGAGCTGCTCTGTAAGGCAAGTAAAAGGGTGTGGGCCCTGCAGCACTACCTGTAGTTTGCATTGTGCATTGGAAGGCACAAAGTAAGCAGACGGGAGAAGTCAGGATAGTGCGCAAGGGCATAGAAGGGAGCGGCTCAAGAAAAGAGAAGTGGAAACAGACAGCAAACTAGGCTAGAGAGAGACCTGAGACAAAGAGATCTGAATTATACGAGAGCCGACCAGGGGAAACACAAATTATGCAGTCAAGTTTCCCACATTTGGGGAAATCGCAGGAGCAGCAGACCCAGAGTGCAATGGGTGAGCCTTGCCCTGGGAGAAGTACCTTCATGATCATAGTATCTCACCTGGCAGGTAAGCAGGAGTTGGGCTAGAGCTGGGGAGGGTTGCTGCTCGGGCACCCCCCTGTCAAGTGAAGGAGATCCAACTGAGGCAGCACAAGGGAACTCTCGAAAGAAGAACAAGGCTAGAGGAAGATCTGAGACAAAGAAATCTGACTTTTACCAGAGCTGACCAGAGGAAAGCACAAACACAGTGCCCCACTACCACAAATAATGCAGTCCATTTTCCCACATTTGGGGAAATCACAGGGGTCAGCATACCCAGAATTCAATGAATGAACCTCACCCTGGGAGAACAATCTTCATGATCATAGTATCTCCTAAGCAAAATAAGTATGATTTGGGATAGGGCTGGGGAGGGCCGCTGCTCAGGCACATCTCTGTCAAGTAAAGGAGATTCAACTGAGGCAGCACAAGGGAACTCTCATCTGGGGACAACAACTGCAGGGAGAACACATATTTTCAGATGAACATGGGAGGGCAGAAGGCTGCCTAATACTGAAGCACCCCCAAACAACAAACCAAATGCAACAACTAGTGCAAGCATTCCTGGGGGAAGGCCTGCAGCATATGGATTTGCATATGGTGATGTCATCCAAGTAGTGGGTCAAAGTTGGCTTCAACCCTCGTCTGCATATAAAAAGAGAAAAGGGGCGTGCAGGGCATGGCGGCCTTTTGCGGCGCTTGGATGACCCCTAGTTCGCATTAAACACCGCCACCCTCCTTCGGTGTGGGGCTCATGTTGGCTATGCCACAGCCCCTGAAGCATTCAAGCTGATTTCTTGCAGCAGCTGGGCACTGTAACAGCTCCAGAGCTGCTCTGTAAGGCAAGTAAAAGGGTGTGGGCCCTGCAGCACTACATGTAGTTCGCATTGTGCGTTGGAAGGCACAAAGTAAGCAGACGGGAGAAGTCAGGATAGTGCGCAAGGGCATAGAAGGGAGCGGCTCAAGAAAAGAGAAGTGGAAACAGACAGCAAACTAGGCTGGAGAGAGACCTGAGACAAAGAGATCTGAATTATACAAGAGCCGACCAGGGGAAACACAAATTATGCAGTCAAGTTTCCCACATTTGGGGAAATCACTGGGGCAGCACACCCAGAGTGCAATGGGTGAGCCTTGCCCTGGGAGAAGCACCTTTTATCTCACCTGGCAGGTAAGTAGGAGTTGGGCTAGAGCTGAGTGTTAGGCGCCGGGGTCCGCGATGTCCTCGCGGCCCGGCGCCTAGCAACTAGGGACGCCGTGTGTGCGTAGCCGCCGGCTCCCTAGCAACGCAGGGACGCCGAGCGGCTGAGCCGCCCGGACCCTAGCAACGGGGACGCCATGGGCGGACCGCGTTCCCCGTTGCAGGGTCAGATTACAACATACACGCTGGTCTTGTGGGTGTGCAGCAGGGCAGCTGCACAGCATTTGGGGCAATTAGACTGGGGGCATCTGATTGGAGGACTCTTTGTTAAATGCTTTCTCAGTGCTTCACACAGACGCCGGTAATAGCTTCCTGCATGCTGCTTTGGTTTGCTGAACGTCTGTTCCAGTCCTGCTGTGTCCGGTCATTCCTGTCCTCAAAAGTCCAGTATCTTGGAGTTGTCATCTCATCCCAAGAAGTCGTTTGGTCCCCTGTAGTCCTCAACGATCACCAGAGAATATCGAGTGGTGTTCGTGAGTTGCGGCTCTGCCGTGTGTTGCGGCTCAGCCGCTTTATCTTTATATTCTGTTTTCGGAGCATTTGCGGAGGGTTCCGTTCCACAAGTCCTCTCCGGAACTCGGCGGTGCTGGGTAGGAGAGTGGACAAGTGGATATTTTGGTTGTCCTTTTCCCTGGTGGTTTTTCCGCACATAGTTAGCTTGTAGCCCCTGGCCTGGTTGTTTAGTCAGAGGGCCCCTTGTTATCACCCTGTCTCGGATTTCCCTTTGTCTCCCATTAAGACCTGAGGGGGAATCGGAGTTGGGCAGACATAATCCGCCCTTCAAACGCGGCTGCCATGGGCTCAAGCAACCATAGTCTCGCAGGGGATTTCTGACAGCACAGGCGAGACAACGGACTTAGGGCGCAAGGGGCTATTTTCCATTCCCGCTCCCTTCCCCAGCATTACGTTCCAGTGCTCCGGTCCTTGCAATAAGATCTCCTCAGACCAGAGTGCTGGAATCATAACATTATTACCGGCCATACCAAAAACTAAAATTAAACAGGGTTTAATTTTTTCTCATTCAGTTTTTGTTAAAGTTTTTTGGCCTCATGAATCCGACAGGTTTAGGGCCAAATCCTGGCCAGCTCTTAGTCAATCAGATTCAAGAACTTACTCAGATGGTTCAGGATCTTTCTCTTCGGGTGAGGTCGCAGGAAGATCTTTTGCGAGCCTCCCGAAAGGTAGTCCCTGAACCAAAGATGCATTTGCCCGACCGTTTTTCAGGTGATAGAAAATAATTTTTTAATTTTAAAGAATCCTGTAAACTTTATTTTCGTTTAAGACCTACTTCCTCTGGTACTGAATCTCAGCGGGTTGGGATTCATTAAAGCTAAAAAGAAAGCACACTCGTTCTGTCTTTAAACTGATAAAAGAAACCCCAAAAATACGGGGCATGCAAAAATTGAGATAAAACTCAGTTTTGCTCCTCTCCACGAAAATCTTTAATAAAAGGCGAAAGATTTGTTCGTTCTGATGAGAAACCAGAGCATGACCAAGATTCCACCTGTCGCCTGAGTGCCATGCCAGCAGTTCTCATTCAGCTCAAAGTGAGCACCCAATTTGAAAGAAAGAAAGCAGATTTCTCACCAGGCTTCCCCTTGCTATAAACATGGTTTGTACTCTTTTCCATGTGCTCCCAGATCTTTCAAGCAATTAGTGTGGTCAAGAAAGTTCTGTTTAAAAAGAAACAAACATTTACTGTCATTTCTATGCAAATGAACTTACATTAAAGCACACTCGTTCTATCTTTAAACCGATAAAAGAAACCCCAATAAGATGGGGCATGCAAAAATTGAGATAAAACTCAGTAATGCTCCTCTCCACGGAAATCTTTAGTAAAAGGCAAAATATTTGTTCTTTCTGAAGAGAAACCAGAGCATGACCAAGATTCCACCTGTCGCCTGAGTGCCGTGCCAGCAGTCCTCATTCAGATCAAAGTGAGCGCCCAATTTGAAAGAAAGCAGATTTCTCACCTGGCTTCTCCTTGCTATAAGCATGGTTTGTACTGTATTCCATGTGCTCCCTGATCTTTCAAGCAAGTAGCATGGTCAAGAAAGTTCTGTTTGAAAAGAAACAAACATTTACTGTCATTTCTATGCAAATGAGCTTACATTAAAGCACACTCATTCTATCTTTAAACTGATAAAAGAAACCCCAATAAGATGGGGCATGCAAAAATTGAGATAAAACTCGGTTTTGCTCCTCTCCACGGAAATCTTTAGTAAAAGGCGAAAGATTTGTTCGTTCTGAAGAGAAACCAGAGCATGACCAAGATTTTCATCTGAAAATATGTGTTCTCCCTGCAGTTGTTGTCCCCAGATTCCCTTGTGCTGCCTCAGTTGAATCTCCTTTACTTGACAGAGATGTGCCTGAGCAGCGGCCCTCCCCAGCCCTATCCCAAATCATACTTATTTTGCATAGGAGATACCATGGTCATGAAGATTGTTCTCCCAGGGTGAGGTTCATTCATTGCATTCTGGGTATGCTGACCCCTGTGATTTCCCCAAATGTGGGAAACTCAACTGCATTATTTGTGGTAGTGGGGGACTGTGTTTGTGCTTTCCTCTGGTCAGCTCTGGTAAAAGTCAGATTTCTTTGTCTCAGATCTTCCTCTAGCCTTGTTCTTCTTTCGAGAGTTCTCTTGTGCTGCCTCAGTTGGATCTCCTTCACTTGACAGGGGGGTACCCGAGCAGCGACCCTCCCCAGCTCTAGCCCAACCCCTACTTACCTGCCAGGTGAGATACTATGATCATGAAGGTGCTTCTCCCAGGGCAAGGCTCACCCATTGCACTCTGGGTCTGCTGCTCCTGCGATTTCCCCAAATGTGGGAAACTTGACTGCATAATTTGTGTTTCCCCTGGTCGGCTCTCGTATAATTCAGATCTCTTTGTCTCAGGTCTCTCTCCAGCCTAGTTTGCTGTCTGTTTCCACTTCTCTTTTCTTGAGCCTCTCCCTTCTATGCCCTTGTGCACTATCCTGACTTCTCCCGTCTGCTTACTTTGTGCCTTCCAACGCACAATGCAAACTACAGGTAGTGCTGCAGGGCCCACACCCTTTTACTTGCTTTACAGAGCAGCTCTGGAGCTGTTACAGTGCCCAGCTGCTGCAAGAAATCAGCTTAAATGCATCAGGGACTGGGGCATAGCCAACATGAGCCCCACACCGAAGGAGGGTGGAGGTGTTTAATGTGAACTAGGGGTCATCCAAGCGCCGCAAAAGGCCGCCATGCCCTGCACACCCCTTTTTTCTTTTCATATGCAGACGAGGTTTGAAGCCAACTTTGACCCACTGCTTGGATGACATCACCGTATGCAAATCCGTCTTCTGCAGAACTTCCCCCAGGAATGCTTGTACTAGTTGTTGCATTTGGTTTGTTGTTTGGGGGTGCTTCAGTATTAGGCAGCCTTCTGCCCTCCCATGTTCATCTGAAAATATGTGTTCTCCCTGCAGTTGTTGTCCCCAGATGAGAGTTCCCTTGTGCTGCCTCAGTTGAATCTCCTTTACTTGACTGAGATGTGCCTGAGCAGCGGCCCTCCCCAGCCCTATCCCAAATCATATTTATTTTGCATAGGAGATACCATGGTCATGTAGATTATTCTCCCAGGGTGAGGTTCTCGGCCTTTTGGCTAAGATCAAGTGTAGTACCTGCTCGAGGGAAACACAGGGTGGCGTATCTGTTCTTACAGTAGGAGCGTGAGAGGTTCCTAGATGTGGAATGGAGAAACACCTTGTGGAGTACCCTGCCGGGGTGTGGCAAGGCCTCTGGTTGAGAGTGGAGAAAAACTGGGCTGAGTATTCCTACCTCGTAAGGGCTTATGGCACCCTTACGTTGCTTAGGAACAGCCTGGTCTAGTATCCACTCTCGTACTGGGGGTTGACCCTGGACGAGCGGGTGCGAAACTTGGTCTGGCTAAGAGGTTGGGAGCGGCTTCGAAGCTCGAGGTGACATGTGCCCCTGGGGCGACCCAGGGGTGCCTTAACTTGCACTGGTGCAGGCGCCTTGCACTTTAATGGCACTAGCACTGTCACGCACTCAACTTCTGTTGCACCTGCTCCTTTGCCCTGGCCTTTTGGCTAGGGCAAGGACAATTTTTTACCCCCCTCCCCGGCCTTTTGGCTGGGGCTTATTTATTTGATTGAAAAAGCACGGCACAGCACTTATATTTGTTTTCTGTAAGTCACGTTCACGTTTTTCGTTTTGGGGTTTAGGTGAGACCCTTATGGGCCACCCACTCTCCTACGTTGCTGAGGTCCTCTCCTTTTGGGGAGGACCAGACGCAGTTTTCGGTCCCCAGGGGGAAGCCTCGGCCAACCCTGGGGACACACGAGGGTCCCTCTGCGCTTCGGCAAGGGGGGACCCACAGTCCCTTTTTCCCCTCAGTAGGCCTTTTGGCTCTGAGGGGTAGGGGAGTAACGGGGCCCTTCTCCTTTGGGAGAGGGTCCAAGTACCTATGCCCCCAGCACGTTTGAGCACAGACACTGGGTGATGGAGCACCGCACCTCGGGCTTCAAGTAGAAAAAAAAAATTCTCCCAGGGTGAGGTTCATTCATTGCATTCTGGGTATGCTGACCCCTGTGATTTCCCCAAATGTGGGAAACTCGACTGCATTATTTGTGGTAGTGGGGGACTGTGTTTGTGTTTTCCTCTGGTCAGCTCTGGTAAAAGTCAGATTTCTTTGTTTCAGATCTTCCTCTAGCCTTGTTCTTCTTTCGAGAGTTCCCTTGTGCTGCCTCAGTTGGATCTCCTTCACTTGACAGGGGGGTGCCCGAGCAGCGACCCTCCCCAGCTCTAGCCCAACTCCTACTTACCTGCCAGGTGAGATACTATGATCATGAAGGTGCTTCTCCCAGGGCAAGGCTCATCCATTGCACTCTGGGTGTGCTGCCCCTGCGATTTCCCCAAATGTGGGAAACTTGACTGCATAATTTGTGTTTCCCCTGGTCGGCTCTCGTATAATTCAGATCTCTTTGTCTCAGGTCTCTCTCCAGCCTAGTTTGCTGTCTGTTTCCACTTCTTTTTTCTTGAGCCGCTCCCTTTTATACCCTTGTGCACTATCCTGACTTCTCCTCCTGTCTGCTTACTTTGTGCCTTCCAATGCACAATGCAAACTACAGGTAGTGCTGCAGGGCCCACACCCTTTTACTTGCCTTACAGAGCAGCTCTGGAGCTGTTACAGTGCCCAGCTGCTGCAAGAAATCAGCTTGAATGCTTCAGGGGCTGGGGCATGGCCAACATGAGCCCCACACCGAAGGAGGGTGGGGGTGTTTATTGCGAACTAAGGGTCATCCAAGCGCCGCAAAAGGCCGCCATGCCCTGCATACCCCTTTTCTCTTTTCATATGCAGATGAGGGTTCCAGCCAACTTTGGCCCACTGCTTGGATGACATCACCGTATGCAAATCCGTCTTCTGCAGAACTTCCCCCAGGAATGCTTGTACTAGTTGTTGGATTTGGTTTGTTGTTTGGGGGTGCTTCAGTATTAGGCAGCCTTCTGCCCTCCCATGTTCATCTGAAAATATGTGTTCTCCCTGCAGTTGTTGTCCCCAGATGAGAGTTCCCTTGTGCTGCCTCAGTTGAATCTCCTTTACTTGACAGAGATGTGCCTGAGCAGCGGCCCTCCCCAGCCCTATCCCAAATCATACTTATTTTGCATAGGAGATACCATGGTCATGAATATTGTTCTCCCAGGGTGAGGTTCATTCATTGCATTCTGGGTATGCTGACCCCTGTGATTTCCCCAAATGTGGGAAACTCGACTGCATTATTTGTGGTAGTGGGGGACTGTGTTTGTGCTTTCCTCTGGTCAGCTATGGTAAAAGTCAGATTTCTTTGTCTCAGATCTTCCTCTAGCCTTGTTCTTTTTTCGAGAGTTTCATTGTGCTGCCTCAGTTGGATCTCCTTCACTTGACAGGGGGCTGCCCGAGCAGCGACCCTCCCCAGCTCTAGCCCAACTCCTACTTACCTGCCAGGTGAGATACTATGATCAGGAAGGTGCTTCTCCCAGGGCAAGGCTCACCCATTGCACTCTGGGTGTGCTGCTCCTACGATTTCCCCAAATGTGGGACACTTGACTGCATAATTTGTGTTTCCTCTGGTCGGCTCTCGTATAATTCAGATCTCTTTGTCTCAGGTCTCTCTCCAGCCTAGTTTGCTGTCTGTTTCCACTTCTCTTTTCTTGAGCCGCTCCCTTCTATGCCCTTGTGCACTATCCTGACTTCTCCCGTCTGCTTACTTTGTGCCTTCCAACGCACAATGCAAACTACAGGTAGTGCTGCAGGGCCCACACCCTTTTACTTGCTTTACAGAGCAGCTCTGGAGCTGTTACAGTGCCCAGCTGCTGCAAAAAATCAGCTTAAATGCATCAGGGACTGGGGCATAGCCAACATGAGCCCCACACCGAAGGAGGGTGGAGGTGTTTAATGCAAACTAGTGGTCATCCAAGCACCGCAAAAGCCCGCCATGCCCTGCACGCCCCTTTTCTATTTTCATATGCAGACGAGGGTTGAAGCCAACTTTGACTTACTGCTTGGATGACAATAAGTATGATTTGGGATAGGCTAGAGGAAGATCTGAGACAAAGAAATTTGACTTTTACCAGAGCTGACCAGAGGAAAGCACAAACACAGTCCCCTACTACCACAAATAATGCAGTCGAGTTTCCCATATTTGGGGAAATCACAGGGGTCAGCATACCCAGAATGCAATGAATGAACCGCACCCTGGGAAAACAATCTTCATGACCATGGTATCTCCTATGCAAAATAAGTATGATTTGGGATAGGGCTGGGGAGGGCCGCTGCTCAGGCACATCTCTGTCAAGTAAAGGAGATTCAACTGAGGCAGAACAAGGGAACTCTCATCTGGGGACAACAACTGCAGGGAGAACACATATTTTCAGATGAACATGGGAGGGCAGAAGGCTGCCTAATACTGAAGCACCCCCAAACAACAAACCAAATGCAACAACTAGTGCAAGCATTCCCGGGGGAAGGCCTGCAGCAGATGGATTTGCATATGGTGATGTCATCCAAGCAGTGGGTCAAAGTTGGCTTCAACCCTCGTCTGCATATGAAAAGAGAAAAGGGGCGTGCAGGGCATGGCGGCCTTTTGCGGCTCTTGGATGACCCCTAGTTCGCATTAAACACCTCCACCCTTCTTCGGTGTGGGGCTCATGTTGGCTTTGCCCCAGCCCCTGAAGCATTCAAGCTGATTTCTTGCAGCAGCTGGGCACTGTAACAGCTCCAGAGCTGCTCTGTAAGGCAAGTAAAAGGGTGTGGGCCCTGCAGCACTACCTGTAATTCGCATTGTGCGTTGGAAGGCACAAAGTAAGCAGATGGGAGAAGTCAGGATAGTGCGCAAGGGCATATAAGGGAGCGGCTCAAGAAAAGAGAAGTGGAAACAGACAGCAAACTAGGCTGGAGAGAGACCTGAGACAAAGAGATCTGAATTATACGAGAGCCGACCAAGGGAAACACAAATTATGCAGTCAAGTTTCCCACATTTGGGGAAATTGCAGGAGCAGCAGACCCAGAGTGCAATAGGTGAGCCTTGCCCTGGGAGAAGCACCTTCATGATCATAATATCTCACCTGGCAGGTAAGTAGGAGTTGAGCTAGAGCTGGGGAGGGTCGCTGCTCGGGCACCCCCCTGTCAAGTGAAGGAGATCCAACTGAGGCAGCACAAGGGAACTCTCGAAAGAAGAACAAGGCTAGAGGAAGGTCTGAGACAAAGAAATCTGACTTTTACCAGAGCTGACAAGAGGAAAGCACAAACACAGTCCCCCACTACCACAAATAATGCAGTCGAGTTTCCCACATTTGGGGAAATCACAGGGGTCAGCATACCCAGAATGCAATGAATGAACCGCACCCTGGGAAAACAATCTTCATGACCATGGTATCTCCTATGCAAAATAAGTATGATTTGGGATAGGGCTGGGGAGGGCCGCTGCTCAGGCACATCTCTGTCAAGTAAAAGAGATTCAACTGAGGCAGAACAAGGGAACTCTCATCTGGGGACAACAACTGCAGGGAGAACACATATTTTCAGATGAACATGGGAGGGCAGAAGGCTGCCTAATACTGAAGCACCCCCAAACAACAAACCAAATGCAACAACTAGTGCAAGCATTCCCGGGGGAAGGCCTGCAGCAGATGGATTTGCATATGGTGATGTCATCCAAGCAGTGGGTCAAAGTTGGCTTCAACCCTCGTCTGCATATGAAAAGAGAAAAGGGGCGTGCAGGGCATGGCGGCCTTTTGCGGCTCTTGGATGACCCCTAGTTCGCATTAAACACCTCCACCCTTCTTCGGTGTGGGGCTCATGTTGGCTTTGCCCCAGCCCCTGAAGCATTCAAGCTGATTTCTTGCAGCAGCTGGGCACTGTAACAGCTCCAGAGCTGCTCTGTAAGGCAAGTAAAAGGGTGTGGGCCCTGCAGCACTACCTGTAATTCGCATTGTGCGTTGGAAGGCACAAAGTAAGCAGATGGGAGAAGTCAGGATAGTGCGCAAGGGCATAGAAGTGGAAACAGACAGCAAACTAGGCTGGAGAGAGACCTGAGACAAAGAGATCTGAATTATACGAGAGCCGACCAGGGGAAACACAAATTATGCAGTCAAGTTTCCCACATTTGGGGAAATCGCAGGAGCAGCAGACCCAGAGTGCAATAGGTGAGCACAAGGGAACTCTCATCTGGGGACAACAACTGCAGGGAGAACACATATTTTCAGATGAACATGGGAGGGCAGAAGGCTGCCTAATACTGAAGCACCCCCAAACAACAAACCAAATGCAACAACTAGTGCAAGCATTCCTGGGGGAAGGCCTGCAGCAGATGGATTTGCATATGGTGATGTCATCCAAGCAGTGGGTCAAAGTTGGCTTCAACCCTCGTCTGCATATGAAAAGAGAAAAGGGGAGTGGAGGGCATGGCGGCCTTTTGCGGCTCTTGGATGACCCCTAGTTCGCATTAAACACCTCCACCCTTCTTCGGTGTGGGGCTCATGTTGGCTTTGCCCCAGCCCCTGAAGCATTCAAGCTGATTTCTTGCAGCAGCTGGGCACTGTAACAGCTCCAGAGCTGCTCTGTAAGGCAAGTAAAAGGGTGTGGGCCCTGCAGCACTACCTGTAATTCGCATTGTGCGTTGGAAGGCACAAAGTAAGCAGATGGGAGAAGTCAGGATAGTGCGCAAGGGCATAGAAGTGGAAACAGACAGCAAACTAGGCTGGAGAGAGACCTGAGACAAAGAGATCTGAATCATACGAGAGCCGACCAGGGGAAACACAAATTATGCAGTCAAGTTTCCCACATTTGGGGAAATCGCAGGAGCAGCAGACCCAGAGTGCAATAGGTGAGCACAAGGGAACTCTCATCTGGGGACAACAACTGCAGGGAGAACACATATTTTCAGATGAACATGGGAGGGCAGAAGGCTGCCTAATACTGAAGCACCCCCAAACAACAAACCAAATGCAACAACTAGTGCAAGCATTCCTGGGGGAAGGCCTGCAGCAGATGGATTTGCATATGGTGATGTCATCCAAGCAGTGGGTCAAAGTTGGCTTCAACCCTCGTCTGCATATGAAAAGAGAAAAGGGGAGTGGAGGGCATGGCGGCCTTTTGCGGCACTTGGATGACCCCTAGTTCGCATTAAACACCTCCACCCTCCTTCGATGTGGGGCTAGGCCCCACCCCCTGAAGCATTCAAGCTGATTTCTTGCAGCAGCTGGGCACTGTAACAGCTCCAGAGCTGCTCTGTAAAGCAAGTAAAAGGGTGTGGGCCCTGCAGCACTACCTATAGTATGCATTGTGTGTTGGAAGGCACAAAGTAAGCAGACGGGAGAAGTCAGGATAGTACACAAGGGCATAGAAGGGAGCGGCTCAAGAAAAGAGAAGTGGAAACAGACAGCAAACTAGGCTGGAGAGAGACCTGAGACAAAGAGATCTGAATTATACGAGAGCCGACCAGGGGAAACACAAATTATGCAGTCAAGTTTCCCACATTTGGGGAAATCGCAGGGGCAGCACACCCAGAGTGCAATGGGTGAGCCTTGCCCTGGGAGAAGCACCTTCATGATCAAAGTATCTCACCTGGCAGGTAAGTAGGAGTTGGGCTAGAGCTGGGGAGGGTCGCTGCTCGGGCACCCCCCTGTCAAGTGAAGGAGATCCAACTGAGGCAGCACAAGGGAACTCTCGAAAGAAGAACAAGGCAAGAGGAAGATCTGAGACAAAGAAATCTGACTTTTACCAGAGCTGACCAGAGGAAAACACAAACACAGTCCCCTACTACCACAAATAATGCAGTCAAGTTTCCCACATTTGGGGAAATCACAAGGGTCAGCATACCCAGAATGCAATAAATGAACCTCACCCTGGGAGAACAATCTTCATGACCATGGTATCTCCTATGCAAAATAAGTATGATTTGGGATAGAGCTGGGGAGGGCCGCTGCTCAGGCACATCTCTGTCAAGTAAAGGAGATTCAACTGAGGCAGCACAAGGGAACTCTCATCTGGGGACAACAACTGCAGGGAGAACACATATTTTCAGATGAACATGGGAGGGCAGAAGGCTGCCTAATACTGAAGCACCCCCAAACAACAAACCAAATGCAACAACTAGTACAAGCATTCCTGGGGGAAGTTCTGCAGAAGACGGATTTGCATACGGTGATGTCATCCAAGCAGTGGGCCAAAGTTGGCTGGAACCCTCATCTGCATATGAAAAGAGAAAAGGGGTATGCAGGGCATGGCGGCCTTTTGCGGCGCTTGGATGACCCTTAGTTCGCATTAAACACCCCCACCCTCCTTCGGTGTGGGGCTCATGTTGGCCATGCCCCAGCCCCTGAAGCATTCAAGCTGATTTCTTGCAGCAGCTTGGCACTGTAACAGCTCCAGAGCTGCTCTGTAAGGCAAGTAAAACGGTGTGGGCCCTGCAGCACTACCTGTAGTTTGCATTGTGCATTGGAAGGCACAAAGTAAGCAGACAGGAGGAGAAGTCAGGATAGTGCACAAGGGTATAAAAGGGAGGGGCTCAAGAAAAAAGAAGTGGAAACAGACAGCAAACAAGGCTGGAGAGAGACCTGAGACAAAGAGATCTGAATTATATGAGAGCCGACCAGGGGAAACACAAATTATGCAGTCAAGTTTCCCACATTTGGGGAAATCGCAGGGGCAGCAAACCCAGAGTGCAATGGGTGAGCCTTGCCCTGGGAGAAGCACCTTCATGATCATAGTATCTCACCTGGCAGGTAAGTAGGAGTTGGGCTAGAGCTGGGGAGGGTCGCTGCTCGGGCACCCCCCTGTCAAGTGAAGGAGATCCAACTGAGGCAGCACAAGGGAACTCTCGAAAGAAGAACAAGGCTAGAGGAAGATCTGAGACAAAGAAATCTGACTTTTACCAGAGCTGACCAGAGGAAAACACAAACACAGTCCCCCACTACCACAAAAAATGCAGTCGAGTTTCCCACATTTGGGGAAATCCCAGGGGTCAGCATACCCAGAATGCAATGAATGAACCTTACCCTGGGAGAACAATCTTCATGACCATGGTATCTCCTAAGCAAAATAAGTATGATTTGGGATAGGGCTGAGGAGGGCCGCTGCTCAGGCACATCTCTGTCAAGTAAAGGAGATTCAACTGAGGCAGCACAAGGGAACTCTCATCTGGGGACAACAACTGCAGGGAGAACACATATTTTCAGATGAACATGGGAGGGCAGAAGGCTGCCTAATACTGAAGCACCCCCAAACAACAAACCATATGCAACAACTAGTGCAAGCATTCCTGGGGGAAGGCCTGCCGCAGATGGATTTGCATATGGTGATGTCATCCAAGCAGTGGGTCAAAGTTGGCTTCAACCCTCGTCTGCATATGAAAAGAGAAAAGGGGCGTGCAGGGCATGGCGGCCTTTTGCGGCGCTTGGCTGACCCCTAGTTCGCATTAAACACCTCCACCCTCCTTCGGTGTGGGGCTCATGTTGGCTATGCCCCAGCCCCTGAAGCATTCAAGCTGATTTCTTGCAGTAGCTGGGCACTGTAACAGCTCCAGAGCTGCTCTGTACGGCAAGTAAAAGGGTGTGGGCCCTGCAGTACTAGCTGTAGTTTGCATTGTGCATTGGAAGGCACAAAGTAAGCAGACGGGAGAAGTCAGGATAGTGCGCAAGGGCATAGAAGGGAGCGGCTCAAGAAAAGAGAAGTGGAAACAGACAGCAAACTAGGCTGGAGAGAGACCTGAGACAAAGAGATCTGAATTATACGAGAGCCGACCAGGGGAAACACAAATTATGCAGTCAAGTTTCCCACATTTGGGGAAATCGCAGGAGCAGCACACCCAGAGTGCAATGGGTGAGCCTTGCCCTGGGAGAAGCACCTTCATGATCATAGTATCTCACCTGGCAGGTAAGTAGGAGTTGGGCTAGAGCTGGGGAGGGTCGCTGCTCGGGTACCCCCCTGTCAAGTGAAGGAGATCCAACTGAGGCAGCACAAGGGAACTCTCGAAAGAAGAACAAGACTAGAGGAAGATCTGAGACAAAGAAATCTGACTTTTACCAGAGCTGACCAGAGGAAAGCACAAACACAGTCCCCCACTATCACAAATAATGCAGTCGAGTTTCCCACAATTGGGGAAATCACAGGGGTCAGCATACCCAGAATGCAATGAATGAACCTCACCCTGGGAGAACAATCTTCATGACCATGGTATCTCCTATGCAAAATAAGTATGATTTGGCATAGGGCTGGGGAGGGCCGCTGCTCAGGCACATCTCTGTCAAGTAAAGGAGATTCAACTGAGGCAGCACAAGGGAACTCTCATCTGGGGACAACAACTACAGGGAGAACACATATTTTCAGATGAACATGGGAGGGCAGAAGGCTGCCTAATACTGAAGCACCCCCAAACAACAAACCAAATGCAACAACTAGTACAAGCATTCCTGGGGGAAGGTCTGCAGAAGACGGATTTGCATACGGTGATGTCATCCAAGCAGTGGGCCAAAGTTGGCTGGAACCCTCATCTGCATATGAAAAGAGAAAAGGGGTATGCAGGGCATGGCGGCCTTTTGCGGCGCTTGGATGACCCTTAGTTCGCATTAAACACCCCCACCCTCCTTCGGTGTGGGCCGGCTCATGTTGGCCATGCCCCAGCCCCTGAAGCATTCAAGCTGATTTCTTGCAGCAGCTTGGCACTGTAAAAGCTCCAGAGCTGCTCTGTAAGGCAAGTATAAGGGGGTGGGCCCTGCAGCACTACCTGTAGTTTGCATTGTGCATTAAAAGGCACAAAGTAAGCAGACAGGAGAAGTCAGGATAGTGCACAAGGGTATAAAAGGGAGGGGCTCAAGAAAAAAGAAGTGGAAACAGACAGCAAACTAGGCTGGAGAGAGACCTGAGACAAAGAGATCTGAATTATACGAGAGCCGACCAGGGGAAACACAAATTATGCAGTCAAGTTTCCCACATTTGGGGAAATCGCAGGGGCAGTACACCCAGAGTGCAATTGGTGAGCCTTGCCCTGGGAGAAGCACCTTCATGATCATAGTATCTCACCTGGCAGGTAAGTAGGAGTTGGGCTAGAGCTGGGGAGGGTCGCTGCTCGGGCACCCCCCTGTCAAGTGAAGGAGATCCAACTGAGGCAGCACAAGAGAACTCTCGAGGAAAGAATAACAAGGCAAGAGGAAGATCTGAGACAAAGAAATCTGACTTTTACCAGAGCTGATCAGAGGAAAGCACAAACACAGTCCCCCACTACCACAAATAATGCAGTCAAGTTTCCCACATTTGGGGAAATCCCAGGGGTCAGCATACCCAGAATGCAATGAATGAACCTCACCCTGGGAGAACAATCTTCATGACCATGGTATCTCCTATGCAAAATAAGTATGATTTGGGATAGGGCTGGGGAGGGCCGCTGCTCAGGCACATCTCTGTCAAGTAAAGGAGATTCAACTGAGGCAGCACAAGGGAACTCTCATCTGGGGACACAACTGCAGGGAGAACACATATTTTCAGATGAAAATCTTGGTCATGCTCTGGTTTCTCTTCAGAACGAACAAATCTTTCGCCTTTTACTAAAGATTTCCGTGGAGAGGAGCAAAACCGAGTTTTATCTCAATTTTTGCATGCCCCATCTTATTGGGGTTTCTTTAATCGGTTTAAAGATAGAATGAGTGTGCTTTAATGTAAGCTCATTTGCATAGAAATGACAGTAAATGTTTGTTTCTTTTCAAACAGAACTTTCTTGACCATGCTACTTGCTTGAAAGATCTGAGAGCACATGGAATACAGTACAAACCATGCTTATAGCAAGGAGAAGCCAGGTGAGAAATCTGCTTTCTTTCAAATTGGGCGCTCACTTTGATCTGAATGAGGACTGCTGGCACGGCACTTAGGCGACAGGTGGAATCTTGGTCATGCTCTGGTTTCTCTTCAGAATGAGCAAATCTTTCGCCTTTTACTAAAGATTTTTTGTGGAGAGGAGCAAAACTGAGTTTTATCTCAATTTTTTGCATGCCCCATCTTATTGGGGTTTCTTTTATCGGTTTAAAGATAGAACGAGTGTGCTTTAATGTAAGCTCATTTGCATAGAAATGACAGTAAATGTTTGTTTCTTTTCAAACAGAACTTTCTTGACCACACGCTTGAAAGATCTGGGAGCACATGAAAAAGAATACAAACCATGTTTATAGCAAGGGGAAGCCTGGTGAGAAATCTGCTTTCTTTCGTTCAAATTGGGTGCTCACTTTGAGCTGAATGAGGACTGCTGGCATGGCACTCAGGCGACAGGTGGAATCTTGGTCATGCTCTGGTTTCTCTTCAGAATGAACAAATCTTTCGCATTTTATTAAAGATTTCCGTGGAGAGGAGCAAAACTGAGTTTTATCTCAATTTTTGCATGCCCCATATTATTGGGGTTTCTTTTATCAGTTTAAAGACAGAACGAGTGTGCTTTCTTGTTAGCTTTAATGTAAGTTTATTTGCATAACAATGACAGTAAATGTCTGTTTCTTTTAAAGCAGAACTTTCTTGACCATACTATTTGCTTGAATGATCTGGGAGCACATGGAAAAGAGTACAAACCATGCTTATAGCAAGGGGAAACCTGGTGAGAAATCTGCTTTCTTTCTTTCAAATTGGGTGCTCACTTTGAGCTGAATGAGGACTGCTGGCATGGCACTCAGGCGACAGGTGGAATCTTGGTCATGCTCTGGTTTCTCTTCAGAACGAACAAATCTTTCGCCTTTTACTAAAGATTTCCGTGGAGAGGAGCAAAACTGAGTTTTATCTCAATTTTTGTATGCCCCGTCTTATTGGGGTTTCTTTTATCGGTTTAAAGATAGAACGAGTGTGCTTTAATGTAAGCTCATTTGCATAGAAATGACAGTAAATGTTTGTTTCTTTTCAAACAGAACTTTCTTGATTATACTAATTGCTTGAAAGATCTGGGAGCACATGGAAAAGAGTACTAACCATGTTTATAGCAAGGGGAAGCCTGGTGAGAAATCTGCTTTCTTTCTTTCAAATTGGGTGCTCACTTTGAGCTGAATGAGGACTGCTGGCATGGCACTCAGGCGACAGGTAGAATCTTGGTCATGCTCTGGTTTCTCTTCAGAACGAACAAATCTTTTGCCTTTTACTAAAGAATTACGTGGAGAGGAGCAAAACTGAGTTTTATCTCAATTTTTGCATGCCCCATCTTATTGGGGTTTCTTTTATCGGTTTAAAGATAGAACGAGTGTGCTTTAATGTAAGCTCATTTGCATAGAAATGACAGTAAATGTTTGTTTCTTTTCAAACAGAACTTTCTTGACCACACTAATTGCTTGAAAGATCTGGGAGCACATGGAAAAGAGTACAAACCATGTTTATAGCAAGGGGAAGCCTGGTGAGAAATCTGCTTTCTTTCTTTCAAATTGGGTGCTCACTTTGAGCTGAATGAGAACTGCTGGCATGGCACTCAGGCAACAGGTGGAATCTTGTTCATGCTCTGGTTTCTCTTCAGAACTAACAAATATTTTGCTTTTTATTAAAGATTTCCGTGGAGAGGAGCAAAACTGAGTTTTATCTCAATTTTTGCATGCCCCATATTATTGGGGTTTCTTTTATCAGTTTAAAGACAGAACGAGTGTGCTTTCTTGTTAGCTTTAATGTAAGTTTATTTGCATAACAATGTCAGTAAATGTTTGTTTCTTTTCAAACAGAACTTTCTTGACTATACTAATTGCTTGATAGATCTGGGAGCACATGGAAAAAGAGTACAAACCATGTTTATAGCAAGGGGAAGCCTGGTGAGAAATCTGCTTTCATTCTTTCAAATTGGGTGCTCTTTTTGAGCTGAATGAGGACTGCTGGCATGGCACTCAGGCGACAGGTGGAATCTTGGTCATGCTCTGGTTTCTCTTCAGAATGAACAAATCTTTCGCCTTTTACTAAAGATTTCCGTGGAGAGGAGCAAAACTGAGTTTTATCTCAATTTTTGCATGCCCCATATTATTGGGGTTTCTTTTATCGGTTTAAAGATAGAACGAGTGTGCTTTAATCTAAGCTCATTTGCATAGAAATGACAGTAAATGTTTGTTTCTTTTCAAACAGAACTTTCTTGACCACACTAATTTCTTGAAAGATCTGGGAGCACATGGAAAAGAGTACAAACCATGTTTATAGCAAGGGGAAGCCTGGTGAGAAATCTGCTTTCTTTCTTTCAAATTGGGTGCTCACTTTGAGCTGAATGAGAACTGCTGGCATGGCACTCAGGCAACAGGTGGAATCTTGGTCATGCTCTGGTTTTTCTTCAGAATGAACAAATATTTTGCTTTTTATTAAAGATTTCCGTGGAGAGGAGCAAAACTGAGTTTTATCTCAATTTTTGCATGCCCCATGTTATTGGGGTTTCTTTTATCAGTTTAAAGACAGAACGAGTGTGCTTTCTTTTTAGCTTTAATGTAAGTTTATTTGCATAACAATGACAGTAAATGTCTTTTTCTTTTCAAGCAGAACTTTCTTGACCATACTAATTGCTTGAAAGATCTGGGAGCACATGGAAAAGAGTACAAACCATGCTTATAGCAAGGGGAAGCCTGGTGATAAATCTGCTTTCTTTCTTTCAAATTGGGTGCTCACTTTGAGCTGAATGAGGACTGCTGGCATGGCACTCAGGCGACAGGTGGAATCTTGGTCATGCTTTGGTTTCTCTTCAGAATGAACAAATCTTTCGCCTTTTACTAAAGATTTCCGTTGAGAGGAGCAAAACTGAGTTTTATCTCAATTTTTGCATGCCCCGTCTTATTGGGGTTTCTTTTATCGGTTTAAAGACAGAACGAGTGTGCTTTATTGTAAGCTCATTTGCATAGAAATGACAGTAAATGTTTGTTTCTTTTCAAACAGAACTTTCTTGACTATACTAATTGCTTGAAAGATCTGGGAGCACATGGAAAAGGAGTACAAACTATGTTTATAGCAAGGGGAAGCCTGGTGAGAAATCTGCTTTCTTTCTTTCAAATTGGGTGCTCACTTTGAGCTGAATGAGGATTGCTGGCATGGCACTCAGGCGACAGGTGGAATCTTGGTCATGCTCTGGTTTCTCTTCAGAATGAACAAATCTTTCGCCTTTTATTAAAGATTTCCATGGAGAGGAGCAAAACTGAGTTTTATCTCAATTTTGACATGCCCCATGTTATTGGGGTTTCTTTTATCAGTTTAAAGACAGAACGAGTTACGAGTGTGATTTCTTGGTAGCTTTAATGTAAGTTTATTTGCATAACAATGACAGTAAATGTTTGTTTCTTTCCAAACAGAACTTTCTTGACCATGCTACTTGCTTGAAAGATCTGGGAGCACATGGAAAACAGTACAAACCATGCAGTATCACAAGAGCCTTTATTTTATCTTTCATGAAGATAGAGCAGAATTGAGGACACGTCAACAATTTCTGCCAAAGGTGGTTCATCTTTCCACATGGTGCCTTTGGCCACTGACACCTTCGTTGAGTCAAAGTCTCTGGCTGTGGTCAGAACTTTGAAAATTTATGTCACCAGAACGGTTCAGATTAGGAAAACAGAGGCTCTGTTTGTCCTGTATGCTCCCAACAGGATTTGGTGTCCTGCTTCGATGCAGACCATTATGCGCTGGATCTGTGGTAAGATTCAGCATGCTCATTCCACGGCAGGATTGCCGTTACTGAATTAGGTGAAGACCCATTCTACTAGAAAGGTGGGTTCATCCTGGGCAGCTGGTCGGGGAGTCTCGGCATTGCAACTTTGCCGAGCAGCTATTTAGTAAACACTTTTGCTAAGTTTTACAAGTTTGATACCTTGGCCGATGATAACCTCAAGTTGGGTCATTCGGTGCTGCAGAGTCGTACGCACTCTCCCACCCGTTCAAGAGCTTTGGTATAACCCCATGGTTCTTAATGTGACCCCAGCATCCTCTAGGTCGTATGAGAAAATAGGATTTTAATACCTACCGGTAAATCCTTTTCTCTTAGTCCGTAGAGGATGCTTGGCACCCGTCCCAGTCCATACTGTTTTGCTGCAATTGTTCATGCCGTTGGCTTGTGTTCTGTTGAATGCCACGTTCTGCGGCATGCTTAAGGTGTGAGCTGGTAAGATGCTCACCTTAGTTTAACAATAAATCCTTTCCTCGAAATGTCCGTCTCCCTGGGCACAGTTACTATAACTGGAGTCTGGAGGAGGGGCATAGAGGGAGTAGCCAGTTCACACCCTTTGAAAGTCTTAAAGTGCCCATGTCTCTTGTGGATCCCGTCTATACCACATGGTTCTTAATGTGACCCCAGCATTCTCTACGGACTAAGAGAAAAGGATGCCCTTGCGCACTATCCTGACTTCTCCTCCCGTCTGCTTACTTTGTGCCTTCCAACGCACAATGCGAACTACAGGTGGTGCTGCAGGGCCCACACCCTTTTACTTGCCTTACAGAACAGCTCTGGAGCTGTTATAGTGCCCAGCTGCTGCAAGAAATCAGCTTGAATGCTTCAGGGGATGGGGCATGGCCAACATGAGCCCACACCGAAGGAGGGTGGGGGTGTTTAATGCGAACTAGGGGTCATCCAAGCGCCGCAAAAGGCCGCCATGCCCTGCATACCCCTTTTCTCTTTTCATATGCAGATGAGGGTTCCAGCCAACTTTGGCCCACTGCTTGGATGACATCACCGTTTGCAAATCCGTCTTCAGCAGACCTACCCCCAGGAATGCTTGTACTAGTTGTTGCATTTGGTTTGTTGTTTGGCTGTGCTTCAGTAATAGGCAGCCTTCTGCCCTCCCATGTTCATCTGAAAATATGTGTTCTCCCTGCAGTTGTTGCCCTGCATGCCCCTTTTCTCTTTTCATATGCAGATGAGGGTTCCAGCCAACTTTGGCCCACTGTTTGGAAGACATCATCGTATGCAAATCCGTCTGCTGCAGACGTTCCCCCAGGAATGCTTGTACTAGTTGTTGCATATGGTTTGATATTTAATGGTGCTTCAGTATTAGGCAGCCTTCCGCCCTCCCATGTTCATCTGAAAAGATGTGGTCTCCCTGCAGTTGTTGTCCCCAGACGAGAGTTCCCTTGTGCTTCCTCAGTTGAATCTCCTTTACTTGACGGGGGAGGGGCTGCCCGAGCAGCCACCCTCCCCAGCCCTATCCCAACTCATACTTATTTTGCATATGAGATCTCTTGATCATGAAGATTGTTCTCACAGGGTGAGGTTCATCCATTATATTTTAAAATAGGAAGGTACAAATTACATATTTGAATTGCATCTATGTGCTGGATTCAAATGTCCCCCCCCCCCCTTCCTTTCTCAATTGTGCCCGTCAGCAGCTATTCTAAGGTTGCTGCCAATGGGTGTGACACATTAATTTCTTCTGTGGGGTACACTGGACTCCACAAGGATTCACATTGGGGTGTAGAGTAGGATCTTGATCTGAGGCACCAACCGGCTCAAAGCTTTTGACTGTTCCCAAGATGCTCAGCGCATCCTCCTCTATAACCCCGCTTCCATGAACAGGGAGCTCAGTTTGTAGTTGGTGCCTTCAGTAGCAGGCCACTCAACAGGGGCCTGCCTCAGGCAGCATATTCTTAGCTATTAATTTTGACAAGAAAAGAAGAACTTGTTTTATGAGAATCTACAAGGGCTGCAGCAGGCTAGGTCTAATAGACATCTTTACTGCAGCTTCATCACTCCCAGCGGTGCTGTATACTCCCGTGCCCTGGTTGCTTGGTCACTGCAGCGGAGGCTCCGGTTTCTTCCTAAGGTCAGTCACACACACACCGCCCTTCCGGATCACGAGGCCGCTGATGAAGGGGAGCGTGGCCGTAGGGGGTGGGCCGTGTGCGCACTGGCGTGGACACTGATTACTGGGCAGCCGCTCCACTAGCCACCAGGTACAGTTAAGGAGCACAGGTCTGGGGTTTTTTCTCCTATATTAACCCAATTTTGTACTGCCCGCAGCGCATTGTGATTGGTAATAGGGCCTGATTCAGGTTGGATTGCAATCACAATAAGCGATCCAACTGCAAAAATTGCTAAGAGCACCCCGCAGAGAATGCGATCACCTCTGCCTGTCAATCGGGGCGGGGGGGGGGAGAGGGGGGTCAGCAACACTCCATCTCCAAGTCAGGGATGGAGCGGTGCAGGGGCAAGGCTTCAAAATGGGGTCTGCAATGGAGGAGACACAGGGGGCGTGGTCACAGCGGCTGTATGACATCACATTCAGCCGCTGTGATCACAAAAATGGTGGCGGCTTCCTGCGCGCACATACAGTCTGCACCAGCAGGAGGCTACACCATTTTTTATGATCACGCTGAACTGCAGTGCGACTGCAATTACAGCATGGTCAAGAAGGGAGGCTGGGTTGCCATGCCCTGTCACTGTGCAGGAGCCAGCGCCGCTCACACACTAGTCCCCGGGTGCAGCCCCCAACCCCCGGGACACCCGGAGCAACAAAATGTAGATTCAGGCCACGCCCCTACCTATGAAACCATACCTCCTTTTTACCATTGCGCTGCTTATCTGCGCGCACTGCATTACAATCTCCCTCGCCACCTCTCTGGGTGTCACCAGTGATAGTGACACCTCTGCCATGCTTGTAGCAGCTGGTCCTAAGATCTACGCCTCAAGCCCTGAGTGTTTGCCCTTGTGACTTGTTGATCACGAACTCCACGTGGTTTACACTGGTCCGAGGCAGGCTCGGTTGTTCCCGCCTGACTCGGAAAACCTGAACAAGGGAAAATGTCATCATCCCGCTGTTGGATTCTCGCGAGATTCGGATTACATATAAAGAGCTGCGCGTTGCCGCCATTTTTACTCGTGCATTGAAGAGAGAGCGGAGAGGACGTGGCTATGTTCTCTCAGTGGAAATCTCAATATCAGTGCTCAGTATCAGTGGTTACTTATTGCTGCTCAGTAATACTAGTAGTGTGTCTCTCCTGCTCAGTGTCAGTTCTCAGTAGTATCCTCATCAGTGCTCAGTATCACTGCTCATTGTCTTGTGCTGCATTGTAGTGCTCAGCATACTACAGTACATTACTAATAGTCCAGTGCTGCATCTTGCTGCTCAGTGTCAGTTCTAGTATCCTCATCAGTGCTCACTATCACTGCTCATTGCATTGTGGTGTTCTGTATACTACAGTAACATAGTAATATAGTAACATAGTTTTTGAGGTTGAATAGAGGCAAATTGCCCATCGTGTTCAACCTGTTTTAAGTTGTGATGATTCTACATACTTGCTGAATAATGTTTTATGACTAGTTAGCTATTATAACTCATGTTACCCCCGGATTAGCCATGTTGATATTTTAAGTATTATAACCTTGGATAGCTTTTTCATTCAGAAATGTATCCATTCCTTTTTTAAATCCAATTACAGAGTCCGCCATTACCACCTTCCCTGGCAGGGAATTCCACATCCTGATTGCCCTAACAGTGAAGAACCCTTTCCTCCATTGCGTTCTGAACTTTCCTCCAGTCGCAGCGAGTGACCACGTGTTCTTTTAATAAATAATTCCTCTGATAACTCTTTGTTATGTATCTTTACATATTTGAAGATATTAATAATATCTCCTCTTAGGCACCTCTTTTCTAGTGTATACATATTCAGCCTAGTAAGTCTTTCCTTATAGTCCAGTACTTTTAGGCCTTTAATCAATTTAGCCTTCAGGATCTCTTGCACTTCCATGAGCAGCAGAGTAGTGCAATGGAAGCATGCTGGGCCCATAACCCAGAGGTCGATTGATCGAAACTATCCTCTGCTATGTGCATTTTTTTTTTTATAATTAAAGTAATCAAAAACTGGGATTGGGCTCTTTTATTTTTACTTAAAGTACAATAACTTTTATCATTTTAATTTGTTTTAATAGTATATTGACAGCATTGTTTTCTTTAAAAAAATCCACTTAATTTTCTTTACCCTATTACTGAAATGGTAATTGACAAAAACAAACTACATTGTCACCAGAAGAGCAATGCAAAATGTACAAGTGATATATTAAAATCACCTTCCATCTTGAATTTCAGTGATGCATTGGGGCAACAATTTTGTGAGAAACATCTTCACCCATAAAGAAAGATTTTCTTAATTCCTTACCTGTGTGCTGATTAGATATTACCTTGTTTTCACATTAAACAGACTTCCACATGAGAAAGCAGCAAGGATGCAGTGACATTTATGTTTCCTGGTGTCAACCTGTATTATTTCAGTAGACATTGAAATGAGGATGCATCTTGCTGCCTTTCTAATGTAGCAAGTTTAATTCAGTAATAGGTGAAAAAACATTCCTACAAAGGTGTTAATCAGAGACTTGGCTTTGTGGACACTTTTCAGAGAGCAAATTTGTTAGCATAAAAATAAAGTCAGAAAATGAAGAGCTGTTTAATCACTCAATTGGACTTTTCTGCCAGCATAATTTTTTTCTCTGCAACCCACTGCTAAATTGTGCTTCCTAGCTGTTTTTTATAAAATCACTTAATCAAATCTAACTCTGATTACATCAGAGAAGGCCAGGTACCCTACACCATAAGAGGGGGTTTGAAATTTTGACTTGTCCACTTAAAGATCACCAAAATCTGATCACAAGGTCAAAAACATCCCTGGGTGGGATTGAACAACCAACCTTTTGGTTAATAGCCAAACATGCTAACCAATTGCACCACAGAGACACCTCGTAAAAGTACATACTGACAAAGGCTAATAAGCATTCATCTAGAACGTTTCCTAGAAAAACTTTAAAAAGTCAATAATCTGGAGAGTTTTTGTAAGAAACACATTGGTACTTTCCCATGATGAGTGAGTGCTTCAGGATCTCTTGCGCTTACATGAGCAGCAGAGTACTGCAACGGAAGCATGCTGGGCCCATAACCCAGAGGTAGGCAAATTGAAACTATCCTCTGCTATATGCATTGTTTTTTGTTAATTAAAGTAATCCAAAACTGGGATTGATATTTTGGCTCTTTTATTTTTACTTAAAGTACAATAACTTTTACCATTTTAATTTGTTTTAATAGTATATTGACAGTATTGTTTTCTTTCAAAAATCCACTTAATTTTCTTTACCCTATTATTAAAATGGTAATTGACAAAAACAAACTACATTGTCACCAGAAGAGCAGTACAAAATGTACAAGTGATATATTAAAATCATCTTTCCAGCTTGAATTTCAATGATGCTTTGGTGCAACAATTTTGTGAGAAACATCTTCACCCATAAAGAAAGATTTTTTTAATTCCTTACCTGTGTGCTGATTAGATATCACCTTGTTTTCACATTAAACAGACTTCCACATGAGGAAGCAGCAAGGATGCAGTGACGTTTATGTTTCCTGGTGTCAACCTGTTTTATTTCAGTAGACATTGAAATGAGGATGCATCTTGCTGCCTTTCCAATGAAGCAAGTTTAATTCAGTAATAGGTGAAAAACCATTCCTACAAAGGTGTTAATCAGAGACTTGGCTTTGTGGACACTTTTCAGAGAGCAAATGTGTTAGCATAAACATAAAATCAGAAAATGAAGAGCTGTTTAATAACTCAATTGGACTTTTCTGCCAGTATAATTTTTTTTCTCTGCAACCCACTGCTAAATTGTGCTTCCTAGCTGTTTTTTTTATAAAATCACTTAATCAAATCTAACTCTGATTACATCAGAGAAGGCCAGGTACCCTACACCATAAGAGGGGGTTTGAAATTTTGACTTGTCTACTTAAAGATCACCAAAATCTGATTACAAGGTCAATTACATCCCTGGGTGGGATTGAACCACCAACCTTTTGGTTAATAGCCTAACATGCTAACCGATTGCGCCACAGAGACACCTTGCAAAAGTAGATACTGACAAAGGCTAATAAGCATTCATCTAGAACGTTTCCTAGAAAAACTTTAAAAAGTCAATAATCTGGAGAATTTTTGCAAGAAACACATTGGTACTTTCCCATGATGAGTGAGTGCTTCAGGATCTCTTGCATGGGCTATTAACCAAAAGGTTGGTGGTTCAATCCCATATAGGGATGTATTTGACCTTGTGATCAGATTTTGGTGATCTTTAAGTAGACAAGTCAAAATTTCAAACCCCCTCTTATGATGTAGGGTACCTGGCCTTCTCTGACGTAATCAGAGTTAGATTTAATTAAGTGATTTTATAAAAAAAACAGCTAGGAAGCACAATTTAGCAGTGGGTTACAGAGAAAAAAATAACATTTTAAACCTACCGGTAATTTTTTTTTCTCGTAGTCCGTAGAGGATGCTGGGGACTCCGTAAGGACCATGGGGGATAGACGGGCTCCGCAGGAGACATGGGCACTTTAAGAAAGACTTTAGATCTGGGTGTGCACTGGCTCCTCCCTCTATGCCCCTCCTCCAGACCTCAGTTAGAGAAACTGTGCCCAGAGGAGACGGACAGTACGAGGAAAAATATGTGTTCTCCCTGCAGTTGTTGTCCCCAGATGAGAGTTCCCTTGTGCTGCCTCAGTTGAATCTCCTTTACTTGACAGAGATGTGCCTGAGCAGCGGCCCTCCCCAGCCCTATCCCAAATCATACTTATTTTGCATAGGAGATACCATGGTCATGAAGATTGTTCTATTCACTGCATTCTGGGTATGCTGACCCTTGTGATTTCCCCAAATGTGGGAAACTCGACTGCATTATTTGTGGTAGTGGGGGACTGTGTTTGTGCTTTCCTCTGGTCTGCTCTGGTAAAAGTCAGATTTCTTTGTCTCAGATCTTCCTCTAGCCTTGTTCCTCTTTGGAGAGTTCCCTTGTGCTGCCTCAGTTGTATCTCCTTCACTTGACAGGGGGGTGCCCGAGCAGCGACCCTCCCCAACTCTAGCCCAACTCCTACTTACCTGCCAGGTGAGATACTATAATCATGAAGGTGCTTCTCCCAGGGCAAGGCTCACCCATTGCACTCTGGGTGTGCTGCTCCTGCGATTTCCCCAAATGTGGGAAACTTGACTGCATAATTTGTGTTTCCCCTGGTCGGCTCTCGTATAATTCAGATCTCTTTGTCTCAGGTCTCTCTCCAGCCTAGTTTGCTGTCTGTTTCCACTTCTCTTTTCTTGAGCCGCTCCCTTCTATGCCCTTGCGCACTATCCTGACTTCTTCCGTCTGCTTACTTTGTGCAGTGGAAGGCGAACTACAGGTAGTGCTGCAGGGCCCACACCCTTTTACTTGCCTTACAGAGCAGCTCTGGTGCTGTTACAGTTAGTGATGAGCGGGTTCGGTTTCTCGGAATCCGAACCCCCCCGAACTTCAGCCTTTTTACACGGGTCCGAGGCAGACTCGGATCTTCCCGCCTTGCTCGGTTAACCCGAGCGCGCCCAAACGTCATCATCCCGCTGTCGGATTCTCGCGAGGCTCGGATTCTATCGCGAGACTCGGATTCTATATAAGGAGCCGCGCGTTGCCGCCATTTTCACACGTGCATTGAGATTGATAGGGAGAGGACGTGGCTGGCGTCCTCTCCGTTTAGAATAGAAATAGATAGAGAGTGAGAGTGAGGCACTTGATTTACTGGAGCTTAGGAGTACTCAGAGAGTGCAGAGTTTACTAGTGACTGACCAGTGACCACCAGTGCAGTTTTATTATTATTTAATATAATCCGTTCTCTGCCTGAAAAAAAACGATACACAGTGACACAGTATACCATATCTGTGCTCAGCCTCAGTGTGCTGCATCATCTATGTATATCTGACTGTGCTGAGTGCTCACTGCTCACACAGCTTAATTGTGGGGGAGACTGGGGAGCAGTTATAGCAGGAGTACATTAACAGTGCACACTTTTGCTGCCAGAGTGCCACTGCCAGTGTGACTGACCACCCAGTGACCACTGACCACCAGTATATTGTGATTGTCTGCCTGAAAAAGTTAAACACTCGTCGTGTGGTGTTTTTATTCTATAAACGCATTCTGCTGACAGTGTCCAGCAGGTTCGTCATTATATAATATATACCTGTCCTGCAGTAGTGATATATATATATTTTTTATATCATTATCATCCAGTCTATATTAGCAGCAGACGCAGTACGGTAGTCCACGGCTGTAGCTACCTCTGTGTTGGCAGTCGCTCGTCCATCCATAATTGTATACCACCTACCTGTGGTGTTTTTTTTTTTTTTCTATCTTCTTGATACTAGTAGCTTACTTTAGGAGTCTGCAGTGCTGACAGTGTCCAGCAGGTCCGTCATTATATAATATATACCTGTCCGGCTGCAGTAGTGATATATATATATTTTTTTATATCATTATCATCCAGTCTATATTAGCAGCAGACGCAGTACGGTAGTCCACGGCTGTAGCTACCTCTGTGTCGGCAGTCGCTCTTCCATCCATAATTGTATACCACCTACCTGTTGTGTTTTTTTTTTTCTATCTTCTTGATACTAGTAGCTTACTTTAGGAGTCTGCAGTGCTGACAGTGTCCAGCAGGTCCGTCATTATATAATATATACCTGTCCGGCTGCAGTAGTGATATATATATATTTTTTATATCATTATCATCCAGTCTATATTAGCAGCAGACGCAGTACGGTAGTCCACGGCTGTAGCTACCTCTGTGTCGGCAGTCGCTCGTCCATCCATAATTGTATACCACCTACCTGTTGTGTTTTTTTTTTTCTATCTTCTTGATACTAGTTGCTTACTTTAGGAGTCTGCAGTGCTGACAGTGTCCAGCAGGTCCGTCATTATATAATATATACCTGTCCGGCTGCAGTAGTGATATATATATATTTTTTATATCATTATCATCCAGTCTATATTAGCAGCAGACGCAGTACGGTAGTCCACGGCTGTAGCTACCTCTGTGTCGGCAGTCGCTCGTCCATCCATAATTGTATACCACCTACCTGTTTTTTTTTTCTATCTTCTTGATACTAGTAGCTTACTTTAGGAGTCTGCAGTGCTGACAGTGTCCAGCAGGTCCGTCATTATATAATATATACCTGTCCGGCTGCAGTAGTGATATATATATATTTTTTATATCATTATCATCCAGTCTATATTAGCAGCAGACGCAGTACGGTAGTCCACGGCTGTAGCTACCTCTGTGTCGGCAGTCGCTCGTCCATCCATAATTGTATACCACCTACCTGTTGTGTTTTTTTTTCTATCTTCTTGATACTAGTAGCTTACTTTAGGAGTCTGCAGTGCTGACAGTGTCCAGCAGGTCCGTCATTATATAATATATACCTGTCCGGCTGCAGTAGTGATATATATATTTTTTTTATATCATTATCATCCAGTCTATATTAGCAGCAGACGCAGTACGGTAGTCCACGGCTGTAGCTACCTCTGTGTCGGCAGTCGCTCGTCCATCCATAATTGTATACCACCTACCTGTTGTGTTTTTTTTTTTTTATATCTTCTTGATACTAGTAGCTTACTTTAGGAGTCTGCAGTGCTGACAGTGTCCAGCAGGTCCATCATTATATAATATATACCTGTCCGGCTGCAGTAGTGATATATATATATTTTTTATATCATTATCATCCAGTCTATATTAGCAGCAGACGCAGTACGGTAGTCCACGGCTGTAGCTACCTCTGTGTCGGCAGTCGCTCGTCCATCCATAATTGTATACCACCTACCTGTGGTGTTTTTTTTTTTTCTATCTTCTTGATACTAGTAGCTTACTTTAGGAGTCTGCAGTGCTGACAGTGTCCAGCAGGTCCGTCATTATATAATATATACCTGTCCGGCTGCAGTAGTGATATATATATATTTTTTATATCATTATCATCCAGTCTATATTAGCAGCATTCGCAGTACGGTAGTCCACGGCTGTAGCTACCTCTGTGTCGGCAGTCGCTCGTCCATCCATAATTGTATACCACCTACCTGTGGTGTTTTTTTTTTCTATCTTCTTGATACTAGTAGCTTACTTTAGGAGTCTGCAGTGCTGACAGTGTCCAGCAGGTCCGTCATTATATAATATATACCTGTCCGGCTGCAGTAGTGATATATATATATTTTTTTTATCATTATCATCCAGTCTATATTAGCAGCAGACGCAGTACGGTAGTCCACGGCTGTAGCTACCTCTGTGTCGGCAGTCGCTCGTCCATCCATAAGTATACTAGTATCCATCCATCTCCATTGTTTACCTGAGGTGCCTTTTAGTTGTGCCTATTAAAATATGGAGAACAAAAATGTTGAGGTTCCAAAAATAGGGAAAGACCAAAATCGACTTCCACCTCGTGCTGAAGCTGCTGCCACTAGTCATGGCCGAGACGATGAAATGCCATCAACGTCGTCTGCCAAGGCCGATGCCCAATGTCATAGTACAGAGCATGTAAAATCCAAAACACCAAATATCAGTAAAAAAAGGGCTCAAAAATCTAAAATAAAATTGTCGGAGGAGAAGCGTAAACTTGCCAATATGCCATTTACCACACGGAGTGGCAAGGAACGGCTGAGGCCCTGGCCTATGTTCATGGCTAGTGGTTCAGCTTCACATGAGGATGGAAGCACTCAGCCTCTCGCTAGAAAAATGAAAAGACTCAAGCTGGCAAAAGCACAGCAAAGAACTGTGCGTTCTTCGAAATCACAAATCCACAAGGAGAGTCCAATTGTGTCGTTTGCGATGCCTGACCTTCCCAACACTGGACGTGAAGAGCATGCGCCTTCCACCATTTTCACGCCCCCTGCAAGTGCTGGAAGGAGCACCCGCAGTCCAGTTCCTGATAGTCAGATTGAAGATGTCAGTGTTGAAGTACACCAGGATGAGGAGGATATGGGTGTTGCTGGCGCTGGGGAGGAAATTGACCAGGAGGATTCTGATGGTGAGGTGGTTTGTTTAAGTCAGGCACCCGGGGAGACACCTGTTGTCCGTGGGAGGAATAGGGCCATTGACATGCCTGGTGAAAATACCAAAAAAATCAGCTCTTCGGTGTGGAAGTATTTCAACAGAAATGCGGACAACATTTGTCAAGCCGTGTGTTGCCTTTGTCAAGCTGTACTAAGTAGGGGTAAGGACGTTAACCACCTCGGAACATCCTCCCTTATACGTCACCTGCAGCGCATTCATCATAAGTCAGTGACAAGTTCAAAAACTTTGGGCGACAGCGGAAGCAGTCCACTGACCAGTAAATCCCTTCCTCTTGTAACCAAGCTCACGCAAACCACACCACCAACTCCCTCAGTGTCATTTTCCTCCTTCCCCAGGAATGCCAATAGTCCTGCAGGCCATGTCACTGGCAATTCTAAAGAGTCCTCTCCTGCCTGGGATTCCTCCGATGCATCCTTGCGTGTAACGCCTACTGCTGCTGGCGCTGCTGTTGTTGCTGCTGGGAGTCGATGGTCATCCCAGAGGGGAAGTCGTAAGACCACTTTTACTACTTCCACCAAGCAATTGACTGTCCAACAGTCCTTTGCGAGGAAGATGAAATATCACAGCAGTCATCCTGCTGCAAAGCGGATAACTGAGGCCTTGGCATCCTGGGCGGTGAGAAACGTGGTTCCGGTATCCATCATTATTGCATAGCCAACTAGAGACTTGTTGGAGGTACTGTGTCCCCGGTACCAAATACCATCTAGGTTCCATTTCTCTAGGCAGGCGATACCGAAAATGTACACAGACCTCAGAAAAAGACTCACCAGTGTCCTAAAAAATGCAGTTGTACCCAATGTCCACTTAACCACGGACATGTGGACAAGTGGAGCAGGGCAGGCTCAAGACTATATGACTGTGACAGCCCACTGGGTAGATGTATGGACTCCCGCCGCAAGAACAGCAGCGGCAGGCACCAGTAGCAGCATCTCGCAAACGCCAACTCTTTCCTAGGCAGGCTACGCTTTGTATCACCGCTTTCCAGAATACACACACAGCTGAAAACCTCTTACGGCAACTGAGGAAGATCATCGCGGAATCGCTTACCCCAATTGGACTCTCCTGTGGATTTGTGGCATCGGACAACGCCAGCAATATTGTGTGTGCATTAAATCTGGGCAAATTCCAGCACGTCCCATGTTTTGCACATACCTTGAATTTGGTGGTGCAGAATTATTTAAAAAACGAGAGGGGCGTGCAAGAGATGCTGTCGGTGGCCAGAAGAATTGCGGGACACTTTCGGCGTACAGGCACCACGTACAGAAGACTGGAGCACCACCAAAAACGCCTGAACCTGCCCTGCCATCATCTGAAGCAAGAAGTGGTAATGAGGTGGAATTCAACCCTCTATATGCTTCAGAGGTTGGAGGAGCAGCAAAAGGCCATTCAAGCCTATACAACTGAGCACGATATAGGAGGTGGAATGCACCTGTCTCAAGCGCAGTGGAGAATGATTTCAACGTTGTGCAAGGTTCTGCAACCTTTTGAACTTGCCACACGTGAAGTCAGTTCAGACACTGCCAGCCTGAGTCAGGTCATTCCCCTCATCAGGCTTTTGCAGAAGAAGCTGGAGACATTGAAGGAGGAGCTAACACAGAGCGATTCCGCTAGGCATGTGGGACTTGTGGATGGAGCCCTTAATTCTCTTAACAAGGATTCACGGGTGGTCAATCTGTTGAAATCAGAGCACTACATTTTGGCCACCGTGCTCGATCCTAGATTTAAAACCTACCTTGGATCTCTCTTTCCGGCAGACACAAGTCTGCTGGGGTTCAAAGAACTGCTGGTGACAAAATTGTCAAGTCAAGCGGAACGCGACCTGTCAACATCTCCTCCTTCACATTCTCCCGCAACTGGGGGTGCGAGGAAAAGGCTCAGAATTCCGAGCCCACCCGCTGGCGGTGATGCAGGGCAGTCTGGAGCGACTGCTGATGCTGACATCTGGTCCGGACTGAAGGACCTGACAACGATTACGGACATGTCGTCTACTGTCACTGCATATGATTCTCTCCCCATTGAAAGAATGGTGGAGGATTATATGAGTGACCGCATCCAAGTAGGCACGTCAGACAGTCCGTACTTATACTGGCAGGAAAAAGAGGCAATTTGGAGGCCCTTGCACAAACTGGCTTTATTCTACCTAAGTTGCCCTCCCACAAGTGTGTACTCCGAAAGAGTGTTTAGTGCCGCCGCTCACCTTGTCAGCAATCGGCGTACGAGGTTACATCCAGAAAATGTGGAGAAGATGATGTTCATTAAAATGAATTATAATCAATTCCTCCGTGGAGACATTCACCAGCAGCAATTGCCTCCACAAAGTACACAGGGAGCTGAGATGGTGGATTCCAGTGGGGACGAATTGATAATCTGTGAGGAGGGGGATGTACACGGTGATATATCGGAGGATGATGATGAGGTGGACATCTTGCCTCTGTAGAGCCAGTTTGTGCAAGGAGAGATTAATTGCTTCTTTTTTGGTGGGGGTCCAAACCAACCCGTCATTTCAGTCACAGTCGTGTGGCAGACCCTGTCACTGAAATGATGGGTTTGTTAAAGTGTGCATGTCCTGTTTTGTTTATACAACATAAGGGTGGGTGGGAGGGCCCAAGGACAATTCCATCTTGCACCTCTTTTTTCTTTCATTTTTCTTTGCGTCATGTGCTGTTTGGGGAGTAGTTTTTGGAAGGGCCATCCTGCGTAACACTGCAGTGCCACTCCTAGATGGGCCAGGTGTTTGTGTCGGCCACTAGGGTCGCTTATCTTAGTCACACAGCTACCTCATTGCGCATCTTTTTTTTCTTCTTTGCGTCATGTGCTGTTTGGGGAGTAGTTTTTTGAAGGGCCATCCTGCGTGACACTGCAGTGCCACTCCTAGATGGGCCAGGTGTTTGTGTCGGCCACTAGGGTCGCTTAGCTTAGTCACACAGCTACCTCATTGCGCCTCTTTTTTTCTTTGCGTCATGTGCTGTTTGGGGAGTGTTTTTTGGAAGGGCCATCCTGCGTGACACTGCAGTGCCACTCCTAGATGGGCCAGGTGTTTGTGTCGGCCACTAGGGTCGCTTAGCTTACTCACACAGCAGCTACCTCATTGCGCCTCTTTTCTTCTTTGCGTCATGTGCTGTTTGGGGAGTAGTTTTTTGAAGGGCCATCCTGCGTGACACTACAGTGCCACTCCAAGATGGGTCAGGTGTTTGTGTCGGCCACTTGGGTCGCTGAGCTTAGTCATCCAGCGACCTCGGTGCAAATTTTAGGACTAAAAATAATATTGTGAGGTGTGAAGTGTTCAGAATAGACTGAAAATGAGTGGAAATTATGGTTATTGAGGTTAATAATACTTTGGGATCAAAATGACCCCCAAATTCTATGATTTAAGCTGTTTTTTAGGGTTTTTTGAAAAAAAACACCCGAATCCAAAACACACCCGAATCCGACAAAAAAAATTCGGTGAGGTTTTGCCAAAACGCGTTCGAACCCAAAACACGGCCGCGGAACCGAACCCAAAACCAAAACACAAAACCCGAAAAATTTCCGGTGCTCATCACTAGTTACAGTGCCCAGCTGCTGCAAGAAATCAGCGTGAATGCTTCAGGGGCTGGGGCATGGCCAACATGAGCCCCACACCAAAGGAGGGTGGGGGTGTTTAATGCGAACTAGGGGTCATCCAAGCACCGCAAAAGGCCGCCATGCCCTGCATGCCCCTTTTCTCTTTTCATATGCAGATGAGGGTTCCAGCCAACTTTGGCCCACTGCTTGGATGACATCACCGTATGCAAATCCGTCTGCTGCAGACCTTCCCCCAGGAATGCTTGTACTAGTTGTTGCATATGGTTTGATATTTAATGGTGCTTCAGTATTAGGCAGCCTTCCGCCCTCCCATGTTCATCTGAAAAGATGTGTTCTCCCTGCAGTTGTTGTCCCCAGACGAGAGTTCCCTTGTGCTTCCTCAGTTGAATCTCCTTAACTTGACGTGGGAGGGGCTGCCCGAGCAGCCACCCTCCCCAGCCCTATCCCAACTCATACTTATTTTGCATATGAGATCTCTTGATCATGAAGATTGTTCTCACAGGGTGAGGTTCATCCATTATATTTTAAAATAGGAAGGTACAAATTACATATTTGAATTGCATCTATGTGCTGGTTTCAAATGTCCCCCCCCCCCTTCCTTTCTCAATTGTGCCCGTCAGCAGCTATTCTAAGGTTGCTGCCAATGGGTGTGACACATTAATTTCTTCTGTGGGGTACACTGGACTCCACAAGGATTCACATTGGGGTGTAGAGTAGGATCTTGATCTGAGGCACCAACCGGCTCAAAGCTTTTGACTGTTCCCAAGATGCTCAGCGCATCCTCCTCTATAACCCCGCTTCCATGAACAGGGAGCTCAGTTTGTAGTTGGTGCCTTCAGTAGCAGGCCACTTAACAGGGGCCTGCCTCAGGCAGCATATTCTTAGCTATTCATTTTGACAAGAAAAGAAGAACTTGTTTTATGAGAATCTACAAGGGCTGCAGCAGGCTAGGTCTAATAGACATCTTTACTGCAGCTTCATCACTCCCAGCGGTGCTGTATACTCCCGTGCCCTGGTTGCTGGGTCACTGCAGCGGAGGCTCCGGTTTCTTCCTAAGGTCAGTCACACACACACCGCCCTTCCGGATCACGAGGCCGCTGATGAAGGGGAGCGTGGCCGTAGGGGGTGGGCCATGTGCGCACTGGCGTGGACACTGATTACTGGGCAGCCGCTCCACTAGCCACCAGGTACAGTTAAGGAGCACAGGTCTGGGGTTTTTTCTCCTATATTAACCCAATTTTGTACTGCCCGCAGCGCATTGTGATAGGTAATAGGGCCTGATTCAGGTTGGATTGCAATCACAATAAGCGATCCAACTGCAAAAATTGCTAAGAGCATACGCATGTGCCTGCATTTTCTGCGGCACCCCGCAGAGAATGCGATCACCTCTGCCTGTCAATCGGGGCGGGGGGGGGGAGAGGGGGGTCAGCAACACTCCATTTCCAAGTCAGGGATGGAGCGGTGCAGGGGCAAGGCTTGAAAATGGGGTCTGCAACGGAGGAGACACAGGGGGCGTGGTCACAGCGGCTGTATGACATCACATTCAGCCGCTGTGATCACAAAAATGGTGGCGGCTTCCTGCGCGCACATACAGTCTACACCAGCAGGAGGCTACACCATTTTTTATGATCACGCTGAACTGCAGTGCGACTGCAATTACAGCATGGTCAAGAAGGGAGGCGTCATGCTGGGTGGCCATGCCCTGTCACTGTGCAGGAGCCAGCGCCGCTCACACACTAGTCCCCGGGTGCAGCCCCCAACCCCCGGGACACCCGGAGCAACAAAATGTAGATTCAGGCCACCAGGCCACGCCCCTACCTATGAAACCATGCCTCCTTTTTACCATTGCGCTGCTTATCTGCGCGCACTGCATTACAATCTCCCTCGCCACCTCTCTGGGTGTCACCAGTGATAGTGACACCTCTGCCATGCTTGTAGCAGCTGGTCCTAAGATCTACGCCTCAAGCCCTGAGTCCCTGAGTGTTTGCCCTTGTGACTTGTTGATCACGAACTCCACGTGGTTTACACTGGTCCGAGGCAGGCTCGGTTGTTCCCGCCTGACTCGGAAAACCTGAACAAGGGAAAATGTCATCATCCCGCTGTCGGATTCTCGCGAGATTCGGATTCCATATAAAGAGCTGCGCGTTGCCGCCATTTTTACTCGTGCATTGAAGAGAGAGCGGAGAGGACGTGGCTATGTTCTCTCAGTGGAAATCTCAATATCAGTGCTCAGTATCAGTGGTTACTTATTGCTGCTCAGTAATACTAGTAGTGTGTCTCTCCTGCTCAGTGTCAGTTCTCAGTAGTATCCTCATCAGTGCTCAGTATCACTGCTCATTGTCTTGTGCTGCATTGTGGTGCTCAGCATACTACAGTACATTACTAATAGTCCAGTGCTGCATCTTGCTGCTCAGTGTCAGTTCTAGTATCCTCATCAGTGCTCACTATCACTGCTCATTGCATTGTGGTGTTCTGTATACTACAGTAACATAGTAATATAGTAACATAGTTTTTGAGGTTGAATAGAGGCAAATTGGCCATCGTGTTCAACCTGTTTTAAGTTGTGATGATTCTACATACTTGCTGAATAATGTTTTATGACTAGTTAGCTACTATAACTCATGTTACCCCCGGATTAACCATGTTGATATTTTAAGTATTATAACCTTGGATAGCTTTTTCATTCAGAAATGTATCCATTCCTTTTTTAAATCTAATTACAGAGTCCGCCATTACCACCTTCCCTGGCAGGGAATTCCACATCCTGATTGCCCTAACAGTGAAGAACCCTTTCCTCCATTGCGTTCTGAACTTTCCTCCAGTCGCAGCAAGTGACCACGTGTTCTTTTAATAAATAATTCCTCTGATAACTCTTTGTTATGTATCTTTACATATTTGAAGATATTAATAATATCTCCTCTTAGGCACCTCTTTTCTAGTGTATACATATTCAGCCTAGTAAGTCTTTCCTTATAGTCCAGTACTTTTAGGCCTTTAATCAATTTAGCCTTCAGGATCTCTTGCACTTCCATGAGCAGCAGAGTAGTGCAATGGAAGCATGCTGGGTCCATAACCCAGAGGTCGATTGATCGAAACTATCCTCTGCTATGTGCATTTTTTTTTTTATAATTAAAGTAATCAAAAACTGGGATTGATATTTTGGCTCTTTTATTTTTACTTAAAGTACAATAACTTTTATCATTTTAATTTGTTTTAATAGTATATTGACAGCATTGTTTTCTTTAAAAAATCCACTTAATTTTCTTTACCCTATTACTGAAATGGTAATTGACAAAAACAAACTACATTGTCACCAGAAGAGCAATGCAAAATGTACAAGTGATATATTAAAATCATCTTCCATCTTGAATTTCAATGATGCATTGGGACAACAATTTTGTGAGAAACATCTTCACCCATAAAGAAAGATTTTCTTAATTCCTTACCTGTGTGCTGATTAGATATTACCTTGTTTTCACATTAAACAGACTTCCACATGAGAAAGCAGCAAGGATGCAGTGACATTTATGTTTCCTGGTGTCAACCTGTATTATTTCAGTAGACATTGAAATGAGGATGCATCTTGCTGCCTTTCTAATGTAGCAAGTTTAATTCAGTAATAGGTGAAAAACCATTCCTACAAAGGTGTTAATCAGAGACTTGGCTTTGTGGACACTTTTCAGAGAGCAAATTTGAATTTGTTAGCATAAAAATAAAGTCAGAAAATGAAGAGCTGTTTAATCACTCAATTGGACTTTTCTGCCAGCATAATTTTTTTTCTCTGCAACCCACTGCTAAATTGTGCTTCCTAGCTGTTTTTTATAAAATCACTTAATCAAATCTAACTCTGATTACATCAGAGAAGGCCAGGTACCCTACACCATAAGAGGGGGATTGAAATTTTGACTTGTCTACTTAAAGATCACCAAAATCTGATCACAAGGTCAAAAACATCCCTGGGTGGGATTGAACCACCAACCTTTTGGTTAATAGCAAAACATGCTAACCGATTGCACCACAGAGACACCTCGTAAAAGTACATACTGACAAAGGCTAATAAGCATTCATCTAGAACGTTTCCTAGAAAAACTTTAAAAAGTCAATAATCTGGAGAGTTTTTGTAAGAAACACATTGGTACTTTCCCATGATGAGTGAGTGCTTCAGGATCTCTTGCACTTACATGAGCAGCAGAGTACTGCAACGGAAGCATGCTGGGCCCATAACCCAGAGGTAGGCAGATTGAAACTATCCTCTGCTATATGCATTGTTTTTTGTTAATTAAAGTAATCCAAAACTGGGATTGATATTTTGGCTCTTTTATTTTTACTTAAAGTACAATAACTTTTACCATTTTAATTTGTTTTAATAGTATATTGACAGTATTGTTTTCTTTCAAAAATCCACTTAATTTTCTTTACCCTATTATTAAAATGGTAATTGACAAAAACAAACTACATTGTCACCAGAAGAGCAGTACAAAATGTACAAGTGATATATTAAAATCATCTTTCCAGCTTGAATTTCAATGATGCTTTGGTGCAACAATTTTGTGAGAAACATCTTCACCCATAAAGAAAGATTTTCTTAATTCCTTACCTGTGTGCTGATTAGATATCACCTTGTTTTCACATTAAACAGACTTCCACATGAGGAAGCAGCAAGGATGCAGTGACGTTTATGTTTCCTGGTGTCAACCTGTATTATTTCAGTAGACATTGAAATGAGGATGCATCTTGCTGCCTTTCCAATGAAGCAAGTTTAATTCAGTAATAGGTGAAAAACCATTCCTACAAAGGTGTTAATCAGAGACTTGGCTTTGTGGACACTTTTCAGAGAGCAAATTTGTTAGCATAAACATAAAATCAGAAAATGAAGAGCTGTTTAATCACTCAATTGGACTTTTCTGCCTGTATAATTTTTTTTCTCTGCAACCCACTGCTAAATTGTGCTTCCTAGCTGTTTTTTTTATAAAATCACTTAATCAAATCTAACTCTGATTACATCAGAGAAGGCCAGGTACCCTACACCATAAGAGGGGGTTTGAAATTTTGACTTGTCTACTTAAAGATCACCAAAATCTAATTACAAGGTCAATTACATCCCTGGGTGGGATTGAACCACCAACCTTTTGGTTGCTAACCGATTGCGCCACAGAGACACCTTGCAAAAGTAGATACTGACAAAGGCTAATAAGCATTCATCTAGAACGTTTCCTAGAAAAACTTTAAAAAGTCAATAATCTGGAGAATTTTTGTAAGAAACACATTGGTACTTTCCCATGATGAGTGAGTGCTTCAGGATCTCTTGCACTTACATGGGCTATTAACCAAAAGGTTGGTGGTTCAATCCCACCCAGGGACGTATTTGACCTTGTGATCAGATTTTGGTGATCTTTAAGTAGACAAGTCAAAATTTCAAACCCCCTCTTATGGTGTAGGGTACCTGGCCTTCTCTGACGTAATCAGAGTTAGATTTAATTAAGTGATTTTATAAAAAAACAGCTAGGAAGCACAATTTAGCAGTGGGTTGCAGAGAAAAAAATAAAATTTTAAACCTACCGGTAATTTTTTTTTCTCGTAGTCCGTAGAGGATGCTGGGGACTCTGTAAGGACCATGGGGGATAGACGGGCTCCGCAGGAGACATGGGCACTATAAGAAAGACTTTAGATCTGGGTGTGCACTGGCTCCTCCCTCTATGCCCCTCCTCCAGACCTCAGTTAGAGAAACTGTGCCCAGAGGAGACGGACAGTACGAGGAAAAATATGTGTTCTCCCTGCAGTTGTTGTCCCCAGATGAGAGTTCCCTTGTGCTGCCTCAGTTGAATCTCCTTTACTTGACAGAGATGTGCCTGAGCAGCAGCCCTCCCCAGCCCTATCCCAAATCATACTTATTTTGCATAGGAGATACCATGGTCATGAAGATTGTTCTATTTACTGCATTCTGGGTATGCTGACCCTTGTGATTTCCCCAAATGTGGGAAACTCGACTGCATTATTTGTGGTAGTGGGGGACTGTGTTTGTGCTTTCCTCTGGTCAGCTCTGGTAAAAGTCAGATTTCTTTGTCTCAGATCTTCCTCTAGCCTTGTTCCTCTTTGGAGAGTTCCCTTGTGCTGCCTCAGTTGGATCTCCTTCACTTGATAGGGGGGTGCCCGAGCAGCGACCCTCCCCAACTCTAGCCCAACTCCTACTTACCTGCCAGGTGAGATACTATAATCATGAAGGTGCTTCTCCCAGGGCAAGGCTCACCCATTGCACTCTGGGTGTGCTGCTCCTGCGATTTCCCCAAATGTAGGAAACTTGACTGCATAATTTGTGTTTCCCCTGGTCGGTTCTCGTATAATTCAGATCTCTTTGTCTCAGGTCTCTCTCCAGCTTAGTTTGCTGTCTGTTTCCACTTCTCTTTTCTTGAGCCGCTCCCTTCTATGCCCTTGCGCACTATCCTGACTTCTTCCGTCTGCTTACTTTGTGCAGTGGAAGGCGAACTACAGGTAGTGCTGCAGGGCCCACACCCTTTTACTTGCCTTACAGAGCAGCTCTGGTGCTGTTACAGTGCCCAGCTGCTGCAAGAAATCAGCTTGAATGCTTCAGGGGCTGGGGCATAGCCAACATGAGCCCCACACCGAAGGAGGGTGGAGGTGTTTAATGCGAACTAGGGGTCATCCAAGCGCCGTAAAAGGCCGCCATGCCCTGCACGCCCCTTTTCTCTTTTCATATGCAGACGAGGGTTGAAGCCAACTTTGACCCACTGCTTGGATGACATCACCATATGCAAATCCATCTGCTGCAGCCTTTCCCCAGAAATGCTTGCACTAGTTGTTGCATTTGGTTTGTTGTTTGGGGGTGCTTCAGTATTAGGCAGCCTTCTGCCCTCCCATGTTCATCTGAAAATATGTGTTCTCCCTGCAGTTGTTGTCCCCAGATGAGAGTTCCTTTGTGCTGCCTCAGTTGAATCTCCTTTACTTGACAGAGATGTGCCTGAGCAGCGGCCCTCCCCAGCCCTATCCCAAATCATACTTATTTTGCATAGGAGATACCATGGTCATGAAGATTGTTCTCACAGGGTGACGTTCATTCATTGCATTCTGGGTATGCTGACCCCTGTGATTTCCCCAAATGTGGGAAACTCGACTGCATTATTTGTGGTAGTGGGGGACTGTGTTTGTGCTTTCCTCTGGTCAGCTCTGGTAAAAGTCAGATTTCTTTGTCTCAGATCTTCCTCTAACCTTGTTCTTCTTTCGAGAGTTCCCTTGTGCTGCCTCAGTTGGATCTCCTTCACTTGACAGGGAGGTGCCCGAGCAGCGACCCTACTCAGCTCTAGCCCAACTCCTACTTACCTGCCAGGTGAGATAAAAGGTGCTTTTCCCAGGGCATGGCTCACCCATTGCACTCTGGGTGTGCTGCCCCTGTGATTTCCCCAAATGTGGGAAACTTGACTGCATAATTTGTGTTTCCCCTGGTCGGCTCTCGTAAAATTCAGAACTCATTGTCTCAGGTCTCTCTCCAGCGTAGTTTGCTGTCTGTTTCCACTTCTCTTTTCTTGAGCCGCTCCCTTCTATGCCCTTGCGCACTATCCTGACTTCTCCCGTCTGCTTACTTTGTGCCTTCCAACGCACAATGCAAACTACAGGTAGTGCTGCAGGGCCCACACCCTTTTACTTGCCTTACAGAGCAGCTCTGGAGCTGTTACAGTGCTCAGCTGCTGCAAGAAATCAGCTTGAATGCTTCAGGGGCTGGGGCATAGCCAACATGAGCCCCACACCGAAGGAGGGTGGAGGTGTTTAATGCAAACCTAGTGGTCATCCAAGCACCGCAAAAGGCCGCCATGCCCTGCCCTTTTCTATTTTCATATGCAGACGAGGGTTGAAGCCAACTTTGACCCACTGCTTGGATGACAATAAGTATGATTTGGGATAGGCTAGAGGAAGATCTGAGACAAAGAAATTTGACTTTTTACCAGAGCTGACCAGAGGAAAGCACAAACACAGTCCCCCACTACCACAAATAATGCAGTCGAGTTTCCCATATTTGGGGAAATCACAGGGGTCAGCATACCCAGAATGCAATGAATGAACCGCACCCTGGGAAATCAATCTTCATGACCATGGTATCTCCTATGCAAAATAAGTATGATTTGGGATAGGGCTGGGGAGGGCTGCTGCTCAGGCACATCTGTGTCAAGTAAAGGAGATTCAACTGAGGCAGCACAAGGGAACTCTCATCTGGGGACAACAACTGCAGGGAGAACACATATTTTTAGATGAACATGGGAGGGCAGAAGGCTGCCTAATACTGAAGCACCCCCAAACAACAAACCAAATGCAACAACTAGTGCAAGCATTCCTGGGGGAAGGCGTGCAGCAGATGTATTTGCATATGGTGATGTCATCCAAGCAGTGGGTCAAAGTTGGATTCAACCCTCATCTGCATATGAAAAGAGAAAAGGGGCGTGCAGGGCATGGCGGCCTTTTGCGGCCCTTGGATGACCCCTAGTTCACATTAAACAGCCCCACCCTCCTTCGTGTGGGGCTCATGTTGGCCATGCCCCAGCCCCTGAAGCATTCAAGCTGATTTCTTGCAGCAGCTGGGCACTGTAACAGCTCCAGAGCTGCTCTGTAAGGCAAGTAAAAGGGTGTGGGCCCTGCAGCACTACCTGTAGTTCGCATTGTGCGTTGGAAGGCACAAAGTAAGCAGACGGGAGAAGTCAGGATAGTGCGCAAGGGCATAGAAGGGAGCGGCTCAAGAAAAGAGAAGTGGAAACAGACAGCAAACTAGGCTGGAGAGAGACCTGAGACAATAAGATCTGAATTATACGAGAGCCGACCAGGGGAAACACAAATTATGCAGTCAAGTTTCCCACATTTGGGGAAATCGCAGGAGCAGCACACCCAGAGTGCAATGGGTGAGCCTTGCCCTGGGAGATGCACCTTCATGATCATAGTATCTCACCTGGCAGGTAAGTAGGAGTTGGGCTAGAGCTGGGGAGGGTCGCTGCTCGGGCACCCCCCTGTCAAGTGAAGGAGATCCAACTGAGGCAGCACAAGGAAACTCTCGAAAGAAGAACAAGGCTAGAGGAAGATCTGAGACAAATAAATCTGACTTTTACCAGAGCTGACCAGAGGAAAGCACAAACACAGTCCCCCACTACCACAAATAATACAGTCGAGTTTCCCACATTTGAGGAAATCATAGGGGTCAGCATACCCAGAATGCAATGAATGAACCTCACTCTGGGAGAACAATCTTCATGACCATGGTATCTCCTATGCAAAATAAGTATGATTTGGGATAGGGCTGGGGAGGGCCGCTGCTCAGGCACATCTCTGTCAAGTAAAGGAGATTCAACTGAGGCAGCACAAGGGAACTCTCATCTGGGGACAACAACTGCAGGGAGAACACATATTTTCAGATGAACATGGGAGGGCAGTAAGCTGCCTAATACTGAAGCACCCCCAAACAACAAACCAAATGCAACAACTAGTGCTAGCATTCCTGGGGGAAGGCCTGCAGCAGATGGATTTGCATATGGTGATGTCATCCAAGCAGTGGGTCAAAGTTGGCTTCAACCCTCGTCTGCATATGAAAAGAGAAAAGGGGTGTGCAGGGCATGGCGGCCTTTTGCGGCGCTTGGATGACCCCTAGTTCGCATTAAACACCTCCAACCTCCTTCGGTGTGGGGCTCATGTTGGCTATGCCTTAGCCCCTGAAGCATTCAAGCTGATTTCTTGCAGCAGCTGGGCACTGTAACAGCTCCAGAGCTGCTCTGTAAGGCAAGTAAAAGGGTGTGGGACCTGCAGCACTACCTGTAGTTCGCATTGTGCGTTGGAAGGCACAAAGTAAGCAGACGGGAGAAGTCAGGATAGTGCGCAAGGGCATAGAAGGGAGCGGCTCAAGAAAAGAGAAGTGGAAACACACAGCAAACTAGGCTGGAGAGAGACCTGAGACAAAGAGATCGGAATTATATGACAGCCGACCAGAGGAAACACAAATTATGCAGTCAAGTGTCCCACATTTGGGGAAATCACAGGAGCAGCACACCCAGAGTGCAATGGGGGAGCCTTTCCCTGGGATGAGCACCTTCCTGATCATAGTATCTCACCTGGCAGGTAAGTAGGAGTTGGGCTAGAGCTGGGGAGGGTCGCTGCTCGGGCACCCCCCTGTCAAGTGAAGGAGATCCAACTGAGGCAGCACAAGGGAACTCTCGAAAGAAGAACAAGGCTAGAGGAAGATCTGAGACAAAGAAATCTGACTTTTACCAGAGCTGACCAGAGGAAAGCACAAACACAGTCCCCCACTACCACAAATAATGCAGTCGAGTTTCCCACATTTGGGGAAATCACAGGGGTCAGCATACCCAGAATGCAATGAATGAACCTCACCCTGGGAGAACAATCTTCATGACCATGGTATCTCCTATGCAAAATAAGTATGATTTGGGATAGGGCTGGGGAGGGCCGCTGCTCAGGCACATCTCTGTCAAGTAAAGGAGATTCAACTGAGGCAGAACAAGGGAACTCTCATCTGGGGACAACAACTGCAGGGAGAACACATATTTTCAGATGAACATGGGAGGGCAGAAGGCTGCCTAATACTGAAGCACCCCCAAACAACAAACCAAATGCAACAACTAGTACAAGCATTCCTGGGGGAAGGTCTGCAGAAGACGGATTTGCATATGGTGATGTCATCCAAGCAGTGGGCCAAAGTTGGCTTCAACCCTCATCTGCATATGAAAAGAGAAAAGGGGTATGCAGGGCATGGCAGCCTTTTGCGGCACTTGGATGACCCCTAGTTCACATTAAACACCCCCACCCTCCTTCGGTTTGGGGCTCATGTTGGCCATGCCCCAGCCCCTGAAGCATTCAAGCTGATTTCTTGCAGCAGCTGGGCACTGTAACAGCTCCAGAGCTGCTCTATAAGGCAGGTAAAAGGGTGTGGGCCCTGCAGCACTACCTGTAGTTTGTATTGTGCATTGGAAGGCACAAAGTAAGCAGACGGGAGGAGAAGTCAGGATAGTGCACAAGGGTATAGAAGGGAGGAGCTCAAGAAAAAAGAAGTGGAAACAGACAGCAAACTAGGCTGGAGAGAGACCTGAGACAAAGAGATCTGAATTATATGAGAGCCGACCAGGGGAAACATAAATTATGCAGTCAAGTTTCCCACATTTGGGGAAATCGCAGGGGCAGCACACCCAGAGTGCAATGGGTGAGCCTTGCCCTGGGAGAAGCACTTTCATGATCATAGTATCTCACCTGGCAGGTAAGTAGGAGTTGGGCTAGAGCTGGGGAGGGTCGCTGCTCGGGCACCCCCCTGTCAAGTGAAGGAGATCTAACTGAGGCAGCACAAGGGAACTCTCGAAAGAAGAACAAGGCTAGAGGAAGATCTGAGACAAAGAAATCTGTCTTTTACCAGAGCTGACCAGAAGAAAGCACAAACACAGTTCCCCACTACCACAAACAATGCAGTCGAGTTTCCCACATTTGGGGAAATCACAGGGGTCAGCATACACAGAATGCAATGAATGAACCTCACCCTGGGCCGCTGCTCAGGCACATCTCTGTCAAGTAAAGGAGATTCAACTGAGGCAGCACAAGGGAACTCTCATCTGGTTTGTTGTTTGGGGGTGCTTCAGTATTAGGCAGCCTTCTGCCCTCCCATGTTCATCTGAAAATATGTGTTCTCCCTGCAGTTGTTGTCCCGAGGTGAGAGTTCCCTTGTGCTGCCTCAGTTGAATCTCCTTTACTTGACAGAGATGTGCCTGAGCAGCGGCCCTCCCCAGCCCTATCCCAAATCATACTTATTTTGCATAGGAGATACCATGGTCATGAAGATTGTTCTCCCAGGGTGAGGTTCATTCATTGCATTCTGGGTATGCTGACCCCTGTGATTTCCCCAAATGTGGGAAACTCGACTGCATTATTTGTGGTAGTGGGGGACTGTGTTTGTGCTTTCTTCTGGTCAGCTCTGGTAAAAGTCAGATTTCTTTGTCTCAGATCTTCCTCTAGCCTTGTTCTTCTTTCGAGAGTTCCCTTGTGCTGCCTCAGTCAGATCTCCTTCACTTGACAGGGGGGTGCCCGAGCAGCGACCCTCCCCAGCTCTAGCCCAACTCCTACTTACCTGCCAGGTGAGATACTATGATCATGAAGGTGCTTCTCCCAGGGCAAGGCTCACCCATTGCACACTGGGTGTGCTGCCCCTGCGATTTCCCCAAATGTGGGAAACTTGACTGCATAATTTGTGTTTCCCCTGGTCGGCTCTTGTATAATTCAGATCTCTTTGTCTCAGGTCTCTCTCCAGCCTAGTTTGCTATCTGTTTCCACTTCTTTTTTCTTGAGGCCCTCCCTTCTATACCCTTGTGCACTATCCTGACTTCTCCTCCCGTCTGCTTACTTTGTGCCTTCCAACGCACAATGCAAACTACAGGTAGTGCTGCAGGGCCCACACCCTTTTACCTGCCTTACAGAGCAGCTCTGGAGCTGTTACAGTGCCCAGCTGCTGCAAGAAATCAGCTTGAATGCTTCAGGGGCTGGGGCATGGCCAACATGAGCTCCACACCGAATGAGGGTGGGGGTGTTTAATGTGAACTAGGGGTCATCAATGCGCCGCAAAAGGCCGCCATGCCCTGCATACCCCTTTTCTCTTTTCATATGCAGATGAGGGTTGAAGCCAACTTTGGCCCACTGCTTGGATGACATCACCATATGCAAATCCGTCTTCTGCAGACCTTCCCCCAGGAATGCTTGTACTAGTTGTTGCATTTGGTTTGTTGTTTGGGGGTGCTTTAGTATTAGGCAGCCTTCTGCCCTCCCATGTTCATCTGAAAATATGTGTTCTCCCTGCAGTTGTTGTCCCCAGATGAGAGTTCCCTTGTGCTGCCTCAGTTGAATCTCCTTTACTTGACAGAGATGTGCCTGAGCAGCGGCCCTCCCCAGCCCTATCCCAAATCATACTTATTTTGCATAGGAGATACCATGGTCATGAAGATTGTTCTATTCACTGCATTCTGGGTATGCTGACCCTTGTGATTTCCCCAAATGTGGGAAACTCGACTGCATTATTTGTGGTAGTGGGGGACTGTGTTTGTGCTTTCCTCTGGTCAGCTCTGGTAAAAGTCAGATTTCTTTGTCTCAGATCTTCCTCTAGCCTTGTTCCTCTTACGAGAGTTCCCTTGTGCTGCCTCAGTTGGATCTCCTTCACTTGACAGGGGGGTGCCCGAGCAGCGACCCTCCCCAACTCTAGCCCAACTCCTACTTACCTGCCAGGTGAGATACTATAATCGTGAAGGTGCTTCTCCCAGGGCAAGGCTCACCCATTGCACTCTGGGTGTGCTGCTCCTGCGATTTCCCCAAATGTGGGAAACTTGACTGCATAATTTGTGTTTCCCCTGGTCGGCTCTCGTATAATTCAGATCTCTTTGTCTCAGGTCTCTCTCCAGCCTAGTTTGCTGTCTGTTTCCACTTCTCTTTTCTTGAGCCGCTCCCTTCTATGCCCTTGCGCACTATCCTGACTTCTTCCGTCTGCTTTCTTTGTGCAGTGGAAGGTGAACTACAGGTAGTGCTGCAGGGCCCACACCCTTTTACTTGCCTTACAGAGCAGCTCTGGTGCTGTTACAGTGCCCAGCTGCTGCAAGAAATCAGCTTGAATGCTTCAGGGTCTGGGGCATAGCCAACATGAGCCCCACACCGAAGGAGGGTGGAGGTGTTTAATGCGAACTAGGGGTCATCCAAGCGCCGTAAAAGGCCGCCATGCCCTGCACGCCCCTTTTCTCTTTTCATATGCAGACGAGGAATGAAGCCAACTTTGACCCACTGCTTGGATGACATCACCATATGCAAATCCATCTGCTGCAGCCTTTACGCAGGAATGCTTGCACTAGTTGTTGCATTTGGTTTGTTGTTTGGGGGTGCTTCAGTATTAGGCAGCCTTCTGCCCTCCAATGTTCATCTGAAAATATGTGTTCTCCCTGCAGTTGTTGTCCCCAGATGAGAGTTCCTTTGTGCTGCCTCAGTTGAATCTCCTTTACTTGACAGAGATGTGCCTGAGCAGCGGCCCTCCCCAGCCCTATCCCAAATCATACTTATTTTGCATAGGAGATACCATGGTCATGAAGATTGTTCTCCCAGGGTGACGTTCATTCATTGCATTCTGGGTATGCTGACCCCTGTGATTTCCCCAAATATGGGAAACTCGACTGCATTATTTGTGGTAGTGGGGGACTGTGTTTGTGCTTTCCTCTGGTCAGCTCTGGTAAAAGTCAGATTTCTTTGTCTCAGATCTTCCTCTAGCCTTGTTCTTCTTTGGAGAGTTCCCTTGTGCTGCCTCAGTTGGATCTCCTTCACTTGACAGGGGGGTGCCCGAGCAGAGACCCTACTCAGCTCTAGCCCAACTCCTACTTACCTGCCAGGTGAGATAAAAGGTGCTTCTCCCAGGGCAAGGCTCACCCATTGCACTCTGGGTGTGCTGCCCCTGTGATTTCCCCAAATGTGGGAAACTTGACTGCATAATTTGTGTTTCCCCTGGTCGGCTCTCGTATAATTCAGATCTCTTTGTCTCAGGTCTCTCTCCAGCCTAGTTTGCTGTCTGTTTCCACTTCTCTTTTCTTGAGCCGCTCCCTTCTATGCCCTTGCACACTATCCTGACTTCTCCAGTCTGCTTACTTTGTGCCTTCCAACGCACAATGCGAACTACAGGTAGTGCTGCAGGGCCCACACCCTTTTACTTGCCTTACAGAGCAGCTCTGGAGCTGTTACAGTGCTCAGCTGCTGCAAGAAATCAGCTTGAATGCTTCAGGCGCTGGGGCATAGCCAACATGAGCCCCACACCGAAGGAGGGTGGAGGTGTTTAATGCAAACTAGTGGTCATCCTAGCACCGCAATAGCCCGCCATGCCCTGCACGCCCCTTTTCTATTTTCATATGCAGACGAGGGTTGAAGCCAACTTTGACCCACTGCTTGGATGACAATAAGTATGATTTGGGATAGGCTAGAGGAAGATCTGAGACAAAGAAATTTGACTTTTACCAGAGCTGACCAGAAGAAAGCACAAACACAGTCCCCCACTACCACAAATAATGCAGTCGAGTTTCCCATATTTGGGGAAATCACAGGGGTCAGCATACCCAGAATGCAATGAATGAACCGCACCCTGGGAAAACAATATTCATGACCATGGTATCTCCTATGCAAAATAAGTATGATTTGGGATAGGGCTGGGGAGGGCCGCTGCTCAGGCACATCTCTGTCAAGTAAAGGAGATTCAACTGAGGCAGCATAAGGGAACTCTCATCTGGGGACAACAACTGCAGGGAGAACACATATTTTCAGATGAACATGGGAGGGCAGAAGGCTGCCTAATACTGAAGCACCCCCAAACAACAAACCAAATGCAACAACTAGTGCAAGCATTCCTGGGGGAAGGCCTGCAGCAGATGTATTTGCATATGGTGATGTCATCCAAGCAGTGGGTCAAAGTTGGATTCAACCCTCATCTGCATATGAAAAGAGAAAAGGGGCGTGCAGGGCATGGCGGCCTTTTGCGGCGCTTGGATGACCCCTAGTTCGCATTAAACACCTCCACCCTCCTTCGGTGTGGGGCTCATGTTGGCTATGCCCCAGCCCCTGAAGCATTCAAGCTGATTTCTTGCAGCAGCTGGGCACTGTAACAGCTCCAGAGCTGCTCTGTAAGGCAAGTAAAACGGTGTGGGCCCTGCAGCACTACCTGTAGTTCGCCTTCCACTGCACAAAGTAAGCAGACGGAAGAAGTCAGGATAGTGCGCAAGGGCATAGAAGGGAGCGGCTCAAGAAAAAAGAAGTGGAAACAGACAGCAAACTAGGCTGGAGAGAGACCTGAGACAAAGAGATCTGAATTATACGAGAGCCGACCAGGGGAAACACAAATTATGCAGTCAAGTTTCCCACATTTGGGGAAATCGCAGGAGCAGCACACCCAGAGTGCAATGGGTGAGCCTTGCCCTGGGAGAAGCACCTTCATGATTATAGTATCTCACCTGGCAGGTAAGTAGGAGTTGGGCTAGAGTTGGGGAGGGTCGCTGCTCGGGCACCCCCCTGTCAAGTGAAGGAGATCCAACTGAGGCAGCACAAGGGAACTCTCGAAAGAGGAACAAGGCTAGAGGAAGATCTGAGACAAAGAAATCTGACTTTTACCAGAGCTGACCAGAGGAAAGCACAAACACATTCCCCCACTACCACAAATAATGCAGTCGAGTTTCCCACATTTGGGGAAATCACAAGGGTTAGCATACCCAGAATGCAGTGAATAGAACAATCTTCATGACCATGGTACCTCCTATGCAAAATAAGTATGATTTGGGATAGGGCTGGGGAGGGCCGCTGCTCAGGCACATCTCTGTCAAGTAAAGGAGATTCAACTGAGGCAGCACAAGGGAACTCTCATCTGGGGACAACACCTGCAGGGAGAACACATATTTTCAGATGAACATGGGAGGGCAGAAGGCTGCCTAATACTGAAGCACCCCCAAACAACAAACCAAATGCAACAACTAGTGCAAGCATTCCTGGGGGAAGGCCTGCAGCAGATGGATTTGCATATGGTCATGTCATCCAAGCAGTGGGTCAAAGTTGGCTGGAACCCTCATCTGCATATAAAAAGAGAAAAGGGTTATGCAGGGCATGGCGGCCTTTTGCGGCGCTTGGATGACCCTTAGTTCGCATTAAACACCCCCACCCTCCTTCGGTGTGGGGCTCATGTTGGCCATGCCCCAGCCCCTGAAGCATTCAGGCTGATTTCTTGCAGCAGCTTGGCACTGTAACAGCTCCAGAGCTGCTCTGTAAGGCAAGTAAAAGGGTGTGGGCCCTGCAGCACTACCTGTAGTTTGCATTGTGCATTGGAAGGCACAAAGTAAGCAGACAGGAGGAGAAGTCAGGATAGTGCACAAGGGTATAAAAGGGAGGGGCTCAAGAAAAAAGAAGTGGAAACACACAGCAAACTAGGCTGGAGAGAGACCTGAGACAAAGAGATCTGAATTATACGAGAGCCGACCAGGGGAAACACAAATTATGCAGTCAAGTTTCCCACATTTGGGGAAATCGCAGGGGCAGCACACCCAGAGTGCAATGGGTGAGCCTTGCCCTGGGAGAAGCACCTTCATGATCATAGTATCTCACCTGGCAGGTAAGTAGGAGTTGGGCTAGAGCTGTGGAGGGTTGCTGCTCGGGCACCCCCTGTCAAGTGAAGGAGATCCAACTGAGGCAGCACAAGGGAACTCTCGAAAGAAGAACAAGGCTAGAGGAAGATCTGAGACAAAGAAATCTGACTTTTACCAGAGCTGACCAGAGGAAAGCACAAACACAGTCCCCCACTACCACAAATAATGCAGTCGAGTTTCCCACATTTGGGGAAATCATAGGGGTCAGCATACCCAGAATGCAATGAATGAACCGCACCCTGGGAGAACAATCTTCATGACCATGGTATCTCCTATGCAAAATAAGTATGATTTGGGATAGGGCTGGGGAGGGCCGCTGCTCAGGCACATCTCTGTCAAGTAAAGGAGATTCAACTGAGGCAGCACAAGTGAACTCTCATCTGGGGACAACAACTGCAGGGAGAACACATATTTTCAGATGAACATGGGAGGGCAGAAGGCTGCCTAATACTGAAGCACCCCCAAACAACAAACCAAATGCAACAACTAGTGCAAGCATTCCTGGGGGTAGGCCTGCAGCAGATGGATTTGCAAATGGTGATGTCATCCAAGCAGTGGGTCAAAGTTGGCTTCAACCCTCATCTGCATATGAAAAGAGAAAAGAGTCGTGCAGGGCATGGCGGCCTTTTGCGGCGCTTGGATGACCCCTAGTTCGCATTAAACACCCCCACCCTCCTTCGGTGTGGGGCTCATGTTGGCCATGCCCCAGCCCCTGAAGCATTCAAGCTGATTTCTTGCAGCAGCTGGGCACTGTAACAGCTCCAGAGCTGCTCTGTAAGGCAAGTAAAACGGTGTGGGCCCTGCAGCACTACCTGTAGTTTGCATTGTGCATTGGAAGGCACAAAGTAAGCACACGGGAGGAGAAGTCAGGATAGTGCACAAGGGTATAGAAGGGAGGGGTTCAAGAAAAAAGAAGTGGAAACAGACAGCAAACTAGGCTGGAGAGAGACATGAGACAAAGAGATCTGAATTATACGAGAGCCGACCAGGGGAAACACAAATTATGCAGTCAAGTTTCCCACATTTGGGGAAATCGCAGGGGCAGCACACCCAGAGTGCAATGGGTGAGCCTTGCCCTGGGAGAAGCACCTTCATGATCATAGTATCTCACCTGGCAGGTAAGTAGGAGTTGGGCTAGAGCTGTGGAGGGTTGCTGCTCGGGCACCCCCTCTCAAGTGAAGGAGATCCAACTGAGGCAGCACAAGGGAACTCTCGAAAGAAGAACAAGGCTAGAGGAAGATCTGAGACAAAGAAATCTGACTTTTACCAGAGCTGACCAGAGGAAAGCACAAACACAGTCCCCCACTACCACAAATAATACAGTCGAGTTTCCCACATTTGGGGAAATCACAGAGGTCAGCATACCCAGAATGCAATGAATGAACCTCACCCTGGGAGAACAATCTTCATGACCATGGTATCTCCTATGCAAAATAAGTATGATTTGGGATAGGGCTGGGGAGGGCCGCTGCTCAGGCACATCTCTGTCAAGTAAAGGAGATTCAACTGAGGCAGCACAAGGGAACTCTCATCTGGGGACAACAACTGCAGGGAGAACACATATTTTCAGATGAACATGGGAGGGCAGAAGGCTGCCTAATACTGAAGCACCCCCAAACAACAAACCAAATGCAACAACTAGTGCAAGCATTCCTGGGGGAAGGCCTGCAGCAGATGGATTTGCATATGGTCATGTCATCCAAGCAGTGGGTCAAAGTTGGCTGGAACCCTCATCTGCATATGAAAAGAGAAAAGGGTTATGCAGGGCATGGCGGCCTTTTGCGGCGCTTGGATGACCCTTAGTTCGCATTAAACACCCCCACCCTCCTTCGGTGTGGGGCTCATGTTGGCCATGCCCCAGCCCCTGAAGCATTCAGGCTGATTTCTTGCAGCAGCTTGGCACTGTAACAGCTCCAGAGCTGCTCTGTAAGGCAAGTAAAAGGGTGTGGGCCCTGCAGCACTACCTGTAGTTTGCATTGTGCATTGGAAGGCACAAAGTAAGCAGACAGGAGGATAAGTCAGGATAGTGCACAAGGGTATAAAAGGGAGGGGCTCAAGAAAAAAAGAAGTGGAAACAGACAGCAAACTAGGCTGGAGAGAGACCTGAGACAAAGAGATCTGAATTATACGAGAGCCGACCAGGGGAAACACAAATTATGCAGTCAAGTTTCCCACATTTGGGGAAATCGCAGGGGCAGCACACCCAGAGTGCAATGGGTGAGCCTTGCCCTGGGAGAAGCACCTTCATGATCATAGTATCTCACCTGGCAGGTAAGTAGGAGTTGGGCTAGAGCTGTGGAGGGTTGCTGCTCGGGCACCCCCTGTCAAGTGAAGGAGATCCAACTGAGGCAGCACAAGGGAACTCTCGAAAGAAGAACAAGGCTAGAGGAAGATCTGAGACAAAGAAATCTGACTTTTACCAGAGCTGACCAGAGGAAAGCACAAACACAGTCCCCCACTACCACAAATAATGCAGTCGAGTTTCCCACATTTGGGGAAATCATAGGGGTCAGCATACCCAGAATGCAATGAATGAACCGCACCCTGGGAGAACAATCTTCATGACCATGGTATCTCCTATGCAAAATAAGTATGATTTGGGATAGGGCTGGGGAGGGCCGCTGCTCAGGCACATCTCTGTCAAGTAAAGGAGATTCAACTGAGGCAGCACAAGTGAACTCTCATCTGGGGACAACAACTGCAGGGAGAACACATATTTTCAGATGAACATGGGAGGGCAGAAGGCTGCCTAATACTGAAGCACCCCCAAACAACAAACCAAATGCAACAACTAGTGCAAGCATTCCTGGGGGTAGGCCTGCAGCAGATGGATTTGCAAATGGTGATGTCATCCAAGCAGTGGGTCAAAGTTGGCTTCAACCCTCATCTGCATATGAAAAGAGAAAAGGGTCGTGCAGGGCATGGCGGCCTTTTGCGGCGCTTGGATGACCCCTAGTTCGCATTAAACACCCCCACCCTCCTTCGGTGTGGGGCTCATGTTGGCCATGCCCCAGCCCCTGAAGCATTCAAGCTGATTTCTTGCAGCAGCTGGGCACTGTAACAGCTCCAGAGCTGCTCTGTAAGGCAAGTAAAACGGTGTGGGCCCTGCAGCACTACCTGTAGTTTGCATTGTGCATTGGAAGGCACAAAGTAAGCACACGGGAGGAGAAGTCAGGATAGTGCACAAGGGTATAGAAGGGAGGGGTTCAAGAAAAAAGAAGTGGAAACAGACAGCAAACTAGGCTGGAGAGAGACATGAGACAAAGAGATCTGAATTATACGAGAGCCGACCAGGGGAAACACAAATTATGCAGTCAAGTTTCCCACATTTGGGGAAATCGCAGGGGCAGCACACCCAGACTGCAATGGGTGAGCCTTGCCCTGGGAGAAGCACCTTCATGATCATAGTATCTCACCTGGCAGGTAAGTAGAAGTTGGGCTAGAGCTGTGGAGGGTTGCTGCTCGGGCACCCCCTGTCAAGTGAAGGAGATCCAACTGAGGCAGCACAAGGGAACTCTCGAAAGAAGAACAAGGCTAGAGGAAGATCTGAGACAAAGAAATCTGACTTTTACCAGAGCTGACCAGAGGAAAGCACAAACACAGTCCCCCACTACCACAAATAATACAGTCGAGTTTCCCACATTTGGGGAAATCACAGAGGTCAGCATACCCAGAATGCAATGAATGACCCTCACCCTGGGAGAACAATCTTCATGACCATGGTATCTCCTATGCAAAATAAGTATGATTTGGGATAGGGCTGGGGAGGGCCGCTGCTCAGGCACATCTCTGTCAAGTAAAGGAGATTCAACTGAGGCAGCACAAGGGAACTCAATCTGGGGACAACAACTGCAGGGAGAAAACATATTTTCAGATGAACATGGGAGGGCAGAAGGCTGCCTAATACTGAAGCACCCCCAAACAACAAACCAAATGCAACAACTAGTGCAAGCATTCCTGGGGGAAGGCCTGCAGCAGATGGATTTGCATATGGTCATGTCATCCAAGCAGTGGGTCAAAGTTGGCTTCAACCCTCGTCTGCATATGAAAAGAAAAAAGGGGTGTGCAGGGCATGGCGGCCTTTTGCGGCGCTTGGATGACCCCTAGTTCGCATTAAACACATCCACCCTCCTTCGGTGTGGGGCTCATGTTGGCTATGCCCCAGCCCCTGAAGCATTCAAGCTGATTTCTTGCAGCAGCTGGGCACTGTAACAGCTCCAGAGCTGCTCTGTAAGGCAAGTAAAAGGGTGTGGGCCCTGCAGCACTACCTGTAGTTTGCATTGTGCATTGGAAGGCACAAAGTAAGCAGACAGGAGAAGTCAGGATAGTGCGCAAGGGCATAGAAGGGAGCGGCTCAAGAAAAGAGAAGTGGAAACAGACAGCAAACTAGGCTGTAAAGAGACCTGAGACAAAGAGATCTAAATTATACGAGAGCCGACAAGGGGAAACACAAATTATGCAGTCAAGTGTCCCACATTTGGGGAAATCGCAGGAGCAGCACACCCAGAGTGCAATGGGTGAGTCTTGCCCTGGGAGAAGCACCTTCATGATCATAGTATCTCACCTGGCAGGTAAGTAGGAGTTGGGTTAGAGCTGGGGAGGGTCGCTGTTTGGGTACCCCCCTGTCAAGTGAAGGAGATCCAACTGAGGCAGCACAAGGGAACTCTCGAAAGAAGAACAAGGCTAGAGGAAGATCTGAGACAAAGAAATCTGACTTTTACCAGAGCTGACCAGAGGAAAGCACAAACACAGATCCCCACTACCACAAATAATGCAGTCGAGTTTCCCACATTTGGGGAAATCACAGGGGTCAGCATACCCAGAATGCAATGAATGAACCTCACCCTGGGAGAACAATCTTCATGACCATGGAATCTCCTATGCAAAATAAGTATGATTTGGGATAGGGCTGGGGAGGGCCGCTGCTCAGGCACATCTCTGTCTAGTAAAGGAGATTCAACTGAGGCAGCACAAGGGAACTCTCATCTGGGGACAACAACTGCAGGGAGAACACATATTTTCAGATGAACATGGGAGGGCAGAAGGCTGCCTAATACTGAAGCACCCCCAAACAACAAACCAAATGCAACAACTAGTACAAGCATTCCTGGGGGAAGGTCTGCTGAAGACGGATTTGCATACGGTGATGTCATCCAAGCAGTGGGTCAAAGTTGGCTTCAACCCTCGTCTGCATATGAAAAGAGAAAAGGGGCGTGCAGGGCATGGCGGCCTTTTGCGGCGCTTGGATGACCCCTAGTTCGCATTAAACACCTCCACCCTCCTTCGGTGTGGGGCTCATGTTGGCTATGCCCCAGCCCCTGAAGCATTCAAGCTGATTTCTTGCAGCAGCTGGGCACTGTAACAGCTCCAGAGCTGCTCTGTAAGGCAAGTAAAAGGGTGTGGGCCCTGCAGCACTACCTGTAGTTTGCATTGTGCATTGTAAGGCACAAAGTAAGCGGATGGGAGGAGAAGTCAGGATAGTGCACAAGGGTATAGAAGGGAGGGGCTCAAGAAAAAAGAAGTGGAAACAGACAGCAAACTAGGCTGGAGAGAGACCTGAGACAAAGAGATCTGAATTATATGAGAGCCAACCAGGGGAAACACAAATTATGCAGTCAAGTTTCCCACATTTGGGGAAATCGCAGGGGCAGCACACCCAGAGTGCAATGGGTGAGCCTGAGAATCAACTTTATGATCATAGTATCTCACCTGGCAGGTAAGTAGGAGTTGGGCTAGAGCTGGGGAGGGTCGCTGCTCGGGCACCCCCCTGTCAAGTGAAGGAGATCCAACTGAGGCAGCACAAGGGAACTCTCGAAAGAAGAACAAGGCTAGAGGAAAATCTGAGACAAATAAATCTGACTTTTTACCAGAGCTGACCAGAGGAAAGCACAAACACAGTCCCCCACTACCAGAAATAATGCAGTCGAGTTTCCCACATTTAGGGAAATCACAAAGGTCAGCATTCCCAGAATGCAATGAATGAACCTCACCCTGGGAGAACAATCTTCATGACCATGGTATCTCCTATGCAAAATAAGTATGATTTGGGATAGGGCTGGGGAGGGCCGCTGCTCAGGCACATCTCTGTCAAGTAATGGAGATTCAACTGAGGCAGCACAAGGGAACTCTCATCTGGGGACAACAACTGCAGGGAGAACACATATTTTCAGATGAACATGGGAGGGCAGAAGGCTGCCTAATACTGAAGCACCCCCAAACAACAAACCAAATGCAACAACTAGTGCAAGCATTCCTGGGGGAAGGCCTGCAGCAGATGGATTTGCATATGGTGATGTCATCCAAGCAGTGGGTCAAAGTTGGCTTCAACCCTCGTCTGCATATGAAAAGAGAAAAGGGGCGTGCAGGGCATGGCGGCCTTTTGCGGCACTTGGATGACCCCTAGTTCGCATTAAACACCTCCACCCTCCTTCGGTGTGGGGCTAGGCCCCGGCCCCTGAAGCATTCAAGCTGATTTCTTGCAGCAGCTGGGCACTGTAACAGCTCCAGAGCTGCTCTGTAAGGCAAGTAAAAGGGTGTGGGCCCTGCAGCACTACCTGTAGTTCGCATTGTGCGTTGGAAGGCACAAAGTAAGCAGACGGGTGAAGTCAGGATAGTGCGCAAGGGCATAGAAGGGAGCGGCTCAAGAAAAGAGAAGTGGAAACAGACAGCAAACTAGGCTGGAGAGAGACCTGAGACAAAGAGATCTGAATTATACGAGAGCCGACCAGGTGAAACACAAATTATGCAGTCAAGTATCCCACATTTGGGGAAATCGCAGGAGCAGCACACCCAGAGTGCAATGGGTGAGCCTTGCCCTGCGAGAAGCACCTTCATGATCAAAGTATCTCACCTGGCAGGTAAGTAGGAGATGAGCTAGAGCTGGGGAGGTTCGCTGCTCGGGCACCCCCCTGTCAAGTGAAGGAGATCCAACTGAGGCAGCACAAGGGAACTCTCGAAAGAAGAACAAGGCTAGAGGAAGATCTGAGACAAAGAAATCTGACTTTTACCAGAGCTGACAAGAGGAAAACACAAACACAGTCCCCCACTACCACAAATAATGCAGTCGAGTTTCCCACATTTGGGGAAATCACAAGGGTCAGCATACCCAGAATGCAATGAATGAACCTCACTCTGGGAGAACAATCTTCATGACCATGGTATCTCCTATGCAAAATAAGTATGATTTGGGATAGGGCTGGGGAGGGCCGCTGCTCAGGCACATCTCTGTCAAGTAAAGGAGATTCAACTGAGGCAGCACAAGGGAACTCTCATCTGGGGACAACAACTGCAGGGAGAACACATATTTTCAGATGAACATGGGAGGGCAGAAGGCTGCCTAATACTGAAGCACCCCCAAACAACAAACCAAATGCAACAACTAGTACAAGCATTCCTGGGGGAAGTTCTGCAGAAGACGGATTTGCATACGGTGATGTCATCCAAGCAGTGGGCCAAAGTTGGCTGGAACCCTCATCTGCATATGAAAAGAGAAAAGGGTTATGCAGGGCATGGCGGCCTTTTGCGGCGCTTGGATGACCCTTAGTTCGCATTAAACACCCCCACCCTCCTTCGGTGTGGGGCTCATGTTGGCCATGCCCCAGCCCCTGAAGCATTCAGGCTGATTTCTTGCAGCAGCTTGGCACTGTAACAGCTCCAGAGCTGCTCTGTAAGGCAAGTAAAAGGGTGTGGGCCCTGCAGCACTACCTATAGTTTGCATTGTGCATTGGAAGGCACAAAGTAAGCAGACAGGAGGAGAAGTCAGGATAGTGCACAAGGGTATAAAAGGGAGGGGCTCAAGAAAAAAGAAGTGGAAACAGACAGCAAACTAGGCTGGAGAGAGACCTGAGACAAAGAGATCTGAATTATACGAGAGCCGACCAGGGGAAACACAAATTATGCAGTCAAGTTTCCCACATTTGGGGAAATCGCAGGGGCAGCACACCCAGAGTGCAATGGGTGAGCCTTGCCCTGGGAGAAGCACCTTCATGATCATAGTATCTCACCTGGCAGGTAAGTAGGAGTTGGGCTAGAGCTGTGGAGGGTTGCTGCTCGGGCACCCCCTGTCAAGTGAAGGAGATCCAACTGAGGCAGCACAAGGGAACTCTCGAAAGAAGAACAAAGCTAGAGGAAGATCTGAGACAAAGAAATCTGACTTTTACCAGAGCTGACCAGAGGAAAGCACAAACACAGTCCCCCACTACCACAAATAATGCAGTCGAGTTTCCCACATTTGGGGAAATCACAGGGGTCAGCATACCCAGAATGCAATGAATGAACCTCACCCTGGGAGAACAATCTTCATGACCATGGAATCTCCTATGCAAAATAAGTATGATTTGGGATTGGGCTGGGGAGGGCCGCTGCTCAGGCACATCTCTGTCCAGGTAAAGGAGATTCAACTGAGGCAGCACAAGGGAACTCTCATCTGGGGACAACAACTGCAGGGAGAACACATATTTTCAGATGAACATGGGAGGGCAGAAGGCTGCCTAATACTGAAGCACCCCCAAACAACAAACCAAATGCAACAACTAGTACAAGCATTCCTGGGGGAAGGTCTGCTGAAGACGGATTTGCATACGGTGATGTCATCCAAGCAGTGGGTCAAAGTTGGCTTCAACCCTCGTCTGCATATGAAAAGAGAAAAGGGGCGTGCAGGGCATGGCGGCCTTTTGCGGCGCTTGGATGACCCCTAGTTCGCATTAAACACCTCCACCCTCCTTCGGTGTGGGGCTCATGTTGGCTATGCCCCAGCCCCTGAAGCATTCAAGCTGATTTCTTGCAGCAGCTGGGCACTGTAACAGCTCCAGAGCTGCTCTGTAAGGCAAGTAAAAGGGTGTGGGCCCTGCAGCACTACCTGTAGTTTGCATTGTGCATTGTGCATTGTAAGGCACAAAGTAAGCGGATGGGAGGAGAAGTCAGGATAGTGCACAAGGGTATAGAAGGGAGGGGCTCAAGAAAAAAGAAGTGGAAACAGACAGCAAACTAGGCTGGAGAGAGACTTGAGATAAAGAGATCTGAATTATATGAGAGCCGACCAGGGGAAAAACAAATTATGCAGTCAAGTTTCCCACATTTGGGGAAATCGCAGGGGCAGCACACCCAGAGTGCAATGGGTGAGCCTGAGAATCAACTTTATGATCATAGTATCTCACCTGGCAGGTAAGTAGGAGTTGGGCTAGAGCTGGGGAGGGTCGCTGCTCGGGCACCCCCCTGTCAAGTGAAGGAGATCCAACTGAGGCAGCACAAGGGAACTCTCGAAAGAAGAACAAGGCTAGAGGAAAATCTGAGACAAATAAATCTGACTTTTTACCAGAGCTGACCAGAGGAAAGCACAAACACAGTCCCCCACTACCACAAATAATGCAGTCGAGTTTCCCACATTTGGGGAAATCACAAGGGTCAGCATACCCAGAATGCAATGAATGAACCTCACCCTGGGAGAACAATCTTCATGACCATGGTATCTCCTATGCAAAATAAGTATGATTTGGGATAGAGCTGGGGAGGGCCGCTGCTCAGGCACATCTCTGTCAAGTAAAGGAGATTCAACTGAGGAAGCACAAGGGAACTCTCATCTGGGGACAACAACTGCAGGGAGAACACATATTTTCAGATGAACATGGGAGGGCAGAAGGCTGCCTAATACTGAAGCACCCCCAAACAACAAACCAAATGCAACAACTAGTACAAGCATTCCTGGGGGAAGTTCTGCAGAAGACGGATTTGCATACGGTGATGTCATCCAAGCAGTGGGCCAAAGTTGGCTGGAACCCTCATCTGCATATGAAAAGAGAAAAGGGTTATGCAGGGCATGGCGGCCTTTTGCGGCGCTTGGATGACCCTTAGTTCGCATTAAACACCCCCACCCTCCTTCGGTGTGGGGCTCATGTTGGCCATGCCCCAGCCCCTGAAGCATTCAGGCTGATTTCTTGCAGCAGCTTGGCACTGTAACAGCTCCAGAGCTGCTCTGTAAGGCAAGTAAAAGGGTGTGGGCCCTGCAGCACTACCTGTAGTTTGCATTGTGCATTGGAAGGCACAAAGTAAGCAGACAGGAGGAGAAGTCAGGATAGTGCACAAGGGTATAAAAGGGAGGGGCTCAAGAAAAAGAAGTGGAAACAGACAGCAAACTAGGCTGGAGAGAGACCTGAGACAAAGAGATCTGAATTATACGAGAGCCGACCAGGGGAAACACAAATTATGCAGTCAAGTTTCCCACATTTGGGGAAATCGCAGGGGCAGCACACCCAGAGTGCAATGGGTGAGCCTTGCCCTGGGAGAAGCACCTTCATGATCATAGTATCTCACCTGGCAGGTAAGTAGGAGTTGGGCTAGAGCTGTGGAGGGTTGCTGCTCGGGCACCCCCTGTCAAGTGAAGGAGATCCAACTGAGGCAGCACAAGGGAACTCTCGAAAGAAGAACAAGGCTAGAGGAAGATCTGAGACAAAGAAATCTGACTTTTACCAGAGCTGACCAGAGGAAAGCACAAACACAGTCCCCCACTACCACAAATAATGCAGTCGAGTTTCCCACATTTGGGGAAATCACAGAGGTCAGCATACCCAGAATGCAATGAATGAACCTCACCCTGGGAGAACAATCTTCATGACCATGGTATCTCCTATGCAAAATAAGTATGATTTGGGATAGGGCTGGGGAGGGCCGCTGCTCAGGCACATCTCTGTCAAGTAAAGGAGATTCAACTGAGGCAGCACAAGGGAACTCTCATCTGGGGACAACAACTGCAGGGAGAACACATATTTTCAGATGAACATGGGAGGGCAGAAGGCTGCCTAATACTGAAGCACCCCCAAACAACAAACCAAATGCAACAACTAGTGCAAGCATTCCTGGGGGAAGGCCTGCAGCAGATGGATTTGCATATGGTGATGTCATCCAAGCAGTGGGTCAAAGTTGGCTTCAACCCTCGTCTGCATATGAAAAGAAAAAAGGGGTGTGCAGGGCATGGCGGCCTTTTGCGGCGCTTGGATGACCCATAGTTCGCATTAAACACCTCCACCCTCCTTCGGTGTGGGGCTCATGTTGGCTATGCCCCAGCCCCTGAAGCATTCAAGCTGATTTCTTGCAGCAGCGGGGCACTGTAACAGCTCCAGAGCTGCTCTGTAAGGCAAGTAAAAGGGTGTGGGCCCTGCAGCACTACCTGTAGTTTGCATTGTGCATTGTAAGGCACAAAGTAAGCGGATGGGAGGAGAAGTCAGGATAGTGCACAAGGGTATAGTAGGGAGGGGCTCAAGAAAAAAGAAGTGGAAACAGACAGCAAACTAGGCTGGAGAGAGACCTGAGACAAAGAGATCTGAATTATATGAGAGCCGACCAGGGGAAACACAAATTATGCAGTCAAGTTTCCCACATTTGGGGAAATCGCAGGGGCAGCACACCCAGAGTGCAATGGGTGAGCCTGAGAATCAACTTTATGATCATAGTATCTCACCTGGCAGGTAAGTAGGAGTTGGGCTAGAGCTGGGGAGGGTCGCTGCTCGGGCACCCCCTGTCAAGTGAAGGAGATCCAACTGAGGCAGCACAAGGGAACTCTCGAAAGAAGAACAAGGCTAGAGGAAAATCTGAGACAAAAAAATCTGACTTTTTACCAGAGCTGACCAGAGGAAAGCACAAACACAGTCCCCCACTACCACAAATAATGCAGTCGAGTTTCCCACATTTGGGGAAATCACAGAGGTCAGCATACCCAGAATGCAATGAATGAACCTCACCCTGGGAGAACAATCTTCATGACCATGGTATCTCCTATGCAAAATAAGTATGATTTGGGATAGGGCTGGGGAGGGCCGCTGCTCAGGCACATCTCTGTCAAGTAAAGGAGATTCAACTGAGGCAGCACAAGGGAACTCTCATCTGGGGACAACAACTGCAGGGAGAACACATATTTTCAGATGAACATGGGAGGGCAGAAGGCTGCCTAATACTGAAGCACCCCCAAACAACAAACCAAATGCAACAACTAGTGCAAGCATTCCAGGGGGAAGGCCTGCAGCAGATGGATTTGCATATGGTGATGTCATCCAAGCAGTGGGTCAAAGTTGGCTTCAACCCTCGTCTGCATATGAAAAGAGAAAAGGGGCGTGCAGGGCATGGCGGCCTTTTGCGGCACTTGGATGACCCCTAGTTCGCATTAAACACCTCCACCCTCCTTCGGTGTGGGGCTAGGCCCCGGCCCCTGAAGCATTCAAGCTGATTTCTTGCAGCAGCTGGGCACTGTAACAGCTCCAGAGCTGCTCTGTAAGGCAAGTAAAAGGGTGTGGGCCCTGCAGCACTACCTGTAGTTCGCATTGTGCGTTGGAAGGCACAAAGTAAGCAGACGGGTGAAGTCAGGATAGTGCGCAAGGGCATAGAAGGGAGCGGCTCAAGAAAAGAGAAGTGGAAACAGACAGCAAACTAGGCTGGAGAGAGACCTGAGACAAAGAGATCTGAATTATACGAGAGCCGACCAGGTGAAACACAAATTATGCAGTCAAGTATCCCACATTTGGGGAAATCGCAGGAGCAGCACACCCAGAGTGCAATGGGTGAGCCTTGCCCTGCGAGAAGCACCTTCATGATCAAAGTATCTCACCTGGCAGGTAAGTAGGAGATGAGCTAGAGCTGGGGAGGTTCGCTGCTCGGGCACCCCCCTGTCAAGTGAAGGAGATCCAACTGAGGCAGCACAAGGGAACTCTCGAAAGAAGAACAAGGCTAGAGGAAGATCTGAGACAAAGAAATCTGACTTTTACCAGAGCTGACCAGAGGAAAACACAAACACAGTCCCCCACTACCACAAATAATGCAGTCGAGTTTCCCACATTTGGGGAAATCACAAGGGTCAGCATACCCAGAATGCAATGAATGAACCTCACTCTGGGAGAACAATCTTCATGACCATGGTATCTCCTATGCAAAATAAGTATGATTTGGGATAGAGCTGGGGAGGGCCGCTGCTCAGGCACATCTCTGTCAAGTAAAGGAGATTCAACTGAGGCAGCACAAGGGAACTCTCATCTGGGGACAACAACTGCAGGGAGAACACATATTTTCAGATGAACATGGGAGGGCAGAAGGCTGCCTAATACTGAAGCACCCCCAAACAACAAACCAAATGCAACAACTAGTACAAGCATTCCTGGGGGAAGTTCTGCAGAAGACGGATTTGCATACGGTGATGTCATCCAAGCAGTGGGCCAAAGTTGGCTGGAACCCTCATCTGCATATGAAAAGAGAAAAGGGGTATGCAGGGCATGGCGGCCTTTTGCGGCGCTTGGATGACCCTTAGTTCGCATTAAACACCCCCACCCTCCTTCGGTGTGGGGCTCATGTTGGCCATGCCCCAGCCCCTGAAGCATTCAGGCTGATTTCTTGCAGCAGCTTGGCACTGTAACAGCTCCAGAGCTGCTCTGTAAGGCAAGTAAAAGGGTGTGGGCCCTGCAGCACTACCTGTAGTTTGCATTGTGCATTGGAAGGCACAAAGTAAGCAGACAGGAGGAGAAGTCAGGATAGTGCACAAGGGTATAAAAGGGAGGGGCTCAAGAAAAAAGAAGTGGAAACAGACAGCAAACTAGGCTGGAGAGAGACCTGAGACAAAGAGATCTGAATTATACGAGAGCCGACCAGGGGAAACACAAATTATGCAGTCAAGTTTCCCACATTTGGGGAAATCGCAGGGGCAGCACACCCAGAGTGCAATGGGTGAGCCTTGCCCTGGGAGAAGCACCTTCATGATCATAGTATCTCACCTGGCAGGTAAGTAGGAGTTGGGCTAGAGCTGTGGAGGGTTGCTGCTCGGGCACCCCCTGTCAAGTGAAGGAGATCCAACTGAGGCAGCACAAGGGAACTCTCGAAAGAAGAACAAGGCTAGAGGAAGATCTGAGACAAAGAAATCTGACTTTTACCAGAGCTGACCAGAGGAAAACACAAACACAGTCCCCCACTACCACAAATAATGCAGTCGAGTTTTCCACATTTGGGGAAATCACAGAGGTCAGCATACCCAGAATGCAATGAATGAACCTCACCCTGGGAGAACAATCTTCATGACCATGGTATCTCCTATGCAAAATAAGTATGATTTGGGATAGGGCTGGGGAGGGCCGCTGCTCAGGCACATCTCTGTCAAGTAAAGGAGATTCAACTGAGGCAGCACAAGGGAACTCTCATCTGGGGACAACAACTGCAGGGAGAACACATATTTTCAGATGAACATGGGAGGGCAGAAGGCTGCCTAATACTGAAGCACCCCCAAACAACAAACCAAATGCAACAACTAGTGCAAGCATTCCTGGGGGAAGGCCTGCAGCAGATGGATTTGCATATGGTGATGTCATCCAAGCAGTGGGTCAAAGTTGGCTTCAACCCTCGTCTGCATATGAAAAGAAAAAAGGGGTGTGCAGGGCATGGCGGCCTTTTGCGGCGCTTGGATGACCCCTAGTTCGCATTAAACACCTCCACCCTCCTTCGGTGTGGGGCTCATGTTGGCTATACCCCAGCCCCTGAAGCATTCAAGCTGATTTCTTGCAGCAGCTGGGCACTGTAACAGCTCCAGAGCTGCTCTGTAAGGCAAGTAAAAGGGTGTGAGCCCTGCAGCACTACCTGTAGTTTGCATTGTGCATTGTAAGGCACAAAGTAAGCGGATGGGAGGAGAAGTCAGGATAGTGCACAAGGGTATAGTAGGGAGGGGCTCAAGAAAAAAGAAGTGGAAACAGACAGCAAACTAGGCTGGAGAGAGACCTGAGACAAAGAGATCTGAATTATATGAGAGCCGACCAGGGGAAACACAAATTATGCAGTCAAGTTTCCCACATTTGGGGAAATCGCAAGGGCAGCACACCCAGAGTGCAATGGGTGAGCCTGAGAATCAACTTTATGATCATAGTATCTCACCTGGCAGGTAAGTAGGAGTTGGGCTAGAGCTGGGGAGGGTCGCTGCTCGGGCACCCCCATGTCAAGTGAAGGAGATCCAACTGAGGCAGCACAAGGGAACTCTCCAAAGAAGAACAAGGCTAGAGGAAAATCTGAGACAAAAAAATCTGACTTTTTACCAGAGCTGACCAGAGGAAAGCACAAACACAGTCCCCCACTACCACAAATAATGCAGTCGAGTTTCCCACATTTGGGGAAATCACAGAGGTCAGCATACCCAGAATGCAATGAATGAACCTCAGAGAAAGAAGAAGAGAAATAATTTTGCTGCGCCGATGTGTCTCTATTCCTCTAATAAATTAAGCGAAATAGCTTATAACTTGAAAGTAAGATCCGAAGTGTCAGAGGTGTGTGCGCTTCTATAAGGAGTAGTGTGTTACTCCTAGATTAACAAGCTAAGGAAAAGTGGATATAGAATAGAAGCGCTCAACACTCACTGACCCTGTGATCTAAAATTAAATAACAACCAAGGTGTCTTTGGGGATTTTTTAAATGTAAAAGTATATTTATTATAATACAGTAAAAATTGTACAATAAACCAGATCTATATCCTATCATAAAACCCTTTATCCTCACTGCAATTCTATTGCCAAGAGCTATTCTACGTTCACATCAAATTGCAGGTGTCAGCTAGATAACTAGCAGCAATATAGTGGTAACAATTGTTGCAATCAGATCTTCAAGCTATCTATTCAACAATGTTGAATGTATATTCAGACACAATTGTTACGATGTAAAGAAAAGAATTAATGGATGTAGAATGCACTCACTCGCTCTGTATTCAAGAGCTGTGTTATGTAACGTCTCAAAGTTCCAGGAGCCGATGACAGGTGTTAGTGAATTAATTGATTACCTCTCCGGTAGGCTGGCTGGTCCCGAGCGTCCTCGGGTGAAGCCAGAAAACTCAAATGAAGCTGCAGAATTTTGAAGCACTGGCCGTGCTAGCCGGGGTCCCACTGTTAAACCTGCTGTCCCTGGGCGTGCACCGCCCGTTGCAGTCTGTGGGGAAGGACAGGTGTGTGACTGCTGTTGGAGGGAACCCGCTGCAGAGAGAGTACCTTGGTGGAACGCCTCGATCTCCCTGGACTGGCACCGTCCGTAGGATATGTGGGGGAGAGAGACTGCTGGTGACCACTGGCACTGTGCGGAGAGGAAATTCGGCTGTGTCCTGTCCTGGCTACCGTGCTGATTAATCCCGTAGGAAAGGTAGCAGAGCCGTCCGGAGAGTGTCAGAGACAATGATCGGTCAGTGAGGCAAACGGGGGAGGAGTCCTCTTTTTTTTGACGCGTTTCGTCACGTGACCCGTGACTTTTTCAAAGATGACTCCAATACTGTGTGCACTCTATTTAAGATGTTCATACTAAATTGCCCACATGTTTATTCAATTCAGTCGGCACAATCAGTAATTGACGTGTTACAAGAAAATCCCTTCAAGGACACCTTTGGCTGTTTTTATACTAATTAAAGTACTATTTCAAACAACAGTTAGGAGGAGGCTCTCTCTCTCCATAGTAACTGTTTGTTAGAGCTTGTTAAAAAACACTATATTAAAACAATATACAACAATATGAGACAATGGCGGAGTTAATGTATAAATAAAAAAATAAAAATAAAAAATACATATAGACAATATATATATATATATATGATAAAGTATAAGCACAATATAAATAAAATAAAATAAAAATCGACATGATCACTTAAATAATCATTCAAATAATTCAACTTGTTGTTGTTTATGTTAATTATTTATTATTATTTACTATTTATCTTTCATATTTTGTTTATTATTCATTAATTATGTTTTTTATTTATCATAATTTTTTTAGTTTTTAATCATTACTGTGACAACTATAATAAAGATCACAACATAAATTCAGTGTGAAATGTATGAGAAAGTTCATTAACATAAAAAATATATATATATAGGCATAAATGGATATTAAAAAATTATATATATATCCATACAGCAAATATATAGCTAATATAAATAAAAATAAAAATCAAAAATCACCAATTAAGACTAAATAGAATGAACGTATAAACAAAGGAGACAAAGCATGCTAAGCCCAAAGATTTTTTAGTGGTGACCCTGTTCAGATAACCGTGATTATGCTAAAGAAGGGGACTATATATGGTGTGCCTCTACCACTCCTTTTTCATGGGTGGGGGGATCACTAGTCGTTTATAATACTCTAACGGTCCAAGAATATGTGGTCTGCATAGAGAGCAAAAGCAGATGTGGAAAGAGACCCAAGGTTTCCCTATATAATGAGGGAAAGCAGAGAGGACAGTTGACACAGTGGCAAATATAAAACTGCAAATAACTAGGGGAGAATTGAGAAAATAAATAAGGAGAAGATGAAGAAGAGAAGAAAAAAGTATACAGGGAGGGGAGGGGGGGAGAGGTCGGTGTTCTAAGCATATGTTATGGATCAATTTCGATATATTCGTTGAGGCCCTCAGGACTGAGGGTCCGCAACCGATGTATCCAGAAGTTCTCCCTATCAATTAATTCACTAACACCTGTCATCGGCTCCTGGAACTTTGAGACGTTACATAACACAGCTCTTGAATACAGAGCGAGTGAGTGCATTCTACATCCATTAATTCTTTTCTTTACATCGTAACAATTGTGTCTGAATATACATTCAACATTGTTGAATAGATAGCTTGAAGATCTGATTGCAACAATTGTTACCACTATATTGCTGCTAGTTATCTAGCTGACACCTGCAATTTGATGTGAACGTAGAATAGCTCTTGGCAATAGAATGAATGAACCTCACCCTGGGAGAACAATCTTCATGACCATGGTATCTCCTATGCAAAATAAGTATGATTTGGGATAGGGCTGGGGAGGGCCGCTGCTCAGGCACATCTCTGTCAAGTAAAGGAGATTCAACTGAGGCAGCACAAGGGAACTCTCATCTGGGGACAACAACTGCAGGGAGAACACATATTTTCAGATGAACATGGGAGGGCAGAAGGCTGCCTAATACTGAAGCACCCCCAAACAACAAACCAAATGCAACAACTAGTGCAAGCATTCCAGGGGGAAGGCCTGCAGCAGATGGATTTGCATATGGTGATGTCATCCAAGCAGTGGGTCAAAGTTGGCTTCAACCCTCGTCTGCATATGAAAAGAGAAAAGGGGCGTGCAGGGCATGGCGGCCTTTTGCGGCACTTGGATGACCCCTAGTTCGCATTAAACACCTCCACCCTCCTTCGGTGTGGGGCTAGGCCCCGGCCCCTGAAGCATTCAAGCTGATTTCTTGCAGCAGCTGGGCACTGTAACAGCTCCAGAGCTGCTCTGTAAGGCAAGTAAAAGGGTGTGGGCCCTGCAGCACTACCTGTAGTTCGCATTGTGCGTTGGAAGGCACAAAGTAAGCAGACGGGTGAAGTCAGGATAGTGCGCAAGGGCATAGAAGGGAGCGGCTCAAGAAAAGAGAAGTGGAAACAGACAGCAAACTAGGCTGGAGAGAGACCTGAGACAAAGAGATCTGAATTATACGAGAGCCGACCAGGTGAAACACAAATTATGCAGTCAAGTATCCCACATTTGGGGAAATCGCAGGAGCAGCACACCCAGAGTGCAATTGGTGAGCCTTGCCCTGCGAGAAACACCTTCATGATCATAGTTTCTCACCTGGCAGGTAAGTAGGAGTTGGGCTAGAGCTGGGGAGGGTCGCTGCTCGTGCACCCCCCTATCAAGTGAAGGAGATCCAACTGAGGCAGCACAAGGGAACTCTCGAAAGAAGAACAAGGCTAGAGGAAGATCTGAAACAAAGAAATCTGACTTTTACCAGAGCTGACCAGAGGAAAACACAAACACTGTCCCCCACTACCACAAATAATGCAGTCGAGTTTCCCACATTTGGGGAAATCACAGGGGTCAGCATACCCAGAATGCAATGAATGAACCTCACCCTGGGAGAACAATCTTCATGACCATGGTATCTCCTATGCAAAATAAGTATGATTTGGGATAGGGCTGGGGAGGGCCGCTGCTCAGGCACATCTCTGTCAAGTAAAGGAGATTCAACTGAGGCAGCACAAGGGAACTCTCATCTGGGGACAACAACTGCAGGGGGAACACATATTTTCAGATGAACATGGGAGGGCAGAAGGCTGCCTAATACTGAAGCACCCCCAAACAACAAACCAAATGCAACAACTAGTGCAAGCATTCCTGGGGGAAGGCCTGCAGCAGATGGATTTGCATATGGTGATGTCATCCAAGCAGTGGGTCAAAGTTGGCTTCAACCCTCATCTGCATATGAAAAGAGAAAAGGGGCGTGCAGGGCATGGCGGCCTTTTGCGGCGCTTGGATGACCCCTAGTTCACATTAAACACCTCCACCCTCCTTCGGTGTGGGGCTCATGTTGGCTATGCCCCAGCCCCTGAAGCATTCAAGCTAATTTCTTGCAGCAGCTGGGCACTGTAACAGCTCCAGAGCTGCTCTGTAAGGCAAGTAAAAGGGTGTGGGCCCTGCAGCACTACCTGTAGTTTGCATTGTGCATTGGAAGGCACAAAGTAAGCAGACGGGAGGAGAAGTCAGGATAGTGCACAAGGGTATAGAAGGGAGGGGCTCAAGAAAAAAGAAGTGGAAACAGACAGCAAACTAGGCTGGAGAGAGACCTGAGACAAAGAGATCTGAATTATATGAGAGCCGACCAGAGGAAACACAAAATATGCAGTCAAGTTTCCCACATTTGGGGAAATCGCAGGGGCAGCACACCCAGAGTGCAATGGGTGAGCCTTGCCCTGGGAGAAGCAACTTCATGATCATAGTATCTCACCTGGCAGGTAAGTAGGAGTTGCGCTAGAGCTGTTGAGGGTCGCTGCTCGGGCACCCCCCTGTCAAGTGAAGGAGATCCAACTGAGGCAGCACAAGGGAACTCTCGAAAGAAGAACAAGGCTAGAGGAAGATCTGAGACAAAGAAATCTGAATTTTACCAGAGCTGACCAGAGGAAAGCACAAACACAGTCCCCCACTACCACAAATAATGCAGTCGAGTTTCCCAGATTTGGGGAAATCACAGGGGTCAGCATACCCAGAATGCAATGAATGAACCTCACCCTGGGAGAACAATCTTCATGACCATGGTATATCCTATGCAAAATAAGTATGATTTGGGATAGGGCTGGGGAGGGCCGCTGCTCAGGCACATCTCAGTCAAGTAAAGGAGATTCAACTGAGGCAGCACAAGGGAACTCTCATCTGGGGACAACAACTGCAGGGAGAACACATATTTTCAGATGAACATGGGAGGGCAGAAGGCTGCCTAATACTGAAGCACAGCCAAACAACAAACCAAATGCAACAACTAGTACAAGCATTCCTGGGGGTAGGTCTGCTGAAGACGGATTTGCATACGGTGATGTCATCCAAGCAGTGGGCCAAAGTTGGCTGGAACCCTCATCTGCATATGAAAAGAGAAAAGGGGTATGCAGGGCATGGCGGGCTTTTGCGGCGCTTGGATGACCCCTAGTTCACATTAAACACCTACACCCTCCTTCGGTGTGGGGCTCATGTTGGCTATGCCCCAGCCCCTGAAGCATTCAAGCTAATTTCTTGCAGCAGCTGGGCACTGTAACAGCTCCAAAGCTGCTCTGTAAGGCAAGTAAAAGGGTGTGGGCCCTGCAGCACTACCTGTAGTTTGCATTGTGCATTGGAAGGCACAAAGTAAGCAGACGGGAGGAGAACTCAGGATAGTGCACAAGGGTATAGAAGGGAGGGGCTCAAGAAAAAAAAAAGTGGAAACAGACAGCAAACTAGGCTGGAGAGAGACCTGAGACAAAGAGATCTCAATTATATGAGAGCCGACCAGAGGAAACACAAATTATGCAGTCAAGTTTCCCACATTTGGGGAAATCGCAGGGGCAGCACACCCAGAGTGCAATGGGTGAGCCTTGCCCTGGGAGAAGCAACTTCATGATCATAGTATCTCACCTGGCAGGTAAGTAGGAGTTGGGCTAGAGCTGTGGAGGGTCGCTGCTCGGGCACCCCCCTGTCAAGTGAAGGAGATCCAACTGAGGCAGCACAAGGGAACTCTCGAAAGAAGAACAAGGCTAGAGGAAGATCTGAGACAAAGAAATCTGAATTTTACCAGAGCTGACCAGAGGAAAGCACAAACACAGTCCCCCACTACCACAAATAATGCAGTCGAGTTTCCCAGATTTGGGGAAATCACAGGGATCAGCATACCCAGAATGCAATGAATGAACCTCACCCTGGGAGAACAATCTTCATGACCATGGTATATCCTATGCAAAATAAGTATGATTTGGGATAGGGCTGGGGAGGGCCGCTGCTCTGGCACATCTCAGTCAAGTAAAGGAGATTCAACTGAGGCAGCACAAGGGAACTCTCATCTGGGGACAACAACTGCAGGGAGAACACATATTTTCAGATGAACATGGGAGGGCAGAAGGCTGCCTAATACTGAAGCACCCCCAAACAACAAACCAAATGCAACAACTAGTGCAAGCATTCCTGGGGGAAGGCCTGCAGCAGATGGATTTGCATATGGTGATGTCATCCAAGCAGTGGGTCAAAGTTGGCTTCAACCCTCGTCTGCATATGAAAAGAAAAAAGGGGTGTGCAGGGCATGGCGGCCTTTTGCGGCGCTTGGATGACCCCTAGTTCGCATTAAACACCTCCACCCTCCTTCGGTGTGGGGCTCATGTTGGCTATGCCCCAGCCCCTGAAGCATTCAAGCTGATTTCTTGCAGCAGCTGGGCACTGTAACAGCTCCAGAGCTGCTCTGTAAAGCAAGTAAAAGGGTGTGGGCCCTGCAGCACTACCTATAGTTTGCATTGTGCGTTGGAAGGCACAAAGTAAGCAGACGGGAGAAGTCAGGATAGTGCACAAGGGCATAGAAGGGAGCGGCTCAAGAAAAGAGAAGTGGAAACAGACAGCAAACTAGGCTGGAGAGAGACCTGAGACAAAGCGATCTGAATTATACGAGAGCCGACCAGGGGAAACACAAATTATGCAGTCAAGTTTCCCACATTTGGGGAAATCGCAGGGGCAGCACACCCAGTGTGCAATGGGTGAGCCTTGCCCTGGGAGAAGCACCTTCATGATCAAAGTATCTCACCTGGCAGGTAAGTAGGAGTTGGGCTAGAGCTGTGGAGGGTCGCTGCTCGGGCACCCCCCTGTCAAGTGAAGGAGATCCAACTGAGGCAGCACAAGGGAACTCTCGAAAGAAGAACAAGGCTAGAGGAAGATCTGAGACAAAGAAATCTGACTTTTACCAGAGCTGACCAGAGGAAAACACAAACACAGTCCCCCACTACCACAAATAATGCAGTCGAGTTTCCCACATTTGGGGAAATCACAAGGGTCAGCATACCCAGAATGCAATGAATGAACCTCACCCTGGGAGAACAATCTTCATGACCATGGTATCTCCTATGCAAAATAAGTATGATTTGGGATAGAGCTGGGGAGGGCCGCTGCTCAGGCACATCTCTGTCAAGTAAAGGAGATTCAACTGAGGCAGCACAAGGGAACTCTCATCTGGGGACAACAACTGCAGGGAGAACACATATTTTCAGATGAACATGGGAGGGCAGAAGGCTGCCTAATACTGAAGCACCCCCAAACAACAAACCAAATGCAACAACTAGTGCAAGCATTCCTGGGGGAAGGCCTGCAGCAGATGGATTTGCATATGGTGATGTCATCCAAGCAGTGGGTCAAAGTTGGCTTCAACCCTCATCTGCATATGAAAAGAGAAAAGGGGCGTGCAGGGCATGGCGGCCTTTTGTGGCGCTTGGATGACCCCTAGTTCACATTAAACACCTACACCCTCCTTCGGTGTGGGGCTCATGTTGGCTATGCCCCAGCCCCTGAAGCATTCAAGCTAATTTCTTGCAGCAGCTGGGCACTGTAACAGCTCCAAAGCTGCTCTGTAAGGCAAGTAAAAGGGTGTGGGCCCTGCAGCACTACCTGTAGTTTGCATTGTGCATTGGAAGGCACAAAGTAAGCAGACGGGAGGAGAAGTCAGGATAGTGCACAAGGGTATAGAAGGGAGGGGCTCAAGAAAAAAGAAGTGGAAACAGACAGCAAACTAGGCTGGAGAGAGACCTGAGACAAAGAGATCTGAATTATATGAGAGCCAACCAGAGGAAACACAAATTATGCAGTTAAGTTTCCCACATTTGGGGAAATCGCAGGGGCAGCACACCCAGAGTGCAATGGGTGAGCCTTGCCCTGGGAGAAGCAACTTCATGATCATAGTATCTCACCTGGCAGGTAAGTAGGAGTTGGGCTAGAGCTGTGGAGGGTCGCTGCTCGGGCACCCCCCTGTCAAGTGAAGGAGATCCAACTGAGGCAGCACAAGGGAACTCTCGAAAGAAGAACAAGGCTAGAGGAAGATCTGAGACAAAGAAATCTGAATTTTACCAGAGCTGACCAGAGGAAAGCACAAACACAGTCCCCCACTACCACAAATAATGCAGTCGAGTTTCCCAGATTTGGGGAAATCACAGGGGTCAGCATACCCAGAATGCAATGAATGAACCTCACCCTGGGAGAACAATCTTCATGACCATGGTATATCCTATGCAAAATAAGTATGATTTGGGATAGAGCTGGGGAGGGCCACTGCTCAGGCACATCTCAGTCAAGTAAAGGAGATTCAACTGAGGCAGCACAAGGGAACTCTCATCTGGGGACAACAACTGCAGGGATAACACATATTTTCAGATGAACATGGGAGGGCAGAAGGCTGCCTAATACTGAAGCACAGCCAAACAACAAACCAAATGCAACAACTAGTACAAGCATTCCTGGGGGTAGGTCTGCTGAAGACGGATTTGCATACGGTGATGTCATCCAAGCAGTGGGCCAAAGTTGGCTGGAACCCTCATCTGCATATGAAAAGAGAAAAGGGGTATGCAGGGCATGGCGGCCTTTTGCGGCGCTTGGATGACCCCTAGTTTGCATTAAACACCCCCACCCTCCTTCGGTGTGGGGCTCATGTTGGCTATGCCCCAGCCCATGAAGCATTCAAGCTGACTTCTTGCAGCAGCTGGGCACTGTAACAGCTCCAGAGCTGCTCTGTAAGGCAAGTAAAAGGGTGTGGGCCCTGCAGCACTACCTGTAGTTTGCATTGTGCGTTGGAAGGCACAAAGTAAGCAGACGGGAGGAGAAGTCAGGATAGTGCACAAGGGTATAGAAGGGAGAGGCTCAAGAAAAAAAGAAGTGGAAACAGACAGCAAACTAGGCTGGAGAGAGACCTGAGACAAAGAGATCTGAATTATATGAGAGCCGACCAGGGGAAACACAAATTATGCAGTCAAGTGTCCCACATTTAGGGAAATCGCAGGGGCAGCACACCCAGAGTGCAATGGGTGAGCCTTGCCCTGGGAGAAGCACCTTCATGATCATAGTATCTCACCTGGCAGGTAAGTAGGAGTTGGGCTAGAGCTGTGGAGGGTTGCTGCTCGGGCACCCCCTGTCAAGTGAAGGAGATCCAACTGAGGCAGCACAAGGGAACTCTCGAAAGAAGAACAAGGCTAGAGGAAGATCTGAGACAAAGAAATCTGACTTTTACCAGAGCTGACCAGAGGAAAGCACAAACACAGTCCCCCACTACCACAAATAATGCAGTCGAGTTTCCCACATTTGGGGAAATCACAGGGGTCAGCATACCCAGAATGCAATGAATGAACCTCACCCTGGGAGAACAATCTTCATGACCATGGTATCTCCTATGCAAAATAAGTATGATTTGGGATAGGGCTGGGGAGGGCCGCTGCTCAGGCACATCTCTGTCAAGTAAAGGAGATTCAACTGAGGCAGCACAAGGGAACTCTCATCTGGGGACAACAACTGCAGGGAGAACACATATTTTCAGATGAACATGGGAGGGCAGAAGGCTGCCTAATACTGAAGCACCCCCAAACAACAAACCAAATGCAACAACTAGTGCAAGCATTCCTGGGGGAAGGCCTGCAGCAGATGGATTTGCATATGGTGATGTCATCCAAGCAGTGGGTCAAAGTTGGCTTCAACCCTCGTCTGCATATGAAAAGAAAAAAGGGGTGAGCAGGGCATAGCGGCCTTTTGCGGCGCTTGGATGACCCCTAGTTCGCATTAAACACCTCCACCCTCCTTCGGTGTGGGGCTCATGTTGGCTATGCCCCAGCCCCTGAAGCATTCAAGCTGATTTCTTGCAGCAGCTGGGCACTGTAACAGCTCCAGAGCTGCTCTGTAAAGCAAGTAAAAGGGTGTGGGCCCTGCAGCACTACCTATAGTTTGCATTGTGCGTTGGAAGGCACAAAGTAAGCAGACGGGAGAAGTCAGGATAGTGCACAAGGGCATAGAAGGGAGCGGCTCAAGAAAAGAGAAGTGGAAACAGACAGCAAACTAGGCTGGAGAGAGACCTGAGACAAAGCGATCTGAATTATACGAGAGCCGACCAGGGGAAACACAAATTATGCAGTCAAGTTTCCCACATTTGGGGAAATCGCAGGGGCAGCACACCCAGTGTGCAATGGGTAAGCCTTGCCCTGGGAGAAGCACCTTCATGATCAAAGTATCTCACCTGGCAGGTAAGTAGGAGTTGGGCTAGAGCTGGGGAGGGTCGCTGCTCGGGCACCCCCCTGTCAAGTGAAGGAGATCCAACTGAGGCAGCACAAGGGAACTCTCGAAAGAAGAACAAGGCTAGAGGAAGATCTGAGACAAAGAAATCTGACTTTTACCAGAGCTGACCAGAGGAAAACACAAACACAGTCCCCCACTACCACAAATAATGCAGTTGAGTTTCCCACATTTGGGGAAATCACAAGGGTCAGCATACCCAGAATGCAATGAATGAACCTCACCCTGGGAGAACAATCTTCATGACCATGGTATCTCCTATGCAAAATAAGTATGATTTGGGATAGAGCTGGGGAGGGCCGCTGCTCAGGCACATCTATGTCAAGTAAAGGAGATTCAACTGAGGCAGCACAAGGGAACTCTCATCTGGGGACAACAACTGCAGGGAGAACACATATTTTCAGATGAACATGGGAGGGCAGAAGGCTGCCTAATACTGAAGCACAGCCAAACAACAAACCAAATGCAACAACTAGTACAAGCATTCCTGGGGGTAGGTCTGCTGAAGACGGATTTGCATACGGTGATGTCATCCAAGCAGTGGGCCAAAGTTGGCTGGAACCCTCATCTGCATATGAAAAGAGAAAAGGGGTATGTAGGGCATGGCGGCCTTTTGCGGCGCTTGGATGACCCCTAGTTCGCATTAAACACCCCCAGCCTCCTTCGGTGTGGGGCTCATGTTGGCTATGCCCCAGCCCCTGAAGCATTCAAGCTGATTTCTTGCAGCAGCTGGGCACTGTAACAGCTCCAGAGCTGCTCTGTAAGGCAACTAAAAGGGTGTGGGCCCTGCAGCACTACCTGTAGTTTGCATTGTGCGTTGGAAGGCACAAAGTAAGCAGACGGGAGGAGAAGTCAGGATAGTGCACAAGGGTATAGAAGGGAGGGGCTCAAGAAAAAAGAAGTGGAAACAGACAGCAAACTAGGCTGGAGAGAGACCTGAGACAAAGAGATCTGAATTATACGAGAGCCGACCAGGGGAAACACAAATTATGCAGTCAAGTGTCCCACATTTAAGGAAATCGCAGGGGCAGCACACCCAGAGTGCAATGGGTGAGCCTTGCCCTGGGAGAAGCACCTTCATGATCATAGTATCTCACCTGGCAGGTAAGTAGGAGTTGGGCTAGAGCTGTGGAGGGTTGCTGCTCGGGCACCCCCTGTCAAGTGAAGGAGATCCAACTGAGGCAGCACAAGGGAACTCTCGAAAGAAGAACAAGGCTAGAGGAAGATCTGAGACAAAGAAATCTGACTTTTACCAGAGGAAAGCACAAACACAGTCCCCCACTACCACAAATAATGCAATCGAGTTTCCCATATTTGGGGAAATCACAAGGGTCAGCATACCCAGAATGCAATGAATAAACCTCACCCTGGGAGAACAATCTTCATGACCATGGTATCTCCTATGCAAAATAAGTATGATTTGGGATAGAGCTGGGAAGGGCCGCTGCTCAGGCACATCTCTGTCAAGTAAAGGAGATTCAACTGAGGCAGCACAAGGGAACTCTCATCTGGGGACAACAACTGCAGGGAGAACACATATTTTCAGATGAACATGGGAGGGCAGAAGGCTGCCTAATACTGAAGCACCCCCAAACAACAAACCAAATGCAACAACTAGTGCAAGCATTCCTGGGGGAAGGCCTGCAGCAGATGGATTTGCATATGGTGATGTCATCCAAGCAGTGGGTCAAAGTTGGCTTCAACCCTCATCTGCATATGAAAAGAGAAAAGGGGCGTGCAGGGCATGGCGGCCTTTTGCGGCGCTTGGATGACCCCTAGTTCACATTAAACACCTGCACCCTCCTTCGGTGTGGGGCTCATGTTGGCTATGCCCCAGCCCCTGAAGCATTCAAGCTAATTTCTTGCAGCAGCTGGGCACTGTAACAGCTCCAGAGCTGCTCTGTAAGGCAAGTAAAAGGGTGTGGGCCCTGCAGCACTACCTGTAGTTTGCATTGTGCATTGGAAGGCACAAAGTAAGCAGACGGGAGGAGAAGTCAGGATAGTGCACAAGAGTATAGAAGGGAGGGGCTCAAGAAAAAAGAAGTGGAAACAGACAGCAAACTAGGCTGGAGAGAGACCTGAGACAAAGAGATCTGAATTATACGAGAGCCGACCAGGGGAAACACAAATTATGCAGTCAAGTTTCCCACATTTGGGAAAAACGCAGGGGCAGCACACCCAGAGTGCAATGGGTGAGCCTTGCCCTGGGAGAAGCACCTTCATGATCATAGTATCTCACCTGGCAGGTAAGTAGGAGTTGGGCTAGAGCTGTGGAGGGTTGCTGCTCGGGCACCCCCTGTCAAGTGAAGGAGATCCAACTGAGGCAGCACAAGGGAACTCTCGAAAGAAGAACAAGGCTAGAGAAAGATCTGAGACAAAGAAATCTGACTTCTACCAGAGCTGACCAGAGGAAAGCACAAACACAGTCCCCCACTACCACAAATAATGCAGTCGAGTTTCCCACATTTGGGGAAATCACAAGGGTCAGCATACCCAGAATGCAATGAATGAACCTCACCCTGGGAGAACAATCTTCATGACCATGGTATCTCCTATGCAAAATAAGTATGATTTGGGATAGAGCTGGGGAGGGCCGCTGCTGAGGCACATCTCTGTCAAGTAAAGGAGATTCAACTGAGGCAGCACAAGGGAACTCTCATCTGGGGACAACAACTGCAGGGAGAACACATATTTTCAGATGAACATGGGAGGGCAGAAGGCTGCCTAATACTGAAGCACCCCCAAACAACAAACCAAATGCAACAACTAGTGCAAGCATTCCTGGGGGAAGGCCTGCAGCAGATGGATTTGCATATGGTGATGTCATCCAAGCAGTGGGTCAAAGTTGGCTTCAGCCCTCATCTGCATATGAAAAGAGAAAAGGGGCGTGCAGGGCATGGCGGCCTTTTGCGGCGCTTGGATGACCCCTAGTTCGCATTAAACACCCCCACCCTCCTTCGGTGTGGGGCTCATGTTGGCCATGCCCCTGCCCCTGAAGCATTCAAGCTGATTTCTTGCAGCAGCTGGGCACTGTAACAGCTCCAGAGCTGCTCTGTAAGGCAAGTAAAACGGTGTGGGCCCTGCAGCACTACCTGTAGTTTGCATTGTGCATTGGAAGGCACAACGTAAGCAGACAGGAGGAGAAGTCAGGATAGCGCACAAGGGTATAGAAGGGAGGGGTTCAAGAAAAAAGAAGTGGAAACAGACAGCAAACTAGGCTGGAGAGAGACCTGAGACAAAGAGATCTGAATTATATGAGAGCCGACCAGGGGAAACACAAATTATGCAGTCAAGTTTCCCACATTTGGGGAAATCGCAGGGGCAGCACACCCAGAGTGCAATGGGTGAGCCTTGCCCTGGGAGAAGCACCTTCATGATCATAGTTTCTCACCTGGCAGGTAAGTAGGAGTTGGGCTAGAGCTGCGGAGGGTCGCTGCTCGGGCACCCCCCTGTCAAGTGAAGGAGATCCAACTGAGGCAGCACAAGGGAACTCTCGAAAGAAGAACAAGGCTAGAGGAAGATCTGAGACAAAGAAATCTGACTTTTACCAGAGCTGACCAGAGGAAAACACAAACACAGTCCCCCACTACCACAAATAATGCAGTCGAGTTTCCCACATTTGGGGAAATCACAGGGGTCAGCATACCCAGAATGCAATGAATGAACCTCACCCTGGGAGAACAATCTTCATGACCATGGTATCTCCTATGCAAAATAAGTATGATTTGGGATAGGGCTGGGGAGGGCCGCTGCTCAGGCACATCTCTGTCAAGTAAAGGAGATTCAACTGAGGCAGCACAAGGGAACTCTCATCTGGGTGTTGAAATATGTACAACAGACTATGGGTTTGTTTACATGCATGTAGTTACCGTACAGGGGAAGCAGATGGCGCTGTATACTTACAGAGGTGTAGTGTTTGTCTGTTGCATATGTTTGTACTTGTTTGTTTTATCTCCTCACATGTGTGTTCTAGAAAAGTCTCTAAGGAAAGGAGATGAGCTGATGTTACTGACATGTTTAAGAGAAGCTGATACTGAAACCTGTTGTTATATTGATCCTGCTATTCAGTACTATATAAAGAAGATATACATCTCAAGTCTCGTTCTGTCTGTACACAAGGTAACTCCTGAGGTGATACTTTATCTATAAGACTTCCCGCTGCACACCTATGGTATCGATCCATCGCACTATGCCAACAGGTTATGGGCCCAGACTGGAGTCTATACAAGATAAAGTTTTCAGGAGTGCATCCTAAGCAGCATCCAGATCATGAGTCGCACTGCAAGTCCCAGCAGGCGCAGACAGCAGACTGTGTAACTCACACAAGAAACAACCCAGGAGAACCTTGGAAAGAAAACTGTGAGTAAAACAAGTTTAATACCACAGAAGAATAGAGAGATCTATACAAGGAAGGGTTATGGCAAATTACACAGATCTCAGACTAGCTGCTAGCAAGCTTTCTAATGAGAACTATCAAACATGGAAGTTTAAAGTAGAAATGCTATTAACCAGAGATGATTTATGGGATGTTATAAATGCAGACAGACCTGAAGGAGAGGATCAGCAGTGGATTAAGAAGGACAGACAGGCAAGAGCCACTATAAGTTTACTAGTGGAAGATGAACAGCTTATACACATAAGACAAGAGAGTACAGCTAAAGGCATGTGGACTGCATTACAGAGAGTGCATGAAGGATCAAGTTTGAACAGCAAACTATTCCTATTAAGAAAATTATATCAAATGAGATTTAATAAAGGCAAGACAATGCAAGAACACATCAGTGCACTACTAGAGATAACCATACAGCTCAGGTCAATGGGAGAAGAAATCAAAAGCAACCACAGAGTAGCCATCCTCCTTTGCAGTTTACCAGATACATACAGTGCACTAATAAACGCACTAGAAATGAGACCTGAAGCAGAAATCACACCAGACTTTGTGAAGAACAGGCTCATAGAGGAGTATCAACGCAGAAAGGAGCTTACAGAGTGCAATACTGAAAGTGACACAGAGAAAGCACTTAAAATGGCGGACACTAAGCCACACACCAGGGAAACAAGAGCTTGTTTCAGATGCAAGAAAGTGGGTCACCTGAAAAAAGATTGCACCATATGGAAGACAGAGCAGCACAAACCACCAGAAAGATTACACAAACAAAGAGCCAAAGCCACACTTACAGATACAGGAGCACACACTTGGAATGGAACATTTAAAGCGACAGTAACCCAATTGTCAGAAAAGTGGTTTGTAGACTCAGGAGCGACTAGTCATATGACAAATAACAAGGACTTCTTTACTGAACTTGATTTGAACCATAAAGAAACAATCTACCTAGCAGACGGAACAAATATCATTGCAGAAGGGAAAGGGAATGGTCAATTCCTATGCTCCAAGGGTAATGGCAGCTATGCAGAAATACCCGTAACAGATGTGCTATATGTTCCCAAGCTTGAGGGAGCACTGCTATCAGTAAAGAATCTAGTAGAAAAAGGACTTACTGTAAAGTTTCAGAATAATAAGTGTTTTATCCAAAATGGAAGAGAAACACTAGCTACAGCCAGAATAAAAGAACATTTATACTGTCTGGATATCGCAGCACAGCAGGCAAAGCTGAGTACACAGAAACACGCTGACTGTATTCACAAGTGGCATAGAAGATTAGGACACAGACACCCAGATTGCATAAAGGAAATGCAGAAGAGAGACCTAGCCAGGGATCTCAAAGTGTCAGACTGTTCAGAAATGATGAAGTGCCAATGCTGCATAAAAGCAAAAGCAACAAGGACGACAATTCCTAAGAAAAGTGAAAACAGAGCTTCCAGACCACTAGACCTGGTACATAGTGATGTATGCGGACCTATGAAAACGCGAACCATAGGAGACAAAAGGTATATGCTGACATTCATTGACGACTACTCCAGGTTCACAGTCACTTATTTAATAAAAAGTAAAGATGAAGTCTTAGAAAAGCTGCAAGACTACGTGACCATGACCAGAAACAGGTTCAAGAGGAATATGCTAACTCTTCGCAGCGACAATGGAGGCGAGTTCACAGGACAGAAAATAGAACGGTACTTGAGAGGACTCGGTATTGAGCATCAGAAGACAGTACCATATACACCAGAGCAAAACGGTGTATCTGAGAGGAAAAACAGATCACTAACAGAAATGATAAGGTGCATGCTTACAGATTCAGGACTACCTGATAAATATTGGGGTGAAGCAGCAGCAACAGCCACCTATCTTCAAAACAGACTACTTTCCAAAGCAGTAAGGAAGACACCATATGAGCTGTGGCACGGTAAGAAACCCAGCTTAAAGCACATTAGAGTTTTTGGATGCAGAGCCTTCGCCTACATTCCTGCTGAAAAACGAAGCAAGTTGCAGATCCGAGCAGAAGAGGGAGTTCTAGTCGGCTATAGTGAACATTCAAATAGCTACAGAATCTTAAATCCAAGAACTGGAAAAGTAGTTATAAGCAACAGTATGACATTCATAGAAGAAACACGAGATGATGTCATAATTCCAGTAGACTCTACTGAAGAAGAAAGCACTGAATCCAAAGAAACAGATGAAGTAGAGATCACTCAAGAAGTTGAAGTACAACACAAGACAAATACCAGCGACACTCATGAGAGTGCATCCGAGGGGGTGAGACGCTCTTCAAGAGAAAATAAGGGAAAAGCACCTACACGTTTATCTTACAAAGCAAAAGCCATTAACATACAAGAACCTGCATCATGGGAAGAAATTGCTAACTTTTCTGAAAGAGAAGCACAGAAATGGCTAGGAGCCGCAAAAGAAGAAATGGAATCAATGGACGACAATCAGACATGGACATTGACCAGACTACCAATAGACAAAAAGGCCATAGGATGTAAATGGACTTTTAAGGTCAAGTATGATTCTGAAGGGAAAAATAGAAAGATACAAGGCAAGACTCGTTGCTAAAGGATATTCACAGAAATTTGGAGAAGATTATGATGAAACGTTTGCTCCAGTTGTGAAGCACACAACCATTAGAACCTTACTCCTAACAGCAGCCATAAAGGGTATGCAAGTGAAACACTTCGATGTAAAGATGGCTTTCCTACATGGTGAACTAAAGGAAGATATATACATGGAACAACCACCAGGCTTCGTGAATTCTCAGAACCCAGATCATGTATGTAAACTTAACAAGAGTATATATGGTCTTAAACAAGCAGCAAGAGCATGGAATACAAAGATAAATGGAGTTCTGACAGAAAAGGGATTCATCAGAAGCAAAGCAGACCCATGTCTCTATACAAAGTTGATAGAGGAAAGATGGTTCTATGTATTGATTTACGTGGATGATTTGCTAGTTTGTTTTGAACAAGAAGGGGACGAAGTTGAATTGTTACAAGAACTAAACCGTCAGTTTGAAACAAAAGACCTCGGCCACATAACGCATTACTTGGGAATGCAAATCTCAAGAGAAGATGATGGAACATTCACACTAAGTCAGAAATACAAAATTCAGGAAACCATTAAGGAATTTGGTATACAAGATGCAAAGACAGCAAGCACTCCTATGGAGACAAGTTATGAAAAGGAACCAAATGATCAGAGCAACCTGTTACAGAATAACCATCTATACAGAAAAGCCATAGGAAAATTGCTATACATTGCAACCGTCACCAGACCAGATATCTCCACAGCAGTCGGGAATTTTAAGCAGAAAAGTCTCTAAACCAACAAAGATGGATTGGAATGCAGTTAAGAGGGTAATTCGTTACTTAAAGGGAACGATTAACAAGAAGCTTAAGCTCTCAGCAAACACAAGTCACAAGTTAACAGGATATGTTGACGCAGATTGGGCTGGAGACACAAGTGACAGAAAATCCACAAGTGGATATCTATTCTCTATTGGAGAAGGATTAATCAGCTGGACAAGCAAGAAGCAGTCTACCGTAGCACTATCTTCTACAGAAGCTGAATATATCGCAGCAGCTCACGCCAGTCAAGAAGTGGTATGGTTAATGCAACTACTATCAGACCTAGGAATGCCTCAAGAAGAACCTATCAAGATATATGAGGATAATCAAGGATGCCTTGCATTAGCGCAAACAGAAAGAGTGAACCCAAGAACCAAGCACATTGATGTCAAGCATCACTTCCTGAGGGATCTACAGGAACAAGGTCTTATAGAGCTGAACTATTGCCCAACAGAAGATATGACAGCTGATATCATGACTAAGCCTCTTACCAGAGAGAGACATTGGAGACTTACGTCAAAGATGGGTCTAACTGAAGAAACCCAGTCTGTTGAGAAGGGGTGTTGAAATATGTACAACAGACTATGGGTTTGTTTACATGCATGTAGTTACCGTACAGGGGCAGCAGATGGCGCTGTATACTTACAGAGGTGTAGTGTTTGTCTGTTGCATATGTTTGTACTTGTTTGTTTTATCTCCTCACATGTGTGTTCTAGAAAAGTCTCTAAGGAAAGGAGATGAGCTGATGTTACTGACATGTTTAAGAGAAGCTGATACTGAAACCTGTTGTTATATTGATCCTGCTATTCAGTACTATATAAAGAAGATATACATCTCAAGTCTCGTTCTGTCTGTACACAAGGTAACTCCTGAGGTGATACTTTATCTATAAGACTTCCCGCTGCACACCTATGGTATCGATCCATCGCACTATGCCAACACTGGGGACAACAACTGCAGGGAGAACACATATTTTCAGATGAACATGGGAGGGCAGAAGGCTGCCTAATACTGAAGCACCCCCAAACAACAAACCAAATGCAACAACTAGTGCAAGCATTCCTGGGGGAAGGCCTGCAGCAGATGGATTTGCATATGGTGATGTCATCCAAGCAGTGGGTCAAAGTTGGCTTCAACCCTCATCTGCATATGAAAAGAGAAAAGGGGCGTGCAGGGCATGGCGGCCTTTTGCGGCGCTTGGATGACCCCTAGTTCACATTAAACACCTACACCCTCCTTCGGTGTGGGGCTCATGTTGGCTATGCCCCAGCCCCTGAAGCATTCAAGCTAATTTCTTGCAGCAGCTGGGCACTGTAACAGCTCCAGAGCTGCTCTGTAAGGCAAGTAAAAGGGTGTGGGCCCTGCAGCACTACCTGTAGTTTGCATTGTGCATTGGAAGGCACAAAGTAAGCAGACGGGAGGAGAAGTCAGGATAGTGCACAAGGGTATAGAAGGGAGGGGCTCAAGAAAAAAGAAGTGGAAACAGACAGCAAACTAGGCTGGAGAGAGACCTGAGACAAAGAGATCTGAATTATATGAGAGCCGACCAGAGGAAACACAAATTATGCAGTCAAGTTTCCCACATTTGGGGAAATCGCAGGGGCAGCACACCCAGAGTGCAATGGGTGAGCCTTGCCCTGGGAGAAGCAACTTCATGATCACAGTATCTCACCTGGCAGGTAAGTAGGAGTTGGGCTAGAGCTGTGGAGGGTCGCTGCTCGGGCACCCACCTGTCAAGTGAAGGAGATCCAACTGAGGCAGCACAAGGGAACTCTCGAAAGAAGAACAAGGCTAGAGGAAGATCTGAGATAAAGAAATCTGAATTTTACCAGAGCTGACCAGAGGAAAGCACAAACACAGTCCCCCACTACCACAAATAATGCAGTCGAGTTTCCCAGATTTGGGGAAATCATAGGGGTCAGCATACCCAGAATGCAATGAATGAACCTCACACTGGGAGAACAATCTTCATGACCATGGTATATCCTATGCAAAATAAGCATGATTTGGGATAGGGCTGGGGAGGGCCGCTGCTCAGGCACATCTCAGTCAAGTAAAGGAGATTCAACTGAGGCAGCACAAGGGAACTCTCATCTGGGGACAACAACTGCAGGGAGAACACATATTTTCAGATGAACATGGGAGGGCAGAAGGCTGCCTAATACTGAAGCACAGCCAAACAACAAACCAAATGCAACAACTAGTACAAGCATTCCTGGGGGTAGGTCTGCTGAAGATGGATTTGCATACGGTGATGTCATCCAAGCAGTGGGCCAAAGTTGGCTGGAACCCTCATCTGCATATGAAAAGAGAAAAGGGGTATGCAGGGCATGGCGGCCTTTTGCGGCGCTTGGATGACCCCTAGTTCGCATTAAACACCCCCACCCTCCTTCGATGTGGGGCTCATGTTGGCTATGCCCCAGCCCCTGAAGCATTCAAGCTGATTTCTTGCAGCAGCTGGGCACTGTAACAGCTCCAGAGCTGCTCTGTAAGGCAAGTAAAAGGGTGTGGGCCCTGCAGCACTACCTGTAGTTTGCATTGTGCATTGGAAGGCACAAAGTAAGCAGACGGGAGGAGAAGTCAGGATAGTGCACAAGGGTATAGAAGGGAGGGGCTCAAGAAAAAAGAAGTGGAAACAGACAGCAAACTAGGCTGGAGAGAGACCTGAGACAAAGAAATCTGAATTATATGAGAGCCGACCAGAGGAAACACAAATTATGCAGTCAAGTTTCCCACATTTGGGGAAATCGCAGGGGCAGCACACCCAGAGTGCAATGGGTGAGCCTTGCCCTGGGAGAAGCAACTTCATGATCATAGTATCTCACCTGGCAGATAAGTAGGAGTTGGGCTAGAGCTGTGGAGGGTCGCTGCTCGGGCACCCCCCTGTCAAGTGAAGGAGATCCAACTGAGGCAGCACAAGGGAACTCTCGAAAGAAGAACAAGGCTAGAGGAAGATCTGAGACAAAGAAATCTGAATTTTACCAGAGCTGACCAGAGGAAAGCACAAACACAGTCCCCCACTACCACAAATAATGCAGTCGAGTTTCCCAGATTTGGGGAAATCACAGGGGTCAGCATACCCAGAATGCAATGAATGAACCTCACCCTGGGAGAACAATCTTCATGACCATGGTATATCCTATGCAAAATAAGTATGATTTGGGATAGGGCTGGGGAGGGCCGCTGCTCAGGCACATCTCTGTCAAGTAAAGGAGATTCAACTGAGGCAGCACAAGGTAACTCTCATCTGGGGACAACAACTGCAGGGAGAACACATATTTTCAGATGAACATGGGAGGGCAGAAGGCTGCCTAATACTGAAGCACAGCCAAACAACAAACCAAATGCAACAACTAGTACAAGCATTCCTGGGGGTAGGTCTGCTGAAGACGGATTTGCATACGGTGATGTCATCCAAGCAGTGGGCCAAAGTTGGCTGGAACCCTCATCTGCATATGAAAAGAGAAAAGGGGTATGCAGGGCATGGCGGCCTTTTTCGGCACTTGGATGACCCCTAGTTCGCATTAAACACCCCCACCCTCCTTCGATGTGGGGCTCATGTTGGCTATGCCCCAGCCCCTGAAGCATTCAAGCTGATTTCTTGCAGCAGCTGGGCACTGTAACAGCTCCAGAGCTGCTCTGTAAGGCAAGTAAAAGGGTGTGGGCCCTGCAGCACTACCTGTAGTTCGCATTGTGCGTTGGAAGGCACAAAGTAAGCAGACGGGAGAAGTCAGGATAGTGCGCAAGGGCATAGAAGGGAGCGGCTCAAAAAAAGAGAAGTGGAAACAGACAGCAAACTAGGCTGGAGAGAGACCTGAGACAAAGAGATCTGAATTATACGAGAGCCGACCAGGGGAAACACAAATTATGCAGTCAAGTTTCCCACATTTGGGGAAATCGCAGGAGCAGCACACCCAGAGTGCAATGGGTGAGCCTTGCCCTGGGAGAAGCACCTTCATGATCATAGTATCTCACCTGGCAGGTAAGTAGGAGTTGGGCTAGAGCTGGGGAGGGTCGCTGCTCGGGCACCCCCCTGTCAAGTGAAGTAGATCCAACTGAGGCAGCACAAGTAAACTCTCGAAAGAAGAACAAGGCTAGAGGAAGATCTGAGACAAATAAATCTGACTTTTACCAGAGCTGACCAGAGGAAAGCACAAACACAGTCCCCCACTACCACAAATAATGCAGTCGAGTATCCCACATTTGAGGAAATCATAGGGGTCAGCATACCCAGAATGCAATGAATGAACCTCACCCTGGGAGAACAATCTTCATGACAATGGTATCTCCTATGAAAAATAAGTATGATTTGGGATAGGGCTGGGGAGGGCCGCTGCTCAGGCACATCTCTGTCAAGTAAAGGAGATTCAACTGAGGCAGCACAAGGGAACTCTCATCTGGGGACAACAACAGCAGGGAGAACACATATTTTCAGATGAACATGGGAGGGCAGAAAGCTGCCTAATACTGAAGCACCCCTAAACAACAAACCAAATGCAACAACTAGTGCTAGCATTCCTGGGGGAAGGCCTGCAGCAGATGTATTTGCATATGGTGATGTCATCCAAGCAGTGGGTCAAAGTTGGCTTCAACCCTCGTCTGCATATGAAAAGAGAAAAGGGGCGTGCAGGGCATAGCGGCCTTTTGCGGCGCTTGTATGATAATCAACTCCACCCTCCTTCGGTGTGGGGCTCATGTTGGCTATGCCCCACCCCTGAAGCATTCAAGCTTATTTCTTGCAGCAGCTGGGCACTGTAACAGCTCCAGAGCTGCTCTGTAAGGCAAGTAAAAGGGTGTGGGACCTGCAGCACTACCAGTAGTTCGCATTGTGCGTTGGAAGGCACAAAGTAAGCAGACGGGAGAAGTCAGGATAGTGCGCAAGGGCATAGAAGGGAGCGGCTCAAGAAAAGAGAAGTGGAAACAGACAGCAAACTAGGCTGGAGAGAGACCTGAGACAAAGAGATCGGAATTATACGACAGCCGACCAGAGGAAACACAAATTATGCAGTCAAGTGTCCCACATTTGGGGAAATCACAGGAGCAGCACACCCAGAGTGCAAAGGGTGAGCCTTTCCCTGGGATGAGCACCTTCCTGATCATAGTATCTCACCTGGCAGGTAAGTAGGAGTTGGGCTAGAGCTGGGAAGGGTCGCTGCTCGGGCACCCCCCTGTCAAGTGAAGGAGATCCAACTGAGGCAGCACAAGGGAACTCTCGAAAGAAGAACAAGGCTAGAGGAAGGTCTGAGACAAAGAAATCTGACTTTTACCAGAGCTGACAAGAGGAAAGCACAAACACAGTCCCCCACTACCACAAATAATGCAGTCGAGTTTCCCACATTTGGGGAAATCACAGGGGTCAGCATACCCAGAATGCAATGAATGAACCTCACCCTGGGAGAACAATCTTCATGACCATGATATCTCCTATGCAAAATAAGTATGATTTGGGATAGGGCTGGGGAGGGCCGCTGCTCAGGCACATCTCTGTCAAGTAAAGGAGATTTAACTGAGGCAGCACAAGGGAACTCTCATCTGGGGACAACAACTGCAGGGAGAACACATATTTTCAGATGAACATGGGAGGGCAGAAGGCTGCCTAATACTGAAGCACCCCCAAACAACAAACCAAATGCAACAACTAGTGCAAGCATTCCTGGGGGAAGGCCTGCAGCAGATGGATTTGCATATGGTGATGTCATCCAAGCAGTGGGTCAAAGTTGGCTTCAACCCTCGTCTGCATATGAAAAGAGAAAAGGGGAGTGGAGGGCATGGCGGCCTTTTGCGGCACTTGGATGACCCCTAGTTCGCATTAAACACATCCACCCTCCTTCGGTGTGGGGCTTATGTTGGCTATGCCCCAGCCCCTGAAGCATCCAAACTGATTTCAAGCAGCAGCTGGGCACTGTAACAGCTCCAGAGCTGCTCTTTAAAGCAAGTAAAAGGGTGTGGGCCCTGCAGCACTACCTATAGTTTGCATTGTGTGTTGGAAGGCACAAAGTAAGCAGAAGGGAGAAGTCAGGATAGTGCACAAGGGCATAGAAGGGAGCGGCTCAAGAAAAGAGAAGTGGAAACAGACAGCAAACTAGGCTGGAGAGAGACCTGAGACAAAGAGATCTGAATTATACGAGAGCCGACCAGGTGAAACACAAATTATGCAGTCAAGTTTCCCACATTTGGGGAAATCGCAGGGGCAGCACACCCAGAGTGCAATGGGTGAGCCTTGCCCTGGGAGAAGCACCTTCATGATCAAAGTATCTCACCTGGCAGGTAAGTAGGAGTTGGGCTAGAGCTGGGGAGGGTCGCTGCTCGGGCACCCCCCTGTCATGTGAAGGAGATCCAACTGAGGCAGCACAAGGGAACTCTCGAAAGAAGAACAAGGCTAGAGGAAGATCTGAGACAAAGAAATCTGACTTTTACCAGAGCTGACCAGAGGAAAACACAAACACATTCCCCCACTACCACAAATAATGCAGTCGAGTTTCCCACATTTGGGGAAATCACAAGGGTCAGCATACCCAGAATGCAATAAATGAACCTCACCCTGGGAGAACAATCTTCATGACCATGGTATCTCCTATGCAAAATAAGTATGATTTGGGATAGAGCTGGGGAGGGCCGCTGCTCAGGCACATCTCTGTCAAGTAAAGGAGATTCAACTGAGGCAGCACAAGGGAACTCTCATCTGGGGACAACAACTGCAGGGAGAACACATATTTTCAGATGAACATGGGAGGGCAGAAGGCTGCCTAATACTGAAGCACCCCCAAACAACAAACCAAATGCAACAACTAGTACAAGCATTCCTGGGGGAAGTTCTGCAGAAGACGGATTTGCATACGGTGATGTCATCCAAGCAGTGGGCCAAAGTTGGCTGGAACCCTCATCTGCATATGAAAAGAGAAAAGGGGTATGCAGGGCATGGCGGCCTTTTGCGGCGCTTGGATGACCCTTAGTTCGCATTAAACACCCCCACCCTCCTTCGGTGTGGGGCTCATGTTGGCCATGCCCCAGCCCCTGAAGCATTCAAGCTGATTTCTTGCAGCAGCTGGGCACTGTAACAGCTCCAGAGCTGCTCTGTAAGGCAAGTAAAACGGTGTGGGCCCTGCAGCACTACCTGTAGTTTGCATTGTGCATTAAAAGGCACAAAGTAAGCAGACAGGAGGAGAAGTCAGGATAGTGCACAAGGGTATAAAAGGGAGGGGCTCAAGAAAAAAGAAGTGGAAACAGACAGCAAACAAGGCTGGAGAGAGACCTGAGACAAAGAGATCTGAATTATACGAGAGCCGACCAGGGGAAACACAAATTATGCAGTCAAGTTTCCCACATTTGGGGAAATCGCAGGGGCAGCAAACCCAGAGTGCAATGGGTGAGCCTTGCCCTGGGAGAAGCACCTTCATGATCATAATATCTCACCTGGCAGGTAAGTAGGAGTTGGGCTAGAGCTGGGGAGGGTCGCTGCTCGGGCACCCCCCTGTCAAGTGAAGGAGATCCAACTGAGGCAGCACAAGGGAACTCTCGAAAGAAGAACAAGGCTAGAGGAAGATCTGAGACAAAGAAATCTGACTTTTACCAGAGCTGACCAGAGGAAAACACAAACAGTCCCCCACTACCACAAATAATGCAGTCGAGTTTCCCACATTTGGGGAAATCACAGGGGTCAGCATACCCAGAATGCAATGAATGAACCTCACCCTGGGAGAACAATCTTCATGACCATGGTATCTCCTAAGCAAAATAAGTATGATTTGGGATAGGGCTGGGGAGGGCCGCTGCTCAGGCACATCTCTGTCAAGTAAAGGAGATTCAACTGAGGCAGCACAAGGGAACTCTCATCTGGGGACAACAACTGCAGGGAGAACACATATTTTCAGATGAACATGGGAGGGCAGAAGGCTGCTTAATACTGAAGCACCCCCAAACAACAAACCAAATGCAACAACTAGTGCAAGCATTCCTGGGGGAAGGCCTGCAGCAGATGGATTTGCATATGGTGATGTCATCAAAGCAGTGGGTCAAAGTTGGCTTCAACCCTCGTCTGCATATGAAAAGAGAAAAAGGGCGTGCAGGGCATGGCGGCCTTTTGCGGCGCTTGGATGACCCCTAGTTCACATTAAACACCTACACCCTCCTTCGGTGTGGGGCTCATGTTGGCTATGCCCCAGCCCCTGAAGCATTCAAGCTAATTTCTTGCAGCAGCTGGGCACTGTAACAGCTCCAGAGCTGCTCTGTAAGGCAAGTAAAAGGGTGTGGGCCCTGCAGCACTACCTGTAGTTTGCATTGTGCATTGGAAGGCACAAAGTAAGCAGACGGGAGGAGAAGTCAGGATAGTGCACAAGGGTATAGAAGGGAGGGGCTCAAGAAAAAAGAAGTGGAAACAGACAGCAAACTAGGCTGGACAGAGACCTGAGACAAAGAGATCTGAATTATATGAGAGCCGACCAGGGGAAACACAAATTATGCAGTCAAGTTTCCCACATTTGGGGAAATCGCAGGGGCAGCACACCCAGAGTGCAATGGGTGAGCCTTGCCCTGGGAGAAGCAACTTCATGATCATAGTATCTTACCTGGCAGGTAAGTAGGAGTTGGGCTAGAGCTGGGGAGGGTCGCTGCTCGGGCACCCCCCTGTCAAGTGAAGGAGATCCAACTGAGGCAGCACAAGGGAACTCTCGAAAGAAGAACAAGGCTAGAGGAAGATCTGAGACAAAGAAATCTGACTTTTACCTACCCTTGGGACACTATTTGTAAAACCCACGAGTCCAGGTCCAAATTAATCCAGAACTGACTGAAGTGTTTTAGACGTGCCCCCACTGGTGTGGGCTCTTGCAAGAGAGCCCCAGCGTCATGCAGTGGATTTGGCAGAAGCAGAGGACGATCTCTGCTCCTGCGATCTTGAAGAGGCTACAGACCTCTTCCCTCTTCTCCTTCCTCTACCTGCAAAGAAAGGGGAATCTTAACTTCTTGCATATCTATTGGGCCAAAATGACTGCGTTAGATAATGATGCGTCTTCATCCGTTGAGAGGGAACATAGGGCAAGAAGGTTGACTTACCTGCGGGAGCTGCCGAGATCAAATTAACTAGGCCGTCGCCAAACAAGGCTTCACCTTCATAGGGAAGAGACTCCCTTTCTTCTTGGAGTCAGCATCAGCATTCCATTGGTGAATCCACAATGCCCTCCTATCCGAGACTGCCATGAAATTGGCCCGTGAACTCAAGAGTCCTATATCCCTTGCAGTCGTAAGTATGCTGCAGTGTCCTTGATATGATCCAACATAAGGAGCATCCCATGTCTCCAGGATATCTATATCGGATGACAAGGTATTCGACCAATTCTTGAATACTACTACTCACCCATGCGCATGTAATGGCAGGTCTAAGTAATGTACCCGTGGTTACATAACTAGAAATAATGTAGCTTCCTGCATACGATCCGCTGGATTTGTGACAGGGCCCCGTGCAGAACAGGGGGTGACTCCCACTTTATTCTGTCCGCGGCAGGAAATGAATAAACAACCGGAAACCTTTTGGGGATTTGAAACCATCTTGTCGAGCTGGCCCAGACTTTCTCAAACAGAGATGGAGGAACGTTACATCAGCTTTCATTATATATCTATATATACATACATATAGACCCCTTTGTCAGGAACAGCAGGGTTCTCAGTGATGTTAATATGTCCTTAATATCCACAATCATGTACTTAATGCTCCTTGCCAATATTGGATCTAATCAGGAAATATTATGGTCGACATAGGAATCAGTATCCGAGTCAGTATCAGTGTGTAGTAACTGGGCAAAATAAAATTTTTGCGGGGCCTGAGGGAAAAGAAGCATAGCCATGAACATCACATCTTTTCTCTACGTCTGTGTCTGGGACACAGATTTATCCAACCTCACTCTGATATTACTGAAACTTTCACCCAGTCAGTTATTGGTGGTGCCAACAGGGCCACCATCATATGTCTGCATTCCTAATATAGTTTCCTCTTGGGAAAAACATTCAGCCACCGACATGTTGACACACATGTACCAAGTACCCACAGACACACCGGCTTATGGGGGACAGACCTACAGTAAATCTGTCAGAGGGACAGATGGGATTTTTCAGCTCACAACCCAGCGCCAAAAGTACACAGTCTGGGAAATAATAAACTCTATAGTGATAGACTTGTAACGCTCTATAGATGTGCTGGTGAGGTGAGGAAGAAATAATTAATTACGCTGGTGGGGTAAGGACAGTGCCCAGGCACTAATGTCCACTTTTGCAAGCCTTTTGTGAGGAATTTATGCTGCCCAGGGTGCCCCCCCCCCCACGCCCTGCACCCTGCAGTGCCTGTGTTTGTGTGGGAGCATGGCGCACAGCATTCCGCTCGCTGCATGGTACCTCAGAATGCCATCTGTTCTTCTGCTACTCGCCTGTCTTCTGACTTCTGGCTCTGTAAGGGGGTGACGGCAGGCTACGGGAGTGGGCATCTAGGCGTACCCAGCGATCAGCACCCTCAGGAGCTAATGGTGTTCTGTCAGCCAGAAGTAGAGCCATTGAACTCACTAGAAGTTGGTCATACTTCTCTCCCCTAAGTCCCATGAAGCAGGGAGACTGTTGCCAGCAGCCTCCCTGAAAATAAGAAAAACTAACATAAGTCTTTTCAGAGAAACTCAGTAGAGCTCCCCTGTAGTGCATCCAGTCTCACTGGGCACAATTCTAAAACTGGAGTCTGGAGGAGGGGCATAGAGGGAGGAGACAGTTCACACCCTTTGAAAGTCTTAAAGTGCCCATGTCTCCTGCGGATCCCGTCTATACCCCATGGTTCTTAATGTGATCCCAGCATCCTCTAGGACGTATGAGAAAACAAATAACGCACACACGAGGAGGAGAGAACAAAGGAAGCTATAAGGAGGGGAGGGGAGGGGGGGGGAAGGTAAGGTAGTAAAGGCATATTGGATAAACTACAACCTTATACATATTCATTAATGTACCAGTAGTTAGAAGTAGAAGAGCTCTAACAGAAACCACAAAGCTTATCTAAAGCCACACCACACTGGATATGCCCAATCTCATTTGATCTTTGAAGCAAAGCAGTATTGGACTTTGTTACTACCAAGCAGTCTCCCATCCATGTATTATCAGATTCTTTAGGTGTTTTTAAACTACCAACACCCTTTTCTTGGTACATTTAATTTTTACACGTATTCTTTTATGTACCAGAAGTTAGAAGTAGAAAAGCTCTAACAGAAACCACCAGCTCATCTACAGCCACAGCACACTGGATTTGCCCAATCTCTCCTGATCACATACCTCCCAACTGTCCCGATTTTCGCGGGACAGTCCAGTTTTTTGGGGACTGTCCCGCTGTCCCACCCGCGGGCCGCAGTGTCCCGCGGTGGGTGGGGGGCAGTTGGGAGGCTCCTGCACGCGCTGCTCTGCTTAGCAGAGCAGATATGAATAGACGCTGTGCGCATGCGCACAGCGTCTATTCAGTGCAGACAGAGGGAGAGAGGGCATGCCAGCAGCTCACGGAGCGCTGGGCATGGCCCCTCAATGACGAAATCGGGGGCGTGGCTCGCGATCGCGGGTCCTCCCGCGAGGCCACGCCCCTTACCCATAGGCCACGCCCCTTTTTCGGGAGCGCGGCCGCGCGTGTGTCCCTCTTTCAAAGCGGCCAAAGTTGGGAGGTATGCTCACAGCGGGCTCAAAACAAAACACAGGACACCCAAGTCCGCCGCGGCACTTTGTTACTTTGGCACTTTGAAGATCTGTGGCCTCTCCCTCTAAGACAGGACCTGTTGCATCAGGGGCCCTGTCTGTTCCAAGACTTACCGCGGCTGCGTTTGACGGCATGGCGGTTGAATGCCGGATCCTAGCATTCCGGTTGAGGTCATCCCTACGCTGATAAAGGCTAGGAAGGATGTAACGTTAAAACATTACACCGTATATGTTTCTTGGTGTGAGGCCAGGAATGCTCCTACGGAAGAATTCCATCTGGGCCGTTTCCTTCACTTCCTACAAACTGGAGTGAATTTGGGCCTAAAATTAGGCTCTATTAAGGTCCAGATTTCGGCCTTATCCATTTTCTTTCAAAAAGAATTGGCTTCTCCTCCAGAAGTTCAGACTTTTGTAAAAGGAGTGCTGCATATTCAGCCTCCTTTTGTGCCTCCGGTGGCACCTTGGGACCTTAACGTGGTGTTAAGTTTTCTAAAATCACACTGGTTTGAACCACTTAAAACAGTGGAGTTAAAATTTCTCACGTGGAAGGTGGTCATGTTATTAGCCTTGGCTTCGGCTAGGCGAGTGTTGGAATTAGCGGCTTTGTCACATAAAAGCCCATATTTGGTATTCCATGTGGATAGAGCGGAATTGCGGACCCGTCCTCAATTCCTACCAAAAGTGGTCTCATCTTTTCATATGAACCAACCTATTGTGGTGCCTGTGGCTACGCGTGACTTGGAGGATTCCGAGTTACTTGATGTGGTCAGGGCTTTGAAAATTTACGTGGCCAGGACGGCTAGAGTCAGGAAAACTGAAGCGCTGTTTGTCCTGTATGCAACCAACAAGATTGGTGCCCCTGCTTCAAAGCAGGCTATTGCTCGCCGGATTTGTAACACGATTCAGCAAGCGCATTCTATGGCTGGATTGCAGTTACTGAAATCGGTCAAGGCCCATTCCACGAGGAAAGTGGGCTCTTCTTGGGCGGCTGCCCGAGGGGTCTCGGCACTACAGCTGTGTCAAGCTGCTACTTGGTCGGGTTCAAACACCTTTGCAAAATACTATAAGTTTGATACCCTGGCTGAGGAGGAACTCATGTTTGCTCAATCGGTGCTGCAGAGTCATCCGCACTCTCCCGCCCGTTTTGGAGCATTGGTATAATCCCCATGGTCCTTACGGAGTCCCCAGCATCCTCTAGGACGTTAGAGAAAATAAGATTTTAAACCTACCGGTAAATCTTTTTGTCGTAGTCCGTAGAGGATGCTGGGCGCCCGTCCCAAGTGCGGACTACTTCTGCAATACTTGTATATAGTTATTGCTTCAATAAGGGTTATGTTATAGTTGCATCGGTCCTGCACTGATGCTATGTTGTTTTTTCATACTGATAACTGGGTAGTTTATCACAAGTTATACGGTGTGATTGGTGTGGCTGGTATGAATCTTGCCCTGGATTAACAAAATCCTTTCCTCATACTGTCCGTCTCCTCTGGGCACAGTTTCTCTAACTGTGGCATAGAGGGAGGAGCCAGTGCACACCCAGAACTAAAGTCTTTCTTAAAGTGCCCATGTCTCCTGTGGAGCCCGTCTATCCCCATGGTCCTTACGGAGTCCCCAGCATCCTCTACGGACTACGAGAAAAAGATTTACCGGTAGGTTTAAAATCTTATTTTCTACTGTATTCTTTTCTATCCTAGTTTATTACGACCAACTCTCATCCAAGGAGTTTGATATTCTACTACCTGCATGCAATTTAAATTGCTTAAATTGTTTATATGGTTGATTTGTCCTTCACAATCCATAATCTGCAACTTGGATGGTCTTGTGTCATTGAAAATCTTATAATAAAAATGTATATATATATAGTTAAAAAAAAAAAAAAGTTATAAGACATATGCATTCAATATTTGAAGAAACAAAATAAAATAAAGCTATGTATTGGGTTTCACTAACAAGCACATTGGAAGACTTGACTACTGTTAAAAGACATGCATTACATGGTATAGAGCCACAAACCACAATGTAGTAAAATAAAAACAAACTTACATGTGTATCAAACCTATGTGAGGCTTACATTGATAGTGCAAGATCAACACTATCAACTGTGCAAACTAGACTGCACATAAATGCCATAAAATTTATCTGAGATTTTAGTAAATAAGGCCCGTTGCTGTCCGGGTCACGCAGCCGTCACGGCCCGCCCCCATACGGTCCGGTCATGTCTGCGTTGTCCGGACTGTGCCCCCAAAATGGCGGCACAACGCCGCTGGCCCGACTCCTCCTGCCCAGTGACCGCCTCTGCCTGTCAATCAGGCAGAGGCGCTTACTGGGCAGAGATGCTGATCGCATCTCTGGCATGTGCCGGTGCACTGCGGCACCAGCACACACGCACTTCAGACCTGATCTCCTGTTGTGTGAATATGCACAGCAGGGATCAGGTCTGAATTAGGCCCTATATACAGCTGTCAGTAAGGCAGGGATGTGCTGCTGCCAGTGAGGCAGGGATGTGCTGCTGGTAGTAAAGCAGTGATGTGCTGCTGTCAGCGAAGCAGTGCTGTGCTGCTGTCAGCGAGGCAGAAATGTGCTGCTGTCAGCGAGGCAGGGATGTGCTGCTGTCAGCGAAGCAGGGATGTGCTGCTGTCAGCGAAGCAGGGATGTGCTGCTGTCAGCGAAGCAGGGATGTGCTGCTGTCAGCGAGGCAGGGATGTGCTGCTGTCAGCGAGGCAGGGATGTGCTGCTGTCAGCGAGGCAGGGATGTGCTGCTGTCAGCGATGCAGGGATGTGCTGCTGTCATTGAAGCAGGAATGTGCTGCTGCAGTGAGGCAGAGATATGCTGCCCACTATCTCCGTATCACCCCTGCCTGAGTCACACACTTTCCCTGTCACCCCTGCCTCAGTTACCCACTATCTCCCAGTCACCGCTGCCTCAGTCAACCACTATACCTTGCGATCCCTGCCTCAGTCACCCACTATACCAGTCACCCCTGCTTTAGTCACCCACTGTCACCCTATCACCCCTGCTTCAGTCACCCACTATCCCTGTCAACCCTGCCTCAGTCACCCACTATCTCCCAGTCACCCCTGCCTCAGTCAGCCACTATCCTTGTCACCCCTGCCTCAGTCTCTTACTGTCCCTGTCACCCCTGCCACAGTCATCCACTATCTCCCTATCACCCCTGCCTTAGTCATTTATTATCCCTGTCACCCACTTTCTTCCCATACTTACCCAACCCCTTCCTATCACCCCTCCCTCAGTAACCCACTATCTCCCTGTCACCCACTATCTCCCAGTCACCCCGGCCTCAGTCACCCACTATCTCCCACTCATACATGCTTCAGTCACCCACTATCTCCCAGTCATCCCTGCCTCAGTCACCTACTGACACCAGTGCAGACATTTCTGCTGCAGCCTCTCCACTCTCCAGCGTGAACGTCCTGACGACTTAGGAAATCCGCTTCCCAGTTGAGGACTCTGGGAATGAACACTGCCGATATTGCTGTCAGATGACGTTCTACCCAACGTAGGATTTTTGATACTTCCAGCTTTGCCATGCAGTTTCGAGTGCCGCCTTGATGATTTGTGTACACTACCGTGGTGGCGTTGTCAGATTGTACTTGAACAGGCCTGTTCTGTACTAGAGGCAGGGCCAGTGTCAATTAATTGAACACTGCCTGCAATTCCAGAATGTATATCAGGAGGAGAGATTCCTCCCTGGTTCACCGACCCTGGAGAAAGTGTTGCTCCAACACCGTGGCCCAGCCCAAAAGACTGGCATCCATTGTCAGGAGGACACAGTTGGAGATCCAGAAGGGATGGCCCCTGCTCAACTGTTGGTCCTGTAGCCACCAGCTCAGTGTCAGACGAACCTCCGGAGTCAAGGAGATAATTTGAGACATTATCCGATGAGGCAGGCCGTCCCACTTGGAGAGGATTAACCTCTGCAGAGGGCGGTAATGACATTGAGCGTACTCTACCATATCGAAAGCCGACACCATGAGGTCTAGTACTTGCATCGCCGTGTGTATCAACACTCTTGGACGAGAGAGGAAGATACTGTCCTGAATTTTCAGGACTTTCTCTGGAGACAGAAACAATTGTTGGCTGTGTGTGTCCAGCAGTGCCCCTAGGTGCACCATGTTCCGAGCAGGGACCAGCGAGGACTTTTTTCAGTTGATGAGCCACCCGTGGACTTGTAGGAATTGGACCGCCAGTTCCAGATAACTGTGGAGAACCTCTTGGGAGTTCACCAGGATCAGCAAGTCGTCCAGATTTGGCAGGATCCTGATTCTCTGATGGTGAAGGGTCGTCATCACGGCCATGACCTTGGTGAATATCTGAGGTGCCGTGGCCAAACCAGAAGGCAGGACTTGAAATCCAAAAACAAACCAGGCACAACACTGCTTAGCTTCCATCATCAGATGAGATTGGACATATCCAGTGTGATGCGGCTGTAGATGATTTTTGCTGTTTCTAACGTCTACATCAATTAATAAGTTTCAAAATAGAATGCATCAAGAGAACGGTGTTGGTAGTATAAAACTACCTACAGCACCTGGTATTCCCAGGTGGTCTCACATCCAAGAACAAACCAGGCCTAAGATCAGGTGATATTGGGCATATACAGTGTGGTGTGGCTGTAGATGAGCTTAGTGGTTTCTGTTAGAGTTCTACTTCTAACTACTCGTACATAAATGAATAAGCGGCCGATTTATTAAACCTGGTGAAATGATAATTTGCATGGTGATAAAGTACCAGCCAATCAGCTCCTAATTGCCATGTCACAGGCTGGGTTTGAAAAATGACAGTTAGGAGCTGACTGGCTGGTACTTTATCACCTTGCACTTTATCAGTTCACCAGGCTTAATAGATCTGCCCCAATGTTTCAAAATGGAATGCATCAAGAGAACGGTGTTGGTATTGTAAAAATACACACAGCTCCTGGTATTTCCTGGTGGTCTCCCATCCAAGTACTAAAACCAGGACCAACACTGCTCAGCTTCCATGATCAGGAGAGATTGGACAAATCCAGTGTGCTGTGGCTGTAGATGAGCTCGTGGTTTCTGTTAGAGCTCTTCTACTTCTAACTTCTGGTACATAAAAGAATATGTGTAAAAATTAAATGTACAGTACCAAGAAAAGGGTGTTGGTAGTTTAAAAACACCTAAAGAATCTGATAATACATGGATGGGAGACTGCTTGGTAGTAACAAAGTCCAATACTGCTTTGCTTCAAAGATCAAATGAGATTGGGCATATCCAGTGTGGTGTGGCTTTAGATAAGCTTTGTGGTTTCTGTTAGAGCTCTTCTACTTCTAACTACTGGTACATTAATGAATATGTATAAGGTTGTAGTTTATCCAATATCCCTTTACTACCTTACCTCCCCCCCCCCCTCCCCTCCCCTCCTTATAGCTTCCTTTGTTCTCTCCTCCTCGTGTGTGCGTTATTTGTTTTCTCATACATCCTAGAGGATGCTGGGATCACATTAAGAACCATGGGGTATAGACGGGATCCGCAGGAGACATGGGCACTTTAAGACTTTCAAAGGGTGTGAACTGTCTCCTCCCTCTATGCCCCTCCTCCAGACTCCAGTTTTAGAATTGTGCCCAGTGAGACTGGATGCACTACAGGGGAGCTCTACTGAGTTTCTCTGAAAAGACTTATGTTAGTTTTTCTTATTTTCAGGGAGGCTGCTGGCAACAGTCTCCCTGCTTTGTGGGACTTAGGGGAGAGAAGTATGACCAACTTCTAGTGAGTTCAATGGCTCTGCTTCTGGCTGACAGGACACCATTAGCTCCTGAGGGTGCTGATCGCTGGGTACGCCTAGATGCCCACTCCCGTAGCCTGCCATCACCCCCTTGCAGAGCCAGAAGTCAGAAGACAGGCGAGTAGCAGAAGAACAGAAGACTTCTTCTCCAGTGACGGCATTCTGAGGTACCACGCAGCGAGCGGAATGCTGTGCGCCATGCTCCCACACAAACACAGGCACTGCAGGGTGCAGGGCGTGTGGGTGGGGGGGGGGGCACCCTGGGCAGCATAAATTCCTCACAAAAGGCTGGCAAAAGTGGACATTAGTGCCTGGGCACTGTCCTTACCCCGCCAGCGTAATTAATTATTTGTTTCTGAGCGGGACAGAAGCGTGCCATTACAGCGGCGGGGCTTCTTCCTCACCTCACCAGCACATCTATAGAGCGTTACAAGTCTATCACTATAGAGTTTATTATTTCCCAGACTGTGTACTTTTGGCGCTGGGTTGTGAGCTGAAAAATCCTCTCTGTCCCTCTGACAGATTTACTGTAGGTCTATCCCCCATTAGCCGATGTGTCTGTGGGTACTTGGTACATGTGTGTCAACATGTCGGTGGCTGAATGTTTTTCCCAAGAGGAAACTATATTAGGAATGCAGACATATGATGGTGGCCCTGTTGGCACCACCAATAACTGACTGGGTGAAAGTTTCAGTAATATCAGAGTGAGGTTGGATAAATCTGTGTCCCAGACACAGACGTAGAGAAAAGATGTGATGTTCATGGCTATGCTTCTTTTCACTCAGGCCCGCAAAAATGTTACTACACACTGATACTGACTCGGATACTGATTCCTATGTCGACCATAATATTTCCTGATTAGATCCAATATTGGCAAGGAGCATTCAGTACATGATTGTGGATATTAAGGACATATTAACATCACTGAGGACCCTGCTGTTCCTGACAAAGGGGTCTATATGTATGTATATATAGATATATAATGAAAGCTGATGTAACGTTCCTCCATCTCTGTTTGAGAAAGTCTGGGCCAGCTCGACAAGATGGTTTCAAATCCCCAAAAGGTTTCCGGTTGTTTATTCATTTCCTGCTGCGGACAGAATAAAGTGGGAGTCACCCCCTGTTCTGCACGGGGCCCTGTCACAAATCCAGCGGATCGTATGCAGGAAGCTACATTATTTCTAGTTATGTAACCACGGGTACATTACTTAGACCTGCCATTACATGCGCATGGGTGAGTAGTAGTATTCAAGAATTGGTCGAATACCTTGTCATCCGATATAGATATCTTGGAGAGATGGGATACTCCTTACGTTGGATCATATCAAGGACACTGCAGCATACTTACGACTGCAAGGGATATAGGACTCTTGAGTTCACAGGCCAATTTCATGGCAGTCTCGGATAGGAGGGCATTGTGGATTCACCAAGGGAATGCTGATGCTGACTCCAAGAAGAAAGGGAGTCTCTTCCCTATGAAGGTGAAGCCTTGTTTGGCAACGGCCTAGTTAATTTGATCTCGGCAGCTCCCGCTGGTAAGTCAACCTTCTTGCCCTATGTTCCCTCTCAACGGATGAAGACGCATCATTGTCTAACGCAGTCATTTTGGCCCAATAGATATGCAAGAAGTTAAGATTCCCCTTTCTTTGCAGGTAGAGGAAGGAAAAGAGGGAAGTCTGTAGCCTCTTCAAGATCGCAGGAGCAGAGATCGTCCTCTGCTTCTGCCAAATCCACTGCAGGACGCTGGGGCTTTCTTGCAGGAGCCCGCACCAGTGGGGGCACGTCTAAAACACTTCAGTCAGTTCTGGATTAATTTAGACCTGGACTCGTGGGTTTTACAAATAGTGTCACAAGGGTACAAACTGGGGTTTCAAGACGTTCCCCCTCACCGATTGTTCAAATCGGCCTTAGTCAGCAGGGAGAAGGTTTTTATTCAAGCCTCTTCGTGGTCCCGAAGCCGGACGGCTCAGTCAGACCAATCTTAAATCTGAAATCCCTCAATTTCTACCTAAAGAAATTCAATTTCAAGATGGAATCTCTCAGGGTAGGGATCTCCAGTCCGGAGGAAGGAGATTTCATGGTTTTGGTAGACATAAGGATGCCTAATTACATGTTCCCGTTTAGCCACTGCATCAAGCTACCTGAGGTTTGCAATTCAGGATTGTCATTACCAATTTCAGACGTTGCCGTTTGGTCTGTCCACGGCTCCGAGGATTTTCACCAGGGTGATGGCGGAAATGATGGTTCTCCTTCGCAAGCAAGGAGTCACAATTATCCCGTACTTGGATGATCTCCTGATAAAGGCGAGATCCAGGGACCAGTTGGTGCAAAACATCTACTCTCCCTGACAGTTCTTCAACAACATGGTTGGCTCCTAAACTTGCCAAAATCGCAGTTGGTCCCAATGACGCGGTTGTTGTTTTTGGGAGTCATACTGGACACAGAAGAGGCTTTCTTCCAGTGGAAAGGCTATGGAGATCCTGAGTCTGGTCAAACAAATTCTGAAACCAGCAAGAGTGTTAATCCATCAATGCATTCTGTTGCTGGGGAAGATGGTTGCGGCCTACGAGGCCATTCAGTTTGGCAGGTTCCATGCCAGGGTGTTCCAGTGGGACCTGTTGGACAAGTGGTCCGGATCCCACCTACACATGCACCGGAGGATAATCCTGTCTTCCAAGACCAGAATCTCACTCCATTGGTGGCTGCACAGTTCTCACCTCCTAGAGGGGCGATGGTTCGGGATCCAGGACTGGATCCTAGGGACCACGGATGCAACCCTCTGAGGCTGGGGAGCAGTCACACGGGGAAAACATCCAAGGAAGATGGTCAAGTCAGGAAAGTTGTCTCCACATAAATGTTCTGGAGTTAAGGGCCATTTAATAACTGCAGACACAGTACGCACTGGGACGGGTGCCCAGCATCCTCTACGGACTAAGAGAAAAGGATTTACCGGTAGGTATTAAAATCCTATTTCTCTAATGTCCTAGAGGATGCTGGGGACTCCGTAAGGACCATGGGGACAGACAGGCTCCGCAGGAGACATGGGTACTTTAAGAAAGACTTTAGTTCTGGGTGTACACTGGCTCCTCCTTCTATGCCCCTCCTCCAGACCTCAGTTTGATACTGTGCCCAGTGGAGACTGGGTGCTTTTCAGGAGCTCTCCTGAGCTTTCTGACAGAAAGTATTTTGTTAGGTTTTTAATTTTCAGGGAGCACTGCTGGCAACAGACTCCCTCATCGAGGGACTGAGGGGAGAGAAGCAGCCCTACTCTCTGAGTTGCAAGGTCCTGCTTCTTAGGCTACTGGACACCATTAGCTCCAGAGGGATTGGTACGCAGGATCTCACCCTCGCCGTCCGTCCCAGAGCCGCGCCTCCGTCCCCCTTGCAGAGCCGGAAGATAGAAGCCGGGTGAGTATGAGAAGAAAAGAAGACTTCAGAGGTGGCAGAAGACTTCATGATCTTCACTGAAGTAACGCACAGCACTGCAGCTGTGCGCCATTGCTCCCATACACCTCACACACTCCGGTCACTGTAAGGGTGCAGGGCGCAGGGGGGGGGGGGGGCGCCCTGGGCAGCAATATAAACCTCTTTTTGGCAAAAATATAACACATATACAGCTGGGCACTGTATATATGTATGAGCCCCCGCCAATTTTACAGTTTAAGCGGGACAGAAGCCCGCCGCCGAGGGTGCGGGGCTTCTCCCTCAGCACTCACCAGCGCCATTTTTTCTTCACAGCACCGCTGAGAGGAAGCTCCCCGGACTCTTCCCTGCTTATACCACGGTAGACAAGAGAGTTGAAAAGAGGGGGGGGGCACATAATTCGACGCAAATTACATACAGCAGTACTACTGGGCAAACATTAAGTTACTGTGTATTCCTGGGTTATATAGCGCTGGGGTGTGTGCTGGCATACTCTCTCTCTGTCTCTCCAAAGGGCCTTGAAGGGAAACTGTCTTCAGAAAAAGCATTCCCTGTGTGTGTGGTGTGTCGGTACACGTGTGTCGACATGTCTGAGGAAGAAGGCTATATTAGAGAGGAGCAGGAGCAAATGAATGTGGTGTCTCCGCCGACAGCTGATTGGATGGATATGTGGAATGTTTTAAATGCTAGTGTAAACTCATTGCACAAAAGATTAGACAAGGCTGAAGCTTTGGGACAGTCAGGGTCTCAACCCATGCCTGATCCTATGTTGCAGGGACTGTCAGGGTCTCATAAGCGCCCTCTATCCCAGATTGTTGACACAGATACCGACACGGATTCTGACTCCAGTGTCGATTACGATGATGCAAAGTTACAGCCAAAATTGGCAAAATCCATTCGATATATGATTATGGCAATAAAAGATGTTTTGCACATCAGAGAGGAACCCCCTGTCCCTGACAAGAGGGTACATATGTACAAGGGAAAAAAGCCTGAGGTAACCTTTGAGGGGGTCACACGAGCTGAACGAGTTATGTGAAAAAGCTTGGGAATCTCCAGATAAAAGACTGCAGATTTCCAAAAGGATTCTTATGGCGTATCCTTTCCCATCAATGGATAGGTTACGATGGGAATCCTCCCCTAGGGTGGACAAAGCATTAACACGCTTATCCAAGAAGGTAGCCCTCCCGTCCCAGTATACGGCTACCCTCAAAGAGTCTGCTGACCGCAAACAGGAGATTACCCTGAAGTCCATTTATACACATTCAGGTACCTTACTCAGACCGGCAATTGCGTCGGCCTGGGTGTGTAGTGCTGTAGCGGCATGGACGGATACCTTATCTGAGGGGATGGATACCCTAGATAAGGATACTATTTTATTGACCCTGGGGCATATAAGAGATGCTGTCCTATATATGTGTGTATGCAAACTACAGGTGGTGCTGCAGGGCTCACACCCTTTTACTTGTCTTGTAGAGCAACTCTGGAGCTGTTACTGGGTCCAGCTGCTGCAAGAAATCAGCTTGAATACTTCAGGGGCTGGGGCATGGCCAACATGAGCCCACACTGATGGGGGGTGGGGGTGTATAAAGCGATTTAGGGGTCATCCAAGCACAACCCCACAAAGGCCGCCATGCCCTGCGTGACCCTTTTCTCTTTTCATATGCAGACGAGGGTTGCAGCCAACTATGCCACTGCTTGGATGACATCACCATATGCAAATCCATCTGCTGCAGGCCTTCCCCCAGGAATGCTTGCACTAGTTGTTGCATTTGGTTTGTTGTTTGGGGGTGCTTCAGTATTAGGCAGCCTTCTGCCCTCCCACATTCGTCTGAAAATGTGTTCTCCCTGCAGTTGTTGTCCCCAGATGAGAGTTCCCTTGTGCTGCCTCAGTTGAATCTCCTTAACTTGACGGGGGGGTGCCCGAGCAGCCGCCCTTCACAGCCCTATCCCAACACATACTTATCTTGCATATGAGATCTCTTGATCATGAAGATAGTTCTCACAGGGTGAGGTTCATCCATTACATTTTAAAGTAGGAAGGTACAAATTACATATTCAAATTACATATATGTGCTGGATTCAAATGTTTTCCCCCCTTCCTTTCTCAATTGTGCCCATCAGCAGCTATTCTAATGTTGCTGCCAATGGGTGTGACACATACATTTCTTCTGTGGGGTACACTGGACTCCACAAGGATTCACATTGGGGTGTAGAGTAGGATCTTGATCTGAGGCACCAACAGGCTCAAAGGTTTTGACTGTTCCCAAGATGCTCAGCGCCCCCTCCTCTATAACCTCGCTTCCATGAACAGGGAGCTCAGTTTGTAGTTGGTGCCTTCAGTAGCAGGCCACTTAACAGGGGGCTGCCTCAGGCAGCCTATTCTTAGCTATTAATTTTGGCAAGAAAAGAAGAACTTTTTTTATAAGAATCTACAAGGGCTGCAGCAGGCTAGGTCTAATAGACCTCTTTACTGCAGCTCCATCACTCCCAGTGGCGCAGAATACTCCCGTGCCCCGGTTGCTGGGTCACTGCAGCGGAGGCTCCGGTTTCTTCCTAAGGTCAGTCACACACACACCGCCCTCCGGGATCACGAGGCCGCTGATGGGGGCGGGCCGTGTGCGCACTGGCGTGGACACCGATTACTGGGCAGCCGCTCCACTAGCCACCAGGGACAGTTAAGGAGCACAGCTCTGGGGTTTTTTCTCCTATATTAACCCCATTTTGTACTACCCGCAGTGCATTGTGATAGGTAATGGGGCCTGATTCAGGTTGGATCGCAATCCAACTGCAAAAACTGCTAAGAGCATACGCATCCGCCTGCATTTTCTGCAGCACCCCGCAGATAATGCGATCGCCTCTGCCTGTGAATCGGTGAAGGGGGGGGGAGGGGGGTCAACAACACTCCATTTCCAAGTCGGAGATGGAGCGGTGCGGGGGCACGGTTTCAAAATGGGGTCGGCAACGGAGAAACAGGAGGCGTGGTCAGAGCAGCTGCATGACATCACATGGGCCGGACTCTGCCAGTGGAGCCCCAGCGTCATGAGGTAGATTTTGTAGAGGCCGAGGAGGACTTCTGTTCCTGGGAACTAGCTGTGTTGTGCAGCTTTATTCCTCTGCCCCTACCTCTGGCAAGAAAAGACGCACCTCGCACTTTCTTGTTTCTTTGTGACCGAAAGGACTGCATTTGATAATGCGGAGCTTTCTTATGCTGTGAGGGAACATACGGTAAAAAATTTGATTTTCCAACTGTAGCTGTGCGTGTTAATGCTTTGTCCACTTTAAAGGTCTTTAAACTTAAAAAGTTTTAACTTTAAACTTTAAAGGTCCATATTCACGGCCCGATTTTGGGGAGAGATGTGTGCTGAGCGAACTGTTTAGCACACATCTCTCCCCCCGCTCAGCACAGCGTGATGTGTGCTGAGCGTACGGGGGGGTGGGGGGGCGCTCATTTCACCCCCTGTGTAGGGCATTCTGTGTGTATCCAGCTTAACAGGTGTGAGCATTATACAACTACTGACTTGCGAGTAACTATACAGCAGCTCCATACCTTGTGACTTGAAGAAACACCAGTTAACCCCGGGAATGCTGCAGTCAAAGCAACAATTCCTCTTCTTACATTCCGCTGCACTTATTGTGGGGTAGCCGCAATCCCTTCTGCTGTACGGTTCCACATTACATTGTTTCTTGTCACTTCCTGTTGATGCAGTAAGGAAACATCCAGGAATTACAGCAGCTTAGTTTTTTTTTTTTAACTGGGGCAATTTAGCTAGATCACAGGGCAATTTAGCTCCTTTGGTCCTTTTTTAGGACCAGTTAATCAGACAGTTGAGCAAACTGAAAAACAGCTAACAGGAAATTTCCACTTAAATGGTATTTTCTAATCTTATCTGACCATGACTAAGAATAAAGGATACACAAGATAAACTCTTTAGAGCTATGGACCTTATCCATGTTTAAGCTCCATCAAATCTGTAATCAATAGCACTACATGCTCCCACTCTACCACTGTACTATATACTCTACCTGTGTTTTTAAGGTAAAAACACCATTTAACCCCAGTGACACCTGAATTAAAGCAGCAGCCTCTGGAATAGCATTCTTTAGCATTAATCCCAGGAAATCTGCAATCTTCACGCTCTTTGATAGCCACGCTACATTGCTGTTTACTTGGATGGAGCAGAGAGCACAACATCAGGACATAGGAAATATTACAATGCATGATAAGAAAGGTGTGAGCTCTACAGCAAGGCCTCCAACCCTTTGCCAGTGCCAAATACATAGGGCTTAACTCAGATCTGATCACAGCAGCAAATTTATTAGCTAAAACCATGTACACTGCAGGGGGGGGGTGGTGTATAATATGTGCAGAGAGAGTTAGACTTTGGTGCGGTGTGTTCAAACTGAAATCTAAATTGCAGTGTAAAAACAAAACAGCCAGTATTTACCCTGCACACAACAATATAACCCACCTAAATCTCTCTGCAAATGTTATATCTGCCCCCCCCCCCATCCCTGCAGTGCACATGGTTTTGCCCACTAGCTAACAAATTTGCTGCATCTGGGAATTACAGCATCTTAATATTTCTTTTTACAGAAGGTTCAGCAAATTAAATTATTTAGTGAAATACTGTAATCATAACAGTTACAGGGATATTGTAGGTAGATTTATTGTCAGTGGATAAATGTAAAAATTAAACCCTTAGGCATAGTTCCCAAATGCTGTCATTGCAATCCAGATTTTAAGGATATCATGCTTGAGCACAGGTGACTTAATTAGAACTTCGGTCAATGTGAATTAACCATTGGACTCAACCATGGTTATCCTTAAAACCCAGGGGTCTATTTAAGATCGATCTTAATCGATGTTGGGCTTCCAGGTTGAAAAAAAAAACACACATTTACTAACATTTTAAAATTTATATAAAAAATCATCTGTTCGTAAATGCAGTGCACATGGTTTTGCCCAACTGCTAACAAAAATCCTGCTGCGATCAACTCAGAATTACCCCCCATGGCCCTCATTCCGAGTTGTTCGCTCGCAAGCTGCTTTTAGCAGCATTGCACACGCTAAGCCGCCGCCTACTGGGAGTGAATCTTAGCATCTTAAAATTGCGAACGAAAGATTTGCAATATTGCGATAAGACATCTCTGTGCAGTTTCTGAGTAGCTCGAGACTTACTCTGCCAGTGCGATCAGTTCAGTGCTTGTCGTTCCTGGTTTGACGTCACAAACACACCCAGCGTTCGCCCAGACACTCGTTTCTCCAGCCATTACCGCGTTTTTCCCAGAAACGGTAGCATTTTTTCCCACACGCCCCTAAAACGGCTTGTTTCCGCCCAGAAACACCCACTTCCTGTCAATCACATTACGATCACCAGAACGATGAAAAAACCGTGAGTAATATTCCTAACTGCATAGCAAATTTACTTGGCGCAGTCGCAGTGCGAACATTGCGCATGCGCATTAAGCGGAAAATCGCTGCGATGCGAAGAAAATTACCGAGCGAACAACTCGGAATGACCACCTATGTGCACTGCAGGGAAGGCAGATTTAACATGTGCAGAGAGAGTTAGATTTGGGTGTGGTGTGTTCAATCTGCAATCTAATTTGCAGTGTAAAAATAAAGCAGTCAGTATTTACCCTGCACAGAAACAAAATAACTCACCCAAATCTAACTCTTTCTGCACATGTTATATCTGCCTCCCCTGCAGTACACATGGTTTTGCCCAACTGCTAACAAAATTTCTGCTGCGATCAACTTGGAATTACCCCCATCGATTGATGTTTTCACACTGCTCGTGTATATAAGACATAGGGCCTAATTCAGTTTGGATCGTAATACGCGTTCCAACCGCAAAAACTATGAAGAGGATGGGGGCATATACGCAGGGTCCATCCTGTGCGTGTGCCTACATTTTCTCCGGGTGCCCCGCAGAAAATGCGAATGCCTCTGCCTGTCAAACAGTAGAGGGCATACCTTCGCAGGTATATCGCGATCATGAGCCATGTCTCCCATTTTTGTCATTATAGGTGCTCTGTGAGCTGCTGGCCATGCCCCAGCCCCTCTGTCTCCCGTGAATAGACATTGAGGCTTATTCAGACCAGATCGCTTCAATTTATTTTCACCCAGCGGGCAATCAGGTCTGCACTGCACATGCGTATGCGCCACAATGCGTAAGTGCGACGGTCCGGAGATCACAAGAAGATTGACAAGAAGAGGGTGTTTGTGTGGGTGGCAACTGAATGTTTCTAGGGAGTGTCCGGAAAAACACTGGAGGGACCCGGCGTTTTGTGGGAGGATTTGTGATGTCACCTCAATGGCTGAGTAAGTGCTGAGCTGTGCAGCTCTAGTGCACATGTGATAACACACCTGCACAGCAAATTTTCCCTTCCGCTGTAGGCGGCAACTACCTGATTACAGGGATGCAAAAAACACACCCTAGCGATCAGGTCTGAATTACCCACAATGTGCATATTTGCAGAGCAACAAGCTACAGGGAGCCTTCCACCCCCCCCCCCTTCCCCATGACTATGGGACACTGCGGCCCCCACAGGGGGGGGGTTGTTTGGGTTAGCTGGACATTCCCAAAAAAAGTGACTGTCCTGCAAAAATTGGGTTAGTTGGGAGGTATGTGCAAATACATTTATTGTTTTGCATGCAGGGTAAATACTGGCTTCTTTGACATTTAGCCACAAATGCTGCACAGCTGAATTACAGTATTACACTGGAATTAACAGTTATGCTAGGACATTCCCCCTCCCAAATCTACCTCTCTCTGCATGTTACATCTGTCCCACAGTGGCGTGCGGTGAGGTCAGTGGCTAGTGAGGCACTACAGCCATAATTTCCGCCGAATCCTGCCGATGACCCTTAGCCAATGCCCGCTACTGCCTCTGAGCCGATACCCGCTGCCACCACCAATGGCTTACAAACTCTCCCACAATCAACTGACCCAGCCCTCCACCACTAATTTCTATCTCAGTCCGATGCCGCCAATGCCCGCTGCCTGCCTGCTCATTGTTCTTGTTATATATTATAAATTTTTAAAGAAAAAAAAAATGAGTGTTTGGGACTGGGAAGGGTGAGGGAGGAGGACATGAATGCAATTTTGTTGTCCAGGGCTTCCATTAACTTAAAGGAGAAGGGTCTGAATGGGTTAAAAAAAAATGCGTGAGGTCCCCCCTCCTTAGTATAACCAGCCTCGGGCTCTTTGAGCCGGTCCTGGTTATTTAAATACTGGGGGAAAAATTGGACAGGGGTTCCCCGTATTTAGACAACCAGCACCGGGCTCTTAGAACGGTCCAGGTTCCAAAAATACGTGGGACAAAAGATGTAGGGGTCCCCCATATTTTTAAAACAAGCACCGGGCTCCACTAGCCAGAGAGATAATGCCACAGCCGGGGGACACTTTTATGTAGGTCCCTGCGGCCCTGGCATTACCCCTCCAACTAGTCACCCCTGGCCGGGGTTCCCTGGAGGAGTGGGGACCCCTTAAATCAAGAGGTTCCTCCCCTCAAGGCACCCAAGGGCCAGGGGTGAAGCCCGAGGCTGTCCCAAGCACCCCTGGGTGGTGGGTGCCGGGCTGATAGCCATGTGTGTAAAAAAAGAATATTGTTTTTTTGTTGTGGAACTACAAGGCCCAGCAAGCCTCCCCCGCTTGCTGGTACTTGGAGAACCTCAAGTACCAGCAGGCGGGGAAATAATGGGCTTGCTGGTACCTGTAGTTCTACAACAACAAAAAATACCCAAATAAAAACACAAACACACACAGCATGACAGTAAAATTATTGAGACAGGCTGTAGCATGTGGGTGCATGTAACCCTATAAAAGTGATGGATTGGGTGACTATTACAATACCCACTGTTGCTGTCTGAAAAATTATGGATTTATAGATTGCTCTGCCGAGACATGTTTTTTTCTAAAATGCACCACAGGTATGGATGGATAGTATACTTGACGACACAGAGGTAGGTAGAGCAGTGGCCTACTGTACCGTACTGCTATATATTATATTATTTATTATTATTATTATTATCCTTTATTTATATGGTGCCACAAGGGTTCCGCAGTGCCCAATTACAGAGTACATAAACAAATAATCAAACAGGAAAACAGCAACTTACAGTTGACGACAATATAGGACAAGTACAGGGTAAATAAACATAGCTACATCAGCAGATGACACTGGAATAAGTATCAGGTGGCAGAAGACTGCTGAATTTGGTGCAGCTGAAGATTATTAAAGTAAGAAAAGAGTAAGCACATGAGGGAAGAGGGCCTTGCTCGTGAGAGCTTACATTCTAAAAGGGAGGGGTAGACAGACAGGGGTGAGACAGATGGGGTACATAGAGAGCGTGGAACAGAGGTTTAGGATGAGATTTGGCTGGGTTTGGTGAAGAAGTGGGTCTTGAGAGCCCGTTTGAAGTTTTGTAGAGAGGTGGAGAGTCTGAGGGGGAGAGGTAGGGAATTCCAGAGAAGTGGTGCAGCACGTGAAAAATCTTGGAGGTAGGAGTAGGAGGAAGTAATCCGTAGGCAGGAGTCGGTGTGCATTAGCAGAGCGAAGAGGACGGGCAGATTCTGAAAGGGAAGGGGAGCCAGTGAAGGACTAGTAAGAGAGAAGAGGTGGACGTAGTGCGTTTGGTGAGGAAAATGAGCCGGGCAGCAGCATTGAGGATAGATTGGAGTGGAGAGAGGTATTTGTCAGGAATGCCAGTCAGGAAGAAATTACAGCAGTCCAGTCTGGAGATGACCAGTGAGTGGATAAGAGTCTTAGTAGCATCCTGGGTCAGAAAGGGTCTGATCCTGGAAATATTTTTTAGATGAAAACGGCAGGTTTGTGAGAGGTGCTGAATGTGTGTTTTGAAGGAGAGGGAGGAGTCAAGGATTACTCCAAGACAGCGCACTTGGGGGGTAGAGGAGATAGTAGTGCCATCAATAGATAATGAGATTGTAGGAGGTGAGATTATGCGGGAGGGAGGGAAGATGATCAGCTCGGTCTTAGACATGTTAAGTTTAAGAAAGCGCTGGGACATCCAGGAAGAGATAGCAGAGAGACAGTTGGAGATACGAGTGAGGAGAGTAGGGGAGAGGTCTGGAGAGGAAAGATAGATTTGAGTGTCATCAGCATAGAGATGATATTGGAAACCAAAAGAACTAATGAGCTTAAATAGTGAGGACGTATAGAGAGAGAAGAGAAGAGGACCAAGGACAGAACCTTGGGGTACCCCTACAGTTAGTGGAAGTGAGGGGGAGGTGGAGTCATGAGAGGAGACAGAGAATGAACGGTCAGAAAGGTTGGTGGTTCAATCCCACCCAGGGACGTAATTGACCTTGTTATCAGATTTTGGTGATCTTTAAGTAGACAAGTCAAAATTTCAAACCCCCTCTTATGGTGTAGGGTACCTGGCCTTCTCTGATGTAGTTAGATTTGATTAAGTGATTTTATAAAAAAACATATAGGAAGTACAATTTAGCAGTGGGTTGCAGAGAAAAAGAAAAATGCTGGCAGAAAAATCCTATTGAGTGATTAAACAGCTCTTCATTTTCTGGCTTTATGTTTATGCTAACAAATTTGTTCTCTGAAAAGTGTCCACAAAGCCAAGTCTCTGATTAACACCTTTGTAGGGATGGTTTTTCACCTATTACTAAATTAAACTTGCTTCATTGGAAAGGCAGCAAGATGCATCCTGATTTCAATGTCTACTGAAATAATACAGGTTGACACCAGGAAACATTAACGCCACTGCATCCTTGCTGCTTTCTCATGTGGAAGTCTGTTTAATGTGAAAACAAGGTGATATCTAATTAGCACACTGGTAAGGAATTAAGAAAATCTTTATTTAAGGGTGAAGATGTTTCTCACAAAATCGTTGCCCCAATGCATCATTGAAATTCAAGCTGGAAAGATGATTTTAATATATCACTTGTACATTTTGTATTGCTCTTCTGGTGACAATGTAGTTTGTTTTTGTCAATTACCATTTTAATAATAGGGTAAAGAAAATTAAGTGGATTTTTGAAAGAAAACAATACTGTCAATATACTATTAAAACAAATTAAAATGGTAAAAGTTATTGTACTTTAAGTAAAAATAAAAGAGCCAAAATATCAATCCCAGTTTTGGATTACTTTAATTAACAAAAAAAATGCATATAACAGAGGATAGTTTCAATCTGCCTACCTCTGGGTTATGGGCCCAGCATGCTTCCATTGCAGTACTCTGCTGCACATGTAAGTGCAAGAGATCCTGAAGCACTCACTCATCATGGGAAAGTACCAATGTGTTTCTTCGTTGGTTGATTTAAGAAACATCTTACAAAAACTCTCCAGATTATTGACTTTTTAAAGTTTTTCTAGGAAACGTTCTAGATGAATGCTTATTAGCCTTTGTCAGTATGGACTTTTTGCAAAGTGTCTCTGTGGCGCAATCAGTTAGTGTGTTTGGCTACTAACCAAAAGGTTGGTGGTTCAATCCCACCCAGGGATGTAATTGACCTTGTGATCAGGTATTGGTGATCTTTAAGTAGACAAGTCAAAATTTCAAACCCCCTCTTATGATGTAGGGTACCTGGCCTTCTCTGATGTAATCAGACTTAGATTTGATTAAGTGATTTCATAAAAAATAGCTAGGAAGCACAATTTAGCAGTGGGTTGCAGAAAAAAAAATATGCTGGCAGAAAAATCCAATTGAGTGATTAAACAGCTCTTCATTTTCTGGCTTTATTTTTATGCTAACAAATTTGTTCTCTGAAAAGTGTCCACAAAGCCAAGTCTCTGATGAACACCTTTGTAAGGATGGTTTTTTACCTATTACTAAATTAAACTTGCTTCATTGGAAAGGCAGCAAGATGCATCCTCATTTCAATGTCTACTGAAATAATACGGGTTGACACCAGGAAACATTAACGCCAATGCATCCTTGCTGCTTTCTCATGTGGAAGTCTGTTTAATGTGAAAACAAGGTGATATCTAATTAGCACACAGGTAAGGAATTAAGAAAATCTTTATTTAAGGGTGAAGATGTTTCTCACAAAATCGTTGCCCCAATGCATCATTGAAATTCAAGCTGGAAAGATGATTTTTATATATCACTTGTACATTTTGTATTGCTCTTCTGGTGACAATGTAGTTTGTTTTTGTCAATTACCATTTTAATAATAGGGTAAAGAAAATTAAGTGGATTTTTGAAAGAAAACAATACTGTCAATATACTATTAAAACAAATTAAAATGGTAAAAGTTATTGTACTTTAAGTAAAATTAAAAGAGCTAACATATCAATCCCAGTTTTGGATTACTTTAATTACCAAATAAAAATGCATATAGCAGAGGATAGTTTCAATCTGCCTACCTCTGGGTAATGGGCCCAGCATGCTTCCATTGCAGTACTCTGCTGCACATGTAAGTGCAAGAGATCCTGAAGCACTCACTCATCATGGGAAAGTACCAATGTGTTTCTTCGTTGGTTGATTTAAGAAAATTCTTACAAAAACTCTCCAGATTATTGACTTTTTAAAGTTTTTCTAGGAAACGTTCTAGATGAATGCTTATTAGCCTTTGTCAGTATGTACTTTTAGCAAAGTGTCTCTGTGGCGCAATCGGTTAGTGTGTTTGGTTACTAACCAAAAGGTTGGTGGTTCAATCCCACCCAGGGATGTAATTGACCTTGTTATCAGATTTTGGTGATCTTTAAGTAGACAAGTCAAAATTTCATACCCCCTCTTATGGTGTAGGGTACCTGGCCTTCTCTGATGTAGTTAGATTTGATTAAGTGATTTTATAAAAAAACAGATAGGAAGTACAATTTAGCAGTGGGTTGCAGAGAAAAAGAAAAATGCTGGCAGAAAAATCCTATTGAGTGATTAAACAGCTCTTCATTTTCTGGCTTTATGTTTATGCTAACAAATTTGTTCTCTGAAAAGTGTCCACAAAGCCAAGTCTCTGATTAACACCTTTGTAGGGATGGTTTTTCACCTATTACTAAATTAAACTTGCTTCATTGGAAAGGCAGTGACAATGTCTATAATATTTGTCTTATTAAAAACACATTAAAGGTTAAAGAACACAGTACGCAATTGGCGCAAAAAGTACCGCAAGGGTACGCCCTTAACTATACCTTAAGGAATGTACTTATACTGTAAACATTTGTGCAGTGATAATGTGTAGATGTAATGCAGTGTAACCGTGTTAGCTTAAAAGCTGTATGAGCGACTATGACGCTCTGAGAACCTTTATGCATTTATAATAATCAATCAAATACCGGTCTAAGGTTCTAACGCCTTTAGTGAGAGAATGAACGTTCAAAAAGAATAATACAATACAAGCTATACACTACCAAAATAACATAGAATATCTAACCAAGTTACTACACATAAAATACAATAAAGACACAATTACTTTTAAAAGGTGAAGGAGAGAGAGAATGGCTTATAACATTAAATAAGAGACAATATGGTTGCAGATAAACCTACACATGTGAGAGACAATCGCTGCGCAGTTAGTCAATGCTGAATACCGCATGGGATAGAAGCTAGACTCCATTTTGGGAAAACTCCCATGATTCCAAAGACTGCAACACATGGTTGAAAGGGGGAGGGGAAAACACCCAGCAGCAGCCATTTCTTACAAACCAACTAATCTTATTCCACATTCCAATCCAACTTCCTAGAACCATCTTATTCAATTTCACATTCCAAACAAACTCAGTATCTCAATAACCAGAGCATATGGTATGATGGCTATGCTATATGAATTATCACAAGACCAGATCACAATGTAACCACACATATCAGCCTGCCATTGCTACAAAACCCATATTCACAAGTAACTGCATGGCGGTATTCATGATTGACAAGATATATTATAACAAACCAGCACAATCTATTTTAAATCACCATAGGCAAACAAATACCACAAATGCTATGCTACAGGTTGTCTAATGTCCCAGCTACCATCACAGATTCCCAGATCTATCACACAAACAAGTTACAATATCCTATTTAAACCAGCACCATTGACCTTAAAGCCATATGTCTATATTTCCTTATCTAGCCATGTGAATTCAATACTTAGCCTTTCACTTGGAGGTCAGTCCTGGGTATGAAGCAGCCATGCTGCTGGGTGCCAGGTAGCTGTGTGAGTGAGTGAGCCCTGTGATTTCCAGTGGATAATATCATACCTGCATTCCAGCTGTGGGGGGGTGTCAACCACAGGAAGTGTGTCTTTCACAGTATGTGGGCTGTCTTGTATCAGTGAGCTGAGCATGTGAGCTTGGTTATGCAAAATGTTGGGTGATGACTAACACATTCCTGTCTTGTGGAAAGCTATTGTTTGGCGAATACAAAACAAAACCCTGTCTCTGGGTTTTGTTCGATATTCATGATGTCCACTTTCAGTTGAGACAATGACATCTCAGCAATCATTCTTCTGGAGACAAACCCTAAGCCCATTGGTAAACACAGGTGTTGGCCCTCCTCATTGAGTCTCAAAGCTCAGTGTAATTAAAGGCTATTGTACTCCATCTGCGGGAAAGATACTGATTTGGAATATAATTAATCTTCAATTACTATTCCTGTGCTTAACTATGCATAAGAACATGTGAAGCCCTCCCAACATGCAAGCTATTGTTTGGGGAATCTCTAAGGTCAAAGAGCCATTTGAGACCCACTGATACCTGCTGGACTCAGGGGAATATTAACTTATAAAATCCATTATTTTGATTAAATATGTAGCGTGCACACGCATGAAGTGCATATATGGCAACGTGCAGCGTGATATTTTTCTGACTTTGACAGCAGCAAGATGCATCCTCATTTCAATGTCTACTGAAATAATACAGGTTGACACCAGGAAACATTAACGCCACTGCATCCTTGCTGCTTTCTCATGTGGAAGTCTGTTTAATGTGAAAACAAGGTGATATCTAATTAGCACACAGGTAAGGAATTAAGAAAATCTTTATTTAAGGGTGAAGAAGTTTCTCACAAAATCGTTGCCCCAATGCATCATTGAAATTCAAGCTGGAAAGATGATTTTAATATATCACTTGTACATTTTGTATTGCTCTTCTGGTGACAATGTAGTTTGTTTTTGTCAATTACCATTTTAATAATAGGGTAAAGAAAATTAAGTGGATTTTTGAAAGAAAACAATACTGTCAATATACTATTAAAACAAATTAAAATGGTAAAAGTTATTGTACTTTAAGTAAAAATAAAAGAGCTAAAATATCAATCCCAGTTTTGGATTACTTTAATTAAAAAAAAAAATGCATATTGCAGAGGATAGTTTCAATCTGCCTACCTCTGGGTTATGGGCCCAGCATGCTTCCATTGCAGTACTCTGCTGCACATGTAAGTGCAAGAGATCCTGAAGCACTCACTCATCATGGGAAAGTACCAATGTGTTTCTTCGTTGGTTGATCTAAGAAACATCTTACAAAAACTCTCCAGATTATTGACTTTTTAAAGTTTTTCTAGGAATCGTTCTAGATGAATGCTTATTAGCCTTTGTCAGTATGCACTTTTGCAAAGTGTCTCTGTGGCGCAATCAGTTAGTGTGTTTGGCTACTAACCAAAAGGTTGGTGGTTCAATCCCACCCAGGGATGTAATTGACCTTGTGATCAGGTTTTGGTGATCTTTAAGTAGACAAGTCAAAATTTCAAACCCCCTCTTATGATGTAGGGTACCTGGCCTTCTCTGATGTAATCAGAGTTAGATTTGATTAAATGATTTTATAAAAAATAGCTAGGAAGCACAATTTAGCAGTGGGTTGCAGAGAAAAAAAATATGCTGACAGAAAAATCCAATTGAGTGATTAAACAGCTCTTCATTTTCTGGCTTTATTTTTATGCTAAAAAATTTGTTCTCTGAAAAGTGTCCACAAAGCCAAGTCTCTGATGAACACCTTTGTAAGGATGGTTTTTTACCTATTACTAAATTAAACTTGCTTCATTGGAAAGGCAGCATGATGCATCCTCATTTCAATGTCTACTGAAATAATACGGGTTGACACCAGGAAACATTAACGCCAATGCATCCTTGCTGCTTTCTCATGTGGAAGTCTGTTTAATGTGAAAACAAGGTGATATCTAATTAGCACACAGGTAAGGAATTAAGAAAATCTTTATTTAAGGGTGAAGATGTTTCTCACAAAATCGTTGCCCCAATGCATCATTGAAATTCAAGCTGGAAAGATGATTTTTATATATCACTTGTACATTTTGTATTACTATTCTGGTGACAATGTAGTTTGTTTTTGTCAATTACCATTTTAATAATAGGGTAAAGAAAATTAAGTGGATTTTTGAAAGAAAACAAAACTGTCAATATACTATTAAAACAAATTAAAATGGTAAAAGTTATTGTACTTTAAGTAAAAATAAAAGAGCTAACATATCAATCCCAGTTTTGGATTACTTTAATTAACAAAAAAAATGCATATAGCAGAGGATAGTTTCAATATGCCTACCTCTGGGTAATGGGCCCAGCATGCTTCCATTGCAGTACTTTGCTGCACATGTAAGTGCAAGAGATCCTGAAGCACTCACTCATCATGGGAAAGTACTAATGTGTTTCTTCGTTGGTGGATGGAAGAAACATCTTACAAAAACTCTCCAGATTATTGACTTTTTAAAGTTTTTCTAGGAAACGTTTTAGATGAATGCTTATTAGCCTTTGTCAGTATGTACTTTTGCAAAGCATCTCTGTGGCGCAATCAGTTAGTGTGTATGGCTATTAACCAAAAGGTTGGTGGTTCAATCCCACCCAGGGACGTAATTGACCTTGTGATCAGATTTTGGTGATCTTTAAGTAGACAAGTCAAAATTTCAAACCCCCTGTTATGGTGTAGGGTACCTGGCCTTCTCTGATGTAATCAGAGTTAGATTTGATTAAGTGATTTTATAAAAAAAATACATATAGGAAGTACAATTTAGCAGTGGGTTGCAGAGAAAAAGAAAAATGCTGGCAGAAAAATCCTATTGAGTGATTAAACAGCTCTTCATTTTCTGGCTTTATGTTTATGCTAACAAATTTGTTCTCTGAAAAGTGTCCACAAAGCCAAGTCTCTGATTAACACCTTTGTAGGGATGGTTTTTCACCTATTACTAAATTAAACTTGCTTCATTGGAAAGGCAGCAAGATGCATCCTCATTTCAATGTCTACTGAAATAATACGGGTTGACACCAGGAAACATTAACGCCACTGCATCCTTGCTGCTTTCTCATGTGGAAGTCTGTTTAATGTGAAAACAAGGTGATATCTAATTAGCACACGGGTAAGGAATTAAGAAAATCTTTATTTAAGGGTGAAGATGTTTCTCACAAAATCGTTGCCCCAATGCATCATTGAAATTCAAGCTGGAAAGATGATTTTAATATATTACTTGTACATTTTGTATTGCTCTTCTGGTGACAATGTAGTTTGTTTTTGTCAATTACCATTTTAATAATAGGGTAAAGAAAATTAAGTGGATTTTTGAAAGAAAACAATACTGTCAATATACTATTAAAACAAATTAAAATGGGACTTCCGCTTCCGGCTGCATGCGGAGTGCAGCTTGAAAACGCTGCTCCGCTCAGGGACCCGCTCACCTGCTTATACGTAGCTGTTCCCGGCTACACACAGCGACCGCTACCCAGCGCATCACCCCCTCTTCCCCGATGGACAAATACCTGGCACCGGGGGCCTCACAGAAACCGCAGCCGCCGCGTCAGGAGAAGCGCCGCGCCGATCCCAACATGGCGCTGGACGCCTCCTCGGCCCCGTCCACCCCGGCCTCTAAGAAGGTGGCTTCACCCCAGGAGCTCACTGATCTTCCGCAGGTACGCCGCATCCCGGATACTCCCGCTACGTATGGCGACATCGTGGATGCTATTAAATCCACAATGTCACCTCTGCTATCTAAGGCTGTGGCAGACATCTCACAGCAACTGCAGCACCTTGCTGCCAGAGTCTCAGACTCTGAAAATCGCATAGGAGTGCTATGTCATGATATGCATTTGGCACAAGGAGACATTATCAACCTGCAGAAGGAAAATTATCAGTTATGGAACAAACTTGATGAGGCTGAAAATCGTTCACGTCGTAAAAATATCAGGGTGGTAGGGCTCCCTGAAAATGTTAAAGGCCCAGCATTGGCAACTTTTGTTTCTGTGACTCTCCCTAAGCTACTAGGCATCGAGGAGGAATGTAAGGACCTGGTGGTGGAAAGAGTTCACCGAGTCGGCCCGCCACCCCGTCCGAATGAATCACGCCCTAGGGTCACATTATTCAGATGTTTAAATTATCTTCACAAAGTGGCATTCTGGAGGGCTTCGCGAAAGATTCAGAACCTTATCTGGGAAGGAAACCGACTACGCCTTTTCCAAGACTTCTCTATGGAACTTTCACGTATGCGTAAATCCTTTTCTCCTATCTGCTCGAAGCTAGTCTCCATGAACCGACGTTTTGCCCTTATGTATCCGGCTAAGCTAAGGATCTTCATTAATGACACCCACTACGACTTCACGACGCCTGAAGATGCACACGCCTTCCTATCTGATAACCGTGAGGATTCCGCTGCTGACATCACTGACACCCCTGCTTGAACTCTCGCCACCCTTGGAACTGTCTCTTTATGGTTAAAAAATTCCGCTTTCTCCCAGTTATTATGTGAAATATATCTGCGTCCACCGTTTATTACTCTAGCCCCTTCCCCACCCCCCCTTTTTTACTGTTTGAACTGGGCCTTCTTATAATCTCACCCTTTAATTCAATTTGACATAGAGATTATAGTTTTCCTCAACATTGTTGTTAAGGTCCATTACGTTAGCCCTTCTTACAGGGTCCCTGAACACCTGTCATGCTCCGGTATCTACAGTTGTCTAGTGCTATCCCACTATATGGGATCAGCCCACAGTTATATCTATTGTTACATTTGCGGAATGTCATTTATGTCCTTTGGACTCCTGGCATGTTGACCATGCCACTGCCATGTTTTCATGTATTCCCCATGTCTTGTCATTGCATGTTTCCCTCCCCTTTTCTCTCCTCGTGTTTGTTCTCATTTAGGTTCACCGCCATTTTGCCCCGGCATAATTATACCCAGATGGATGGATTCTCCCCTCACCCAGACACATATGACTGAGCTGAAGATAGGTTCCTTCAATGTCGGTGGCATCCACTCTCCGGCTAAATGCCGTAAGGTTCTATTATACTTACAAAAACAGTCAATAGATATTGCATGTCTCCAAGAAACCCATCTTTTACCCCCTGAGATTTTGAAACTCCAAATGCTTAAATGGAAAATTCTGGCCTCCGCCCCCTATAATTCCAAATCCAGAGGTATTGTAATTTTAAGCTCCAAGACATTACCTATAGAAATACTCTCCTCTTACTCTGATCCTGAAGGCAGGATATTGATACTATCTTTCTCATTATTTAACGCAACGTATACGCTTGCCTCCATTTACGCACCCAATGTCTATTCTAGATCCTTCCTCCAGAAGCTCATTAAATTACTCCTCCCACATATGTCTGCCCCTATAATTCTCTGTGGCGACTTCAATTTGACTGCTCACCCCACACTTGATAGATCCTCCACGCGAAGAATACGTACCCCGCCCCCCTCCCTGGGGATTTCTTTCACCGTTGAAAACTCTCCAATTAACAGACGTATGGAGGGCCCTACACCCAACCCAGAGAGAATTTACTTGCCTACCTGCAGCGCACCACACCACACACTGTCTCACATAGATTTTATTTTCCCCTCTTACTCTCTTTTCCCCCTAGTCCAAGATACAACCATACACCCTATCATACTCTCTGACCATGCACTTGTCACCTTCTCATTTTACACGAAAAAAGAGCTATCCCCATATAGAACATGGAGATTCCCAGCCTACCTCCTTAGCTCCCTGAAATTTCGAGAACATTTAGACCAGACATGGACTGATTTTAATTTCCATAATGAACATACTCTAGCTACAGACCCCTCACTCTATTGGATGACGGCCAAATCAGTACTGAGAGGTTCTATTTTAGCCTTTGAGGCTTCCTTACGAAAACGACTCTCCCACTCTTATACCACCCTCCAGGAATCATTGACGGAAGCCTATGCTTCTTATGTCCAGACACCCACCACTACTACACGATCCAAATATCTTTCTGCCAAGTCCCTTCTTGAAGAATTGCTTCAGTCTATGTCTGATAAGATGACTTTCTCCTCTCATTATCGATATCACAAATTCGGTAATAAGACGAGTAAACTCCTTACCAACATCCTCAATGGCACCAGGACACCGATGATAGTCCACCCCCTCAAACTACAAGATGGCTCCCTTACCAAATCCACTGCGCAAATTTCTCAGGTCATGTCAGACTTCTATACAGACATTTATGCCCCCCCTAACCCTACGCCCAGCACCCCACCTATAACTTCGCCTGTAATGGACGAACGTAAGCTGACCAATACCTGGTCCCAACTCACTTATCCACAATTGCCGGAAGAGTTCGCAGACTCCCTCACTGCCCCTATTTCCACTCTTGAAATAAGCAAGGCTATTAGGTCACTCAAACCTGCCAAGGCTCCTGGTCCTGATGGATTTTCTGGGGAATTTTACAGTTTTTTTCCTTGATAAAGTAACCCCAGTTCTTGAATCAGTATTTAACCATATTTTAATTACTCAAAATGTCCCTGCATACTTTAATTCTGCCATCATCAAAGTGATTCCCAAACCGGGCAGAGATCTCTCCAATCCTGGCTCTTATCGCCCCATTTCACTACTGAATTGTGATTATAAAATCCTAACCAAGATTTTGGCGGAACGTCTTAATCCCCTCCTCCCCCATATAATCCATCGGGACCAGACCGGCTTTATTAAGGGCAGACACTCGGTACGCAATGTCCGCAAAGTTCTGGCGGCTACCCAAAAGCTAACCTCAGTGACGTCTACTGACTCCCCAAATCTTATCTTATCGATTGACGCCGAGAAGGCCTTCGATCTTGTCTATTGGCCACATCTATTTGACACTGTGACCAAATTTAGAATCCCTGATCAATACATATCCTTCATTCGGACTTTATACACCAATTCCTCATCCCAAATTGCCTGTAATGGCTACTTATCCCCTCCTTTCCCGATCAAGAAAGGCACACGACAAGGTTGTCCCCTTTCTCCCCTCCTCTTTGCCATCGCCCTAGAACCCCTAGCACTTGCTCTTCGGTCATCTACTGATTTCTCTGGTACCCCCCTAGCAAATATGGAATTGAAACTTGCACTCTACGCAGACGACATGTTGCTCTTTGTGTCCAACCCTTTAGTTTCTATACCGGTAATCATAGACATAGTAGCCTCCTTTGGACCCATTTCCGGATATAAAATAAATGTACACAAATCAGAAATTCTTCCTATCACTCCTTTAGCACCGTCCTTGGCCACTAACCCCACTTTAGCACAATTCACAATCCAGCCCTCCCATGTCAAATATTTAGGTATCCTTATCACTCGAGATCCCCTTCAGATTTATAAGGCGAATTTCTTGCCCCTATTCTCCAAGATTAAAACCCAACTCAATTCATGGACCAAACTCCCCCTGTCTTTACTAGGCAGAGCTGCAGTAATCAAGACTATAATATTTCCAAAAATCTTTTACTGTCTCCAAATGATACCTTCCCCCCTGCCAAAGTCGGATGTACAAATGTTAAATTCACTAATTTCCTCGTTTCTGTGGTCTGGTAAGAGACCCAGGATGAGATTATCTAAGCTAACATATCCGACTAGACTGGGGGGACTGGGCATCCCGGATTTCACTCTCTACCACTTGTCAATACATTTCAGGTATATCTCGGACTGGCTCTTCAATAAATCTACATACACAGATCGCTCTCTAGATAATGCTATATTCTCCCCATTTTCACCTAGTGCCCTATTACATACCCCACTACGCCTCCTCCCGCACCATATTCTGAATCATATTCTATTTAGGGGGTCATACGACGCCTGGATACATATAAATAAACTCCTGAATAGAAATCATGCAATTTCACCTTACATTCCTCTCTGGGGCAACCCTAATTTTCCCCCTTCACTGCACAACCCCTTCTTCTCAAACTGGCACACAAAAGGACTTGACCTTGCCACCAAATTATTTGATCCTGGAGGGCGGATACTTACCTTTACCTCACTGCGTGAGACTTATGATATTCCACACTCCAACTTCTACATGTACCTCCAAGCTCGACACTATGTTGACACCATTAAATCAGTTATCCTCTCATTCTCTCCTCCAGACCCTTTACTCTCACTTTTCCTGACCTTACATAATGGAAAATATAAAACAGCCTTACTATATAAATTACTTCTTGACTCCAATGATAAAGATCCGCTTACCCCTCTCCTAACGTCCTGGTCCACGGATTGTCCGGAAATTACTTCTACCCAAGTATTAATTTCTCATCATCATACCACTATGAAAATCCTCCAATCTGCTTACCTCCAAGAAGTTCATTTTAAGACTTTACATCGACTCTATATCACCCCGGCCCAGAGAAAATATATGCATCCCTCTGAGACAGGTGAATGCTGCAAATGCAAAATGGTGAATGCTAAATTTTTTCATTGCTTTTGGTCTTGCTCAAAAATACTAAAATTCTGGAGGAAGGTTCTAGTTTTTATCAATAACCTCTTTTCTACGTCCTTGGTAGCTGACCCTCTTGCTTGCCTCTGTATAAATTTTAGTAACTGGACGCTCCCGGCAAACTCATTATCGATTATCCCTCTACTCACAATCATACTGACCATGTCCAAAAAACTGATTTTGACACACTGGACAGTACGATCAGCCCCGTCCCTATATGACCTGAAGAATAGTATACTACAACTACTCCTTTTTGACAAACGCTCCTTAGCACTAGACCCCTCTCTTTCCTATGACAAATTTATCCTAAAATGGAAGTATTACCTATCTACCCTTTATATGACACAACAGCCCCTATTGATCTAGGCTCCCCTACTCACATGAGCATGGTTTAACCCCTCTTTTTCAATACTTATACTACTATCAGGGTTTACAAGGATAGGATGGCGAGCCCTATTACTGAAACAAGAATTATTTTTTCCTGTTCTCTGTCACTAGCCCCACCAACTTTGAAGCACTTTAACATTCGATTCTATATTGTTAGTTTAACTCATCCTTCTCCTCAGTTCTAACTTTGATTGTCACATAATGCAAAGTGATCCGATTGAGTATTCCCTATATGTACTGCCCCTCCTTCTCCTGTCTCGTCTTTGTTTGTCTCCCCCCCTCCTCCCGGTTATTTTATTAAGGTTTAACTTTGTAGAAACATAGTGGGTCTCTGACCTACCTTCCTTTGAATTCAGAATTGTACTGTTTTTCACTACGAGATCTGGCGAATACAACAGAATTCCTTTACGGAATTTCTCATCTCTGTTATATTGCCTGTTACATTTATACTATTGCTGATTTGCTGTATTTGAAATATACAAAACCCTATTTCAATAAAAATGATTGAACCAAAACAAATTAAAATGGTAAAAGTTATTGTACTTTAAGTAAAAATAAAAGAGCAAAAATATCAATCCCAGTTTTGATTACTTAAATTAACAAAAAAAATGCATATAGCAGAGGATAGTTTCAATCTGCCTACCTCTGGGTTATGGGCCCAGCATGCTTCCATTGCAGTACTCTGCTGCACATGTAAGTGCAAGAGATCCTGAAGCACTCACTCATCATGGGAAAGTACCAATGTGTTTCTTCGTTGGTTGATGGAAGAAACATCTTACAAAAACTCTCCAGATTATTGACTTTTTAAAGTTTTTCTAGGAAACGTTCTAGATGTATGCTTATTAGCCTTTGTCAGTATGGACTTTTTGCAAAGTGTCTCTGTGGCGCAATCGGTTAGTGTGTCCGGCTACTAACACAAAAGGTTGGTGGTTCAATCCCACCCAGGGACGTAATTGACCTTGTGATCAGATTTTGGTGATATTTAAGTAGACAAGACAAAATTTCAAACCCCCTCTTATGGTGTAGGGTACCTGGCCTTCTCTGATGTAATCAGAGTTAGATTTGATTCAGTGATTTTATAAAAAACAGCTAGGAAGCACAATTTAGCAATGGGTTGCAGAGAAAAAAAATATGCTGGCAGGAAAATCCAATTGAGTGATTAAACAGCTCTTCATTTTCTGGCTTTATTTTTATAATAACAAATTTGTTCTCTGAAAAGTGTCCACAAAGCCAAGTCTCTGATTAACACCTTTGTAGGGATGGTTTTTCACCTATTACTAAATTAAACTTGCTTCATTGGAAAGGCAGCAAGATGCATCCTCATTTCAATGTCTACTGAAATAATACAGGTTGACACCAGGAAACATTAACGCCACTGCATCCTTGCTGCTTTCTCATGTGGAAGTCTGTTTAATGTGAAAACAAGGTGATATCTAATTAGCACACAGGTAAGGAATTAAGAAAATCTTTATTTAAGGGTGAAGATGTTTCTCACAAAATCGTTGCCCCAATGCATCATTGAAATTCAAGCTGGAAAGATGATTTTAATATATCACTTGTACATTTTGTATTGCTCTTCTGGTGACAATGTAGTTTGTTTTTGTCAATTACCCTTTTAATAATAGGGTAAAGAAAATTAAGTGGATTTTTTAAAGAAAACTATACTGTCAATATACTATTAAAACAAATTAAAATGGTAAAAGTTATTGTACTTTAAGTAAAAATAAAAGAGCAAAAATATCAATCCCAGTTTTGATTACTTAAATTAACAAAAAAAATGCATATAGCAGAGGATAGTTTCAATCTGCCTACCTCTGGGTTATGGGCCCAGCATGCTTCCATTGCAGTACTCTGCTGCACATGTAAGTGCAAGAGATCCTGAAGCACTCACTCATCATGGGAAAGTACCAATGTGTTTCTTCGTTGGTTGATGGAAGAAACATCTTACAAAAACTCTCCAGATTATTGACTTTTTAAAGTTTTTTTAGGAAACGTTCTAGATGTATGCTTATTAGCCTTTGTCAGTATGGACTTTTTGCAAAGTGTCTCTGTGGCGCAATCGGTTAGTGTGTCCAGCTACTAACCTAAAGGTTGGTGATTCAATCCCACCCAAGGACATATTTGACCTTGTGATCAGATTTTGGTGATATTTAAGTAGACAAGACAAAATTTCAAACCCCCTCTTATTGTGTAGGGTACCTGGCCTTCTCTGATGTAATCAGAGTTAGATTTGATTCAGTGATTTTATAAAAAACAGCTAGGAAGCACAATTTAGCAATGGGTTGCAGAGAAAAAAAATATGCTGGCAGAAAAATCCAATTGAGTGATTAAACAGCTCTTCATTTTCTGGCTTTATTTTTATGCTAACAAATTTGTTCTCTGAAAAGTGTCCACAAAGCCACGTCTCTGATTAACACCTTTGTAAGGATGGTTTTTCACCTATTACTAAATTAAACTTGCTTCATTGGAAAGGCAGCAAGATGCATCCTCATTTCAATGTCTACTGAAATAATACAGGTTGACACCAGGAAACATTAACGCCACTGCATCCTTGCTGCTTTCTCATGTGGAAGTCTGTTTAATGTGAAAACAAGGTGATATCTAATTAGCACACAGATAATGAATTAAGAAAATCTTTATTTAAGGGTGAAGATGTTTCTCACAAAATCGTTGCCCCAATGCATCATTGAAATTCAAGCTGGAAAGATGATTTTAATATATCACTTGTACATTTTGTATTGCTTTTCTGGTGACAATGTAGTTTGTTTTTGTCAATTACCATTTTAATAATAGGGTAAAGAAAATTAAGTGGATTTTTGAAAGAAAACAATACTGTCAATATACTATTAAAACAAATTAAAATGGTAAAAGTTATTGTACTTTAAGTAAAAATAAAAGAGCAAAAATATCAATCCCAGTTTTGGATTACTTTAATTAACAAAAAAAAATGCATATAGAAGAGGATAGTTTTAATCTGCCTACCTCTGGGTTAAGGGCCCAGCATGCTTCCATTGCAGTACTCTGCTGCACATGTAAGTGCAAGAGATCCTGAAGCACTCACTCATCATGGGAAAGTACCAATGTCTTTCTTCGTTGGTGGATGGAAGAAACATCTTACAAAAACTCTCCAGATTATTGACTTTTTAAAGTTTTTCTAGGAAACGTTTTAGATGAATGCTTATTAGCCTTTGTCAGTATGTACTTTTGCAAAGTGTCTCTGTGGCGCAATCAGTTAGTGTGTATGGCTATTAACCAAAAGGTTGGTGGTTCAATCCCACCCAGGGACGTAATTGACCTTGTTATCAGATTTTGGTGATCTTTAAGTAGACAAGTCAAAATTTCAAACCCCCTGTTATGGTGTAGGGTACCTGGCCTTCTCTGATGTAATCAGAGTTAGATTTGATTCAGTGATTTTATAAAAACAGCTAGGAAGCACAATTTAGCAGTGGGTTGCAGAGAAAAAGAAATATGCTGGCAAAAAAATCCAATTGAGTGATTAAACAGCTCTTAATTTTCTGGCTTTATTTTTATGCTAACAAATTTGTTCTCTGAAAAGTGTCCACAAAGCCAAGTCTCTGATTAACACCTTTGTAGGGATGGTTTTTCACCTATTACTAAATTAAACTTGCTTCATTGGAAAGGCAGCAAGATGCATCCTCATTTCAATGTCTACTGAAATAATACAGGTTGACACCAGGAAACATTAACGCCACTGCATCCTTGCTGCTTTCTCATGTGGAAGTCTGTTTAATGTGAAAACAAGGTGATATCTAATTAGCACACAGATAATGAATTAAGAAAATCTTTATTTAAGGGTGAAGATGTTTCTCACAAAATCGTTGCCCCAATGCATCATTGAAATTCAAGCTGGAAAGATGATTTTAATATATCACTTGTACATTTTGTATTGCTTTTCTGGTGACAATGTAGTTTGTTTTTGTCAATTACCATTTTAATAATAGGGTAAAGAAAATTAAGTGGATTTTTGAAAGAAAACAATACTGTCAATATACTATTAAAACAAATTAAAATGGTAAAAGTTATTGTACTTTAAGTAAAAATAAAAGAGCAAAAATATCAATCCCAGTTTTGGATTACTTTAATTAACAAAAAAAATGCATATAGAAGAGGATAGTTTTAATCTGCCTACCTCTGGGTTAAGGGCCCAGCATGCTTCCATTGCAGTACTCTGCTGCACATGTAAGTGCAAGAGATCCTGAAGCACTCACTCATCATGGGAAAGTACCAATGTCTTTCTTCGTTGGTGGATGGAAGAAACATCTTACAAAAACTCTCCAGATTATTGACTTTTTAAAGTTTTTCTAGGAAACGTTTTAGATGAATGCTTATTAGCCTTTGTCAGTATGTACTTTTGCAAAGTGTCTCTGTGGCGCAATCAGTTAGTGTGTATGGCTATTAACCAAAAGGTTGGTGGTTCAATCCCACCCAGGGACGTAATTGACCTTGTTATCAGATTTTGGTGATCTTTAAGTAGACAAGTCAAAATTTCAAACCCCCTGTTATGGTGTAGGGTACCTGGCCTTCTCTGATGTAATCAGAGTTAGATTTGATTCAGTGATTTTATAAAAACAGCTAGGAAGCACAATTTAGCAGTGGGTTGCAGAGAAAAAGAAATATGCTGGCAAAAAAATCCAATTGAGTGATTAAACAGCTCTTAATTTTCTGGCTTTATTTTTATGCTAACAAATTTGTTCTCTGAAAAGTGTCCACAAAGCCAAGTCTCTGATTAACACCTTTGTAGGGATGGTTTTTCACCTATTACTAAATTAAACTTGCTTCATTGGAAAGGCAGCAAGATGCATCCTCATTTCAATGTCTACTGAAATAATACGGGTTGACACCAGGAAACATTAACGCCACTGCATCCTTGCTGCTTTCTCATGTGGAAGTCTGTTTAATGTGAAAACAAGTTGATATCTAATTAGCACACAAGTAAGGAATTAAGAAAATCTTTATTTAAGGGTGAAGATGTTTCTCACAAAATCGTTGCCCCAATGCATCATTGAAATTCAAGCTGGAAAGATGATTTTAATATATCACTTGTACATTTTGTATTGCTCTTCTGGTGACAATGTAGTTTGTTTTTGTCAATTACCATTTTAATAATAGGGTAAAGAAAATTAAGTGGATTTTTTAAAGAAAACAATACTGTCAATATACTATTAAAACAAATTAAAATGGTAAAAGTTATTGTACTTTAAGTAAAAATAAAAGAGCCAAAATATCAATCCCAGTTTTGGATTACTTTAATTAACAAAAAAAAAAATGCATATAGCAGAGGATAGTTTCAATCTGCCTACCTCTGGGTTATGGGCCCTGTCAAAGTCAGAAAAATATCACGCTACACACTGCCATATATGCACCTCATGCGAGTGCCTGCTGCGAGTGCATGAGCTCTCCCGTGCGTGCGCATACTCGCTGTTGCGTGCACCCGCAGGCGCACGGTATGCGCATTTACGGTAGAGTTTATGTGCGTCTAGCGGGCGACTCAATCGTTACATATTTTAACCATATAATGTATTTTGTAGATTATGGTCCCTTTGATAGAATCTGAAAGATTAGTTAATGTAGCATGTTCATAGACAAAGAGATCCCTCTTTGTTTGATACGAAGGGTCAGACAGGGGTTGTACAGTGGTGTTTAGTATCCATCGGAAGAGTATTTAATTAGCAATATTCCGGTGTTGGTTTGAAGCGGATTAATCGCTCGTGCGAATAGTTATGGACATAAGAAGTTTATGAACATTTACTGTATTTTGCACTTTATTACCCATGCGGCGGGAAACCTAGTTTCCCACCCACCTGAGCAGTTGGAAATAGTCACAGCCCACCTGTATGAATCAACCTATGACCTTTTGTTATAATGCGAAGACGAATTCCTGTGTCCAATGAACAATAAGAATATAGGGACCATTGTCTGTATTGTGTGTAGTGTATAAAAGGACAAGCCGATCCGGGCCAGCTCTCTATTCTCTTCAACGGTTCTCATTGCTGATAATCGGGAGCTGGATATCCAGAAGGCGCATGCGATTGTTTCCCTTTGTGCGTAAGTTTCTCTGCAATCATATTGTCTTTATTGTTATAAGCCATTCTCTCTCGTTCTCTCTCACTTTCTCTCTATCTCTCTCCTTTCCCCCTTTAAAAGTAATTGTATCTTTATTGTATTTTATGTGTAGTTACTTGGTTAGATATTCTATGTTATTTTGGTAGTGTATAACTTGTATTGTATTATTCTTTTTGAACGTTCATTCATTTCCTTAAAAGGCGTTAGACCCTTAGACCGGTATTTGACTGTTAATTATATTGCTAAGGGGTTCTCTGAGCGTCACATACGCTCATACAGCTTTTAAACTAACAAGGTTACACTGTGTTGCATTTACATCTTATCACTGCACAAGGGTTTACAGTATATGTACATTGTTTATGGTATAGTTAAAAAGGTTTAACACTGTGAGCGTCAGCGCCGCTTGTGAACTCCTCGTGGTCTCGAGCATCCGCTACGCTGATAGCGTATCATTACGTTAGTCGGCAGCCTATAGCGTGCTTGCCTGTACGCTCTAAGCCGTGAGCGAACGTGCCGCTCGTGCGTCTCGACCACGGCTAAGCGTTAGATACGCAACGTGCGTACCCTTACGGTATTCCATACGCCAATAGCGTACTGTGTTCTTTAACCTTTTAGAGGGTTTTCAGTAAGATAAATATTTGGCTTTATCAATTGGCGGCTCGTCCGTCCTTCACATATCTGCACTAGGTAATTTCAGCAGACATTATCGGTCAGCAAAGGGCGGGAGGTAATATTCCTCGTAGTGCTGACCAAGATAAGCGTCTGCTTCGCTAGTAAAGGGTGCTGAAGGAATCCGGAACCGGAGGTAAGAACAATATGCTAGTATCTTTTAAAACTGTTTTTTTTTTTCTGTTCTGTCTTGCGTACGCACGCACGCATACATCTGCATTTCTTTTCATTTGTGTATTTTCACATATCACTCTCTTGGTTGCCATTTCACAATTGATAACGTGCTAAGAAAGATTTGTTGCTATTAGTAGTTAAAGAGTAAAAGTAATACATTAAGGGGTAATTTGTAAAGCACGCACACAGCTTTGCCTAAGATACAAGGAGAGACCTGTGTGGTGCTCGGTAGATGATTACAATTAAAGATCATCTACATTGATAAACGTGTTAACTGTATTTCTGTGGACATATCTGGCTGGCATACACGTGTCTCTAACAAAAGGGTGAGACTAGTGTACGCAAATCAAAGGCCGACGCACGCAGAGTATATTACGCAACGGAGCGTCCGGGTACGCCCACATAATTCAAATCACACGATAGTATTATTTTTAACAGGCGAAAAGGAGGCAACGCGATAAATAGCGCAAGTCAATTTTAGTGTCCGAAATTTTAAGCTAATAGATCCTTCTCCAATTTGCGACTCATCTGGTCTAGACTATTTACTGAATGAAAGGAATTTCTGCACAGAAATAAAATTAAAGTGTACATGTGGTGAGTGTTTGTATATATAAGTTTTTACAATTTTTGGGTTGAACCACAAGAAGTCGAGTTCTCGTGAGGTACATACATGTAAGTGACGTGCATGGCGGCTTGGGAGGCATCCCTTGTTAAACATTAAAAAAAAGAGCATTAGAGTATAGCAGACCAGAAGGTCTACTGTAGAACAGACCAGGAGGTCATACAGACCAGGAGGTCTAGGTACAGCAGACTAAGAAGTCTGCTATAGATAGAAAAGAGCACAACCCAGGGGGTTGGTGCAAAACCCATATAGGCCATTGAAGCTCAGGCTGAAGGAATTCGCAGCCATAATTTTCGATTCCACTGGTCGCTCCGCACATAAGATTAGTTGCTTATGTGCCGAACGATTGTACCGCACGTAATTGTGTGCATTAGTTAGTAATTTGACCCAGTACCATTTGCGTACGAAAGGGGTCATAAACGCTATTTGTACATTCTAACGTGATTTGTGTAATTTTTTTATTTTAAGGGAGGTTCGCTAGTCAGTTGGGAACTATCCAGCAACCAATAGTTACTGGAAAGGGTTAAGTGCTCTTCGGATCACACTCGCATGTTCCAGTAAATAGCGGTTCAGGTCGCAGGGGCCCTAGGTCGAGTACGCCAGCGCTAAGGCAGTGTGTGGGCGTATTGGTCGGCGTGGGCGAGTGAGTGGAGTACTCGGTAAACTGCCACCGTCGGCCTACCCCGGACATCTTGGTTTTTGTAAGGGTTCGCTGAAGACCCTGATTTGAAGGTCAGAGGTAGTGAAAGCAACACCTGCAAGTATGGGGGCCAGTTGTTCAGGTAGGGGGCGATCAACCTCGGTTCGGGTTGATTCAGTAAACCGGCCAATCGGGTCGGCAAGGTATGTAATGTGTGAAAAATACGGTTCACACACAGAGGTTTTATGTGATGAATGGGAAAGAATGACTGTGCATGACGGGGAGAAGTTTCCCCGGGTAGGTAGCTTTAGCCCAGATGTGTTACAAAATCTAAGGACAAGGATATGTCTCATTAAATCAGCAAAGAGACGGATCGAACATTATGATTGTTTAAAGTTATGGCAAAAGGAAAGTGAAATACAACGAAACTTAACTTACATATCTGACTCTCATCTTGGGAAGAGAGACATGGCAATGGAGAGGATTATGGTTTCAGAGAATGGCGCAATAGGGTACGATAAAAATGCACTTAGTAACTGTATTAAGAATGAAAGTAACAAATGTAATAATGTTTATGAAAATGAAAGTGTAAAAATTACAAATGTTAACCTGTGCAAGTCGCACCCCATGTCAAACTTCCCTCAGGACTACAAGCAAGAACGTGAGCCCAGCACGATGTCGGCACCTTTTCCAGCAGCCATCACACAAAACATCCAGGTGGACGCGACCAAATCGGTAAAGGCAGTAATCAAACCCCCTAACGGAGGGTCAGGTGAGGTCGTGTCCACAGGTACGTACAATGTTATATATCACGCACAAACAAATGTACCCCATATTGTAAGACCAACACAAGGTGATGTAATTGAATTTAGCCCTGTCAGGGTGATCACAGTCCCCAATGGGAAGACTGACGATCAGGGAATCATTCCAGTCAAGGACAGTGCAATGCGCCGTCCCTGGTCCCGGATAGAATTAAGATCAATCATGTCTGAATTCCCTGATCCCAGGGAAGATTTAGTTGCATGTCAGAGATTTATTAAAGAACTAGGAAACTCAACAGAACCCACCAACAAAGATTGGCGGACAGTGCTGAGGGCATGTTTGCCCTCCAGTGTTGAATCTGCGAAATTTATTGCTGATTGTAAATTAGACACAGAGGTACCTTGTACGGAGGAACACAATCAGGAATGTATTAAGCAGATCAACCGACAGTTAGAAATATATTTCCCAGCCATTGTCAAGTGGAACAAAATCTTCTCCATAAGACAAAGCAAAGGTGAAAGTACTTCTAATTATTTCCACCGGGCATTGCACGACATGACTAGGTATACAGGTATAGAAAACATTGAAACAAGTGCACCGCACAGAGAAGTTGTAGTATCTGTGCTAATGGATGGTTTAAAGGAAGTGTTGAGAGCAAGGATACAGATCACCAATCCATACTGGAGAGATAAATCAGTAGCTGCATTAAGGGACTCTGCTGTTGGGCATGAGCAAAGCATCAGCAAGCACAGGGAAACAAAGAAGCCCCAGATTCCGGAGGGTAAGTCAAAGGTGAAAAGCTGTTACAACTGCTTAAGAGAAGGTCATGTTGCACGAGATTGTAGGTCTAAGAACACACACAAGGTATATACACCCCCTAGACAACGACATGACCATAATAGTCAAAGAACCAGAGAAACACAGGAAGAACGGTTGATGGCGATGGGCATCCAAGCATTAGAGGAGACATCAAATCAACCAAAACCCCAGGCCATTGGCACATGGAGGAACTCAAGGATTTGTTATCGTTGTAAAAGAGAAGGGCATTATGCCAGCAACTACAACAGCCCACATAAAGTCAGACCCCCTAGACAAAGAAATGAGCAAAGTTATGACACACCAAATTGTAACCAGGGATCAGATAGGAAGAATTTTGGCCCACACCCATGATATGTAGTCAGGAAAGGTGATCACTAGGACAGATGGTAAGCCTGAGGTTATTGTTAACAAGTTGGGAGGTCATTTCTTGAGGACACAGGAATGACCGGGTAAAATTTGTAATGTATCTGTGAAATGTTTTCTTTTTCCCCATCTCTGACGGTCATCGGCAGGACTCAAACATTGCATAGCTACTTGGTCCTTGCAGAAGTCTACCAAACCCCAGCATGACCTACCCGCATCAATGTATCCTGGCCAGATACAAAGGGTGGAGTATGGAGGTGCTGGTGAGAGGGACTGCGCAAGGATACCATTGGACATGTAGATATGACAGCCTGATGAACAATGTTTTAAAATGTTTGAAAAATGTTTTTCCCTGTTGTTGTTTATTGTTGGTTTATGTAATATATATGTATATGAATTGTTATCTCTCTCTTTTGTTTTTTTTTTGTTTTCTCTCTTCTCATTCATGTTTTCATGTTTTAAAGATGGTATGTCACACATCAGTTAGACAAATGGTAATGGAAGATTTTTGCCTCTTACAGAAAGATCGCTGGTTTGGAAGAAATATTGTATCAAGAGAATGTTTAGAAGACTGAGAGACAGCACCTTTGAGATGACAGCAGAACAAGAAGAACAACAAGACTAGAGAACTAATTATCGTAACAAGTTTCTCTCCCCCCCTCAAACTGATTTCCTGTACCCCCATTACAAATTTCTCCTTTCTCCTCCTGTAAGATGGACTCGCCTCGAGAGACTGTGAGCCGTGTTTTCATGTTGACCCTGATGTTGACCAGAGCAGTCTGTTTCGGTGAGAGTACCAGTGAGGTCGAGAAAGGATCCAGAATGGATTTCTGATGACTGAGACGGAGGTGTAAATTTCCAATAGCAACATAATCACCGAGTAAAGGCGAGTATCAGAAAACGATCTGGTAGCATTGACAATAGAAGAAATTGTGAAGGATTGTTAGCTGAAGAGAACTGTATCTGTAGACTCTGTGACAGTGTAGTTGAGGATGGGTGTATCAAGAAATGCCAATCCAGTTTTAATATCCACATGGACCGGCATCCATTGAGTGACTATCACTCCTTAGTGGGTAAAGTGTTAAATCAGACAGATTGTTGGGTATGCTCTCAAGTACCTCAAGGCCATAGCAAATCAGGATTAGTGCCCTTCCCGTTAACTATAGGGGAGGTACTTGAGCTAAGTGGTGGGAGGCCGGTGGCCAGGAGGTTTAATATCTCCAGTCCTCCTAGTTTGAAGCTCCACCAATATCATGTGGATAGATCCCTAGTATGTTTTAACATTTCCAATCCCCGAAAGCCGGGAAATTGGGAAGTGTCATGGAATAACCAAACCATGACCTTTTCATACAGAGCCGATAGAATGCCAACAGATACAGAACTTATACGCCACATAGCCGGTAGTGGAAAATATTTCCGATATAGGTATACCCTAGGAAGTAGGACCATGAGAGTTGGAGAGGTATCACCAGGATACTGTGCACACATCGTACAAACCGATACGTGTACTAAACAGATGGGAGAATTAGGGTTAGGAAATTTCATATGGAAAATGTGTAATATGGTTATGTCCTACTCCGTCCCATATGTTCTCCCCGATGATGCATATTTCATATGCGGGAGGAAGGTGTATAAGTGGCTTGCCCCAAACTCAGAAGGGTTATGTTATATTGGAAAAGTACTGCCTGAAGTAATGACTGTATCACATACTAAAATGAAAGATATTCACCGCAGTGCCCAAGCTCCTTATACTCACACTCATTACGAGCACATCGTTAAACGGCACCTGATAGAGAGAACAGAGCATCCGGCCTCTGACCTGATCAGTGAATCCACCGGGATTCAATTCCTAATCGCGTTAGATATCACTCGTACCGCCAGAGGAGTGATAAATTATAAATATATATCTGCGCTTGCAAATTTATTAGACAACATCACTGAAATGTATGATGACACATTCAAGTATACTGGAAGGGAGCTCCAAGCTTATAAAACAGAACTGGTTCAGCATAGGATGATTCTCAATTATCTCACAGCTGTGACGGGTGGGTATTGTGTCACCCTAGCAACGCAGTACGGAGTGAAATGTTGCACTTATATCACAAACAGCACCGAGGACCCGGTCGAGGTCATAGACCAAAAGATGGATGACATTTTAGAATTAAAATGGGAGTTCCGAAGGAAACACAATCTCACCCTTGCTGCTGTGGGTAATGAGCTGACCAGTTGGGTGTCATGGTTGAACCCGCGAAATTGGTTCTCTGGTTTAGGAGAATGGACCCAAGGTATTATCATGGATGTAGGGAAATTCCTTTTGTGTGTTCTGGGTGTCATCATATTAGTCGGTCTGATATTTAGATGCGTTCGGGTTTTAACAAAGTGTAAACGTAGCGCCCGAGTGATGAGTTTAAGGAGTGAAGATACTGTAATAACAACGACGGATTTGATTTATGACCCAACGATAGAGACACTGTTGTGATGAAAATGTGATTCCACGGTCCGTTTCTTTCACCCGTTTCTCCTTTGTTTTTCTCCAAAGTAAAAAGACCCGCTTGGAAGAGGAATTTGACGACCTTGTATGCAGGCAACAGATGGACTAAAGAAGAATTTGACAACCTTGTACACAGACAACTGATGGACTATGCCATAGACCCCCATATCCCTAGTACTTTTAATTTTACGCTAGCCCAACACTTTTTGTAAGTCTATGGACATTGATAAAGCTTTGCTTGCGTTTATTGGCAAAAGCACAAAGAGACTACAGTCAACATGTACATCGAGACAAGACAAGACACAAGACAAGACCTCAATCGGCAAATGTATATTAAACTCACATAGTTTATCACTGCATTTACCATAATTGTTCTTTATCTTCATCTCTACAAACTTCAGGTAATGACACACATAGTCGATAGGGAATATAGGCACAGATATCAGCACTCACATATTCCCCCATTCATGTATCATCAACTAAAATGTGCTCCCCCATTTTGTTGCAACCAAAAGCCGAAGAGAGCTCGGTAAAGTTTGACAGCCCATCCACAGACCCGTACCACGGGATAAGAAGGAATTCAAATGTATACTTCGCAATACCTCGAAGCTTGATTTAAGACACGTACGGCACGATGATACATGACCCCCCAAACATGGATTCATACACACATGCTTCTGCTATCTCACTAGGTCATACCCTTTTCCTACCTTCTCCTCTCCTCCCCTACCCAATCATAGAAATGTATTTACACATGACATATATTTTTCTCTTTTTGAAATGTTTTAGAAAGTGGCAGTTATTGGTGACTGCCAAAGGGTGGACTGTCAAAGTCAGAAAAATATCACGCTACACACTGCCATATATGCACCTCATGCGAGTGCCTGCTGCGAGTGCATGAGCTCTCCCGTGCGTGCGCATACTCGCTGTTGCGTGCACCCGCAGGCGCATGGTATGCGCATTTACGGTAGAGTTTATGTGCGTCTAGCGGGCGACTCAATCGTTACATATTTTAACCATATAATGTATTTTGTAGATTATGGTCCCTTTGATAGAATCTGAAAGTTTAGTTAATGTAGCATGTTCATAGACAAAGAGATCCCTCTTTGTTTGATACGAAGGGTCAGACAGGGGTTATACAGTGGTGTTTAGTATCCATCGGAAGAGTATTTAATTAGCAATATTCCGGTGTTGGTTTGAAGCGGATTAATCGCTCATGCGAATAGTTATGGACATAAGAATTTATGAACATTTACTGTATTTTGCACTTTATTACCCATGCGGCGGGAAACCTAGTTTCCCACCCACCTGAGCAGTTGGAAATAGTCACAGCCCACCTGTATGAATCAACCTATGACCTTTTGTTATAATGCGAAGACGAATTCCTGTGTCCAATGAACAATAAGAATATAGGGACCATTGTACTGTATTGTGTGTAGTGTATAAAAGGACAAGCCGATCCGGGCCAGCTCTCTATTCTCTTCAACGGTTCTCATTGCTGATAATCGGGAGCTGGATATCCAGAAGGCGCATGCGATTGTTTCCCTTTGTGCGTAAGTTTCTCTGCAATCATATTGTCTTTATTGTTATAAGCCGTTCTCTCTCGTTCTCTCTCACTTTCTCTCTATCTCTCTCCTTTCCCCCTTTAAAAGTAATTGTATCTTTATTGTATTTTATGTGTAGTTACTTGGTTAGATATTCTATGTTATTTTGGTAGTGTATAACTTGTATTGTATTATTCTTTTTGAACGTTCATTCATTTCCTTAAAAGGCGTTAGACCCTTAGACCGGTATTTGACTGTTTATTATATTGCTAAGGGGTTCTCTGAGCGTCACATACGCTCATACAGCTTTTAAACTAACAAGGTTACACTGTGTTGCATTTACATCTTATCACTGCACAAGGGTTTACAGTATATGTACATTGTTTATGGTATAGTTAAAAAGGTTTAACACTGTGAGCGTCAGCGCCGCTTGTGATCTCCTCGTGGTCTCGAGCATCCGCTACGCTGATAGCGTATCATTACGTTAGTCGGCAGCCTATAGCGTGCTTGCCTGTACGCTCTAAGCCGTGAGCGAACATGCCGCTCATGCGTCTCGACCACGGCTAAGCGTTAGATAAGCAACGTGCGTACCCTTACGGTATTCCATACGCAAATAGCGTACTGTGTTCTTTAACCTTTTAGAGGGTTTTCAGTAAGATAAATATTTGGCTTTATCAGCCCAGCATGCTTCCATTGCAGTACTCTGCTGCACATGTAAGTGCAAGAGATCCTGAAGCACTCACTCATCATGGGAAAGTACCAATGTGTTTCTTCGTTGGTTGATGGAAGAAACATCTTACAAAAACTCTCCAGATTGTTGACTTTTTAAAGTTTTTCTAGGAAACGTTCTAGATGAACGCTTATTAGCCTTTGTCAGTATGTACTTTTTGCAAAGTGTCTCTGTGGCGCAATCGGTTAGTGTGTTCGGCTATTAACCAAAAGGTTGGTGGTTCAATCCCACCCAGGGATGTAATTGACCTTGTTATCAGATTTTGGTGATCTTTAAGTAGACAAGTCAAAATTTCAAACCCCCTGTTATGGTGTAAGGTACCTGGCCTTCTCTGATGTAATCAGAGTTAGATTTGATTCAGTTATTTTATAAAAACAGCTAGGAACCACAATTTAGCAGTGGGTTGCAGAGAAAAAGAAATATGCTGGCAAAAAAATCCAATTGAGTGATTAAACAGCTCTTCATTTTCTGGCTTTACTTTTATGCTAACAAAGTTGTTCTCTGAAAAGTGTCCACAAAGCCAAGTCTCTGATTAACACCTTTGTAGGGATGGTTTTTCACCTATTACTAAATTAAACTTGCTTCATTGGAAAGGCAGCAAGATGCATCCTCATTTCAATGTCTACTGAAATAATACAGGTTGACACCAGGAAACATTAACGCCACTGCATCCTTGCTGCTTTCTCATGTGGAAGTCTGTTAAATGTGAAAACAAGGTGATATCTAATTAGCACACAGGTAAGGAATTAAGAAAATCTTTATTTAAGGGTGAAGATGTTTCTCACAAAATCGTTGCCCCAATGCATTATTGAAATTCAAGCTGGAAAGATGATTTTAATATATCACTTGTACATTTTGTATTGCTCTTCTGGTGACAATGTAGTTTGTTTTTGTCAATTATTATTTTAATAATAGGGTAAAGAAAATTAAGTGGATTTTTGAAAGAAAACAATACTGTCAATATACTATTAAAACAAATTAAAATGGTAAAAGTTATTGTACTTTAAGTAAAAATAAAAAGAGCAAAAATATCAATCCCAGTTTTGGATTACTTTAATTAACAAAAAAAAAAATGCATATAGCAAATGATAGTTTCAATCTGCCTACCTCTGGGTTATGGGTCCAGCATGCTTCCATTGCAGTACTCTGCTGCACATGTAAGTGCAAGAGATCCTGAAGCACTCACTCATCATGGGAAAGTACCAATGTGTTTCTTCGTTGGTTGATGGAAGAAACATCTTACAAAAACTCTCCAGATTATTGACTTTTTAAAGTTTTTCTAGGAAACGCTCTAGATGAATGCTTATTAGCCTTTATCAGTATATACTTTTTGCAAAGTGTCTCTGTGGCGCAATCAGTTAGTGTGTTCAGCTATTAACCAAAAGGTTGGTGGTTCGATCCCACCCAGGGACGTAATTGACCTTGTGATCAGATTTTGGTGATATTTAAGTAGACAAGTCAAAATTTCAAACCCCCTCATATGGTGTAGGGTACCTGGCCTTCTCTGATGTAATCAGAGTTAGATTTGATTCAGTGATTTTATAAAAACAGCTAGGAAGCACAATTTAGCAGTGGGTTGCAGAGAAAAAAATATGCTGGCAGAAAAATCCAATTGAGTGATTAAACAGCTCTTCATTTTCTGGCTTTATTTTTATGCTAACAAATTTGTTCTCTGAAAAGTGTCCACAAAGCCAACTCTCTGATTAACACCTTTGTCAGGATGGTTTTTCACCTATTACTAAATTAAACTTGCTTCATTGGAAAGGCAGCAAGATGCATCCTCATTTCAATGTCTACTGAAATAATACAGGTTGACACCAGGAAACATTAACGCCACTGCATCCTTGCTGCTTTCTCATGTGGAAGTCTGTTTAATGTGAAAACAAGGTGATATCTAATTAGCACACAGGTAAGGAATTAAGAAAATCTTTATTTAAGGGTGAAGATGTTTCTCACAAAATCGTTGCCCCAATGCATCATTGAAATTCAAGCTGGAAAGATGATTTTAATATATCACTTGTACATTTTGTATTGCTCTTCTGGTGACAATGTAGTTTGTTTTTGTCAATTACCATTTTAATAATAGGGTAAAGAAAATTAAGTGGATTTTTGAAAGAAAACAATACTGTCAATATAATATTAAAACAAATTAAAATGGTAAAAGTTATTGTACTTTAAGTGAAAATAAAAGAGCAAAAATATCAATCCCAGTTTTGGATTACTTTAATTAACAAAAAAAAAATGCATATAGCAGAGGATAGTTTTAATCTGCCTAACTCTGGGTTATGGGCCCAGCATGCTTCCATTGCAGTACTCTGCTGCACATGTAAGTGCAAGAAATCCTGAAGCACTCACTCATCATGGGAAAGTACCAATGTGTTTCTTCGTTGGTTGATGGAAGAAACATCTTACAAAAACTCTCCAGATTATTGACTTTTTAAAGTTTTTCTAGGAAACGTTTTAGATGAATGCTTATTAGCCTTTGTCAGTATGGACTTTTGCAAAGTGTCTCTGTGGCGCACTCAGTTAGTGTGTACGGCTATTAACCAAAAGGTTGGTGGTTCAATCCCACCCAGAGACGTAATTGACCTTATTATCAGGTTTTGGTGATCTTTAAGTAGACAAGTCAAAATTTCAAACCCCCTGTTATGGTGTAGGGTACCTGGCCTTCTCTGATGTAATCAGAGTTAGATTTGATTCAGTGGGGGAAATTTACTAAGCTCCCGATTTTGACCGAGATGCCGTTTTTTCATCAAAGTGTCATCTCGGTAATTTACTAAGCACTAATCACGGCAGTGATGAGGGCATTCGTAATTTTTTGCAAGTTCAGGTAAAAAATTACGAATGAATACACCATCGGTCAAAACGCGGCTGTTTAAGTATGAATCTCGGTCATTTACTAAGAAGTGCAAAGCAAAAAAAGAACAAACACTGCCGTGAAAAATTACAACTCGTAAAAAAGTGCTAAAAAAAACAGACCTGCTTTTTTTATTCGTGATTGGATAGGCATGCACGGATCCATGAGATCCGTGCATGTATATCAGTGGGAAGGGGTGGGAAAGTGCTTATTTTTTCAAAAAAAATTGCGTGGGGTCCCCCCTCCTAAGCATAACCAGCCTCGGGCTCTTTGAGCCGATCCTGGTTGCAGAAATATGGGGGAAAAAATGACAGGGGTTCCCCCATATTTAAGCAACCAGCATCGGGCTCTGCGCCTGGTCCTGGTCCCAAAAATACGGGGGACAAAAAGAGTAGGGGTCCCCCGTATTTTTAAAACCAGCACCGGGCTCCACTAGCTGGACAGATAATGCCACAGCCGGGGGTCACTTTTATATAGTGCCCTGCGGCCGTGGCATCAAAAATCCAACTAGTCACCCCTGGCCGGGGTACCCTGGGGGAGTGGGGACCCCTTCAATCAAGGGGTCCCCCCCCCAGCCACCCAAGGGCCAGGGGTGAAGCCCGAGGCTGTCCCCCCCCCATCCAATGGGCTGCGGATGGGGAGGCTGATAGCCTTTGTTGTAAAAGAAAAGATATTGTTTTTAGTAGCAGTACTACAAGGCCCAGCAAGCCTCCCCCGCATGCTGGTACTTGGAGAACCACAAGTACCAGCATGCGACGGAAAAACGGGCCCGCTGGTACCTGTAGTACTACTACTAAAAAAATACCCAAAAAAAGACAAGACACACACACCGTGAAAGTATAATTTTATTACATACATACACACATACATACATACTTACCTTAAGTTCCCACGCAGGTCGGTCCTCTTCTCCAGTAGAATCCAAGGGGTACCTGTTGAAGAAATTATACTCACGAGATCCAGGGGTCCAGGCTCCTCTGGAAATCCAGGGGTAATCCACGTACTTGACAAAAAAAACAAAACGGTGTCCCGACCACGAACTGAAAGGGGACCCATGTTTGCACATGGGTCACCTTTCCACGAATGCCAGAAAGCCACTCTGACTTCTGTCTAAGTGGGTTTCATCAGCCAATCAGGGAGCGCCACGTTGTAGCACTCTCCTGATCAGCTGTGTGGTCCTGTCCTCACTGACAGGCAGCACACGGCAGTGTTACAATGTAGCGCCTATGCGCTACATTGTAACCAATGATGGGAACTTTCTGCTCAGCGGTGACGTCACTTTAGGTCAACCGCAGGGCAGAAAGTTCCCATCATTGGTTACAATGTAGCGCATAGGCGCTACATTGTAACACTGCCGTGTGCTGCCTGTCAGTGAGGACAAGAGCACACAGCCGATCAGGAGAGTGCTACAACGTGGCACTCCCTGATTGGCTGAAGAAACCCACTTAGACATCAGTCAGAGTGGGTTTCTGGCATTCGTGGAAAGGAGTCCCATGTGAAAACATGGGGCCCCTTTCAGTTCGTGGCTCGGCTTTCCGTTTTCTTATTTTATGCAAGTACGTGGATTACCCCTGGATTTCCCGAGGAGCCTGGACCCCTGGATCTCGTGAGTATAATTTCTTCAACAGGTACCCCTTGGATTCTACTGGAGAAGAGGACCGACCTGCGTGTGAACATAAGGTAAGTATGTATGTATGTTTGTGTGGATGTATGTAATAAATCTTTACTTTCACGGTGTGTGTGTCTTGTCTTTTTTTGGGTATTTTTTTAGTAGTAGTACTACAGGTACCAGCGGGCCCGTTTTTCCGTCGCATGCTGGTACTTGTGGTTCTCCAAGTACCAGCATGCGGGGGAGGCTTGCTGGGCCTTGTAGTACTGCTACTAAAAACAATATCTTTTCTTTTACAACAAAGGCTATCAGCCTCCCCATCCGCAGCCCATTGGATGGGGGGGGGGACAGCCTCGGGCTTCACCCCTGGCCCTTGGGTGGCTGTGGGGGGGGACCCCTTGATTGAAGGGGTCCCCACTCCCCCAGGGTACCCCGGCCAGGGGTGACTAGTTGGATTTTTGATGCCACGGCCGCAGGGCACTATATAAAAGTGACCCCCGGCTGTGGCATTATCTGTCCAGCTAGTGGAGCCCGGTGCTGGTTTTAAAAATACGGGGGACCCCTACTCTTTTTGTCCCCCGTATTTTTGGGACCAGGACCAGGCGCAGAGCCCGATGCTGGTTGCTTAAATATGGGGGAACCCCTGTCATTTTTTTCCCCATATTTTTGCAACCAGGATCGGCTCAAAGAGCCCGAGGCTGGTTATGCTTAGGAGGGGGGACCCCACGCATTTTTTTTTATTATTTTACAGTGTTTAATTAAAAAAAAAAAAATAAATAAACCCCAGCACGGATCACACAGATCCGGCCGAGATTGATTGTAAAAAAAGTCGGCAGTGTTTTTCTAATCACTGCCGTAAAAATAGGTAAAAAACCACGAATGACATCGACATCGGAAGAAAAGAAAAACCCGAATACGACAGCTTAGTAAATCCATCGTAATCAATTCAAAAAGTTGCAGTTTTACACTGTCGATGTCAGTCGTGATTGAACTTGAACATGATACTGAAAATTACGAATCTTAGTAAATAAACCCCAGTGATTTTATAAAAACAGCTAGGAAGCACAATTTAGCAGTGGGTTGCAGAGAAAAAGAAATATGCTGGCAAAAAAATCCAATTGAGTGATTAAACAGCTCTTAATTTTCTGGCTTTATTTTTATGCTAACAAATTTGTTCTCTGAAAAGTGTCCACAAAGCCAAGTCTCTGATTAACACCTTTGTAGGGATGGTTTTTCACCTATTACTAAATTAAACTTGCTTCATTGGAAAGGCAGCAAGAAACACTAGACTAATTGGAGGTGCGCCCTAAAGCAAATTACAATGTTAGGATTAGGGGGTTCGGAAAGACCTCTAGTGTATACTGTCACGATCCGGGTATCTGGACGCCATTACTTACCTTTCAGATGCCTCCTAAGGCTGGCTCAGCGCTCCAGGACCGGATCCCATCTGTTATTCTGATGTCCACATTCCTGCCTCCTCTCCTGTCACTCTGAGACGCTGTCACAGCGGCGCCATGTTACATCTTGAATGGCATCTCCCGCGGCCTCCGCCGCCGTCCCTGAGTTTCTGCATGCAGGATGTCAGAGTGGCGCTTATGTCAGCCGCGGCCTCCGCTGTTGCCCGCGTGGTTCAAATGTGCACTCATCAGTCTGGCGTCACCTGTTTACTGTGGCCGGTGCCGCCATTGCTGTTAAAGTTCCCACATGGATTATCAAACCAATCTTCCCTCCAAGTGTCTGCATGGGCGCAGCCATGTTGGATTCTGTCACCTGTTCATTTCCACCAATCCGCTGTTTCCATTGTAATCTGCATAATTGCCTAGCCAATCCCTTCCTTGCTGCAGGTATAAGTATTCTGTGCCTGAGCAAGGAAGGCGTCAGTGCTTTGGTTGTCAAACCTAGTTCCAGTTTGTCTCTCTCCCGTGGTTGTTTTCCAGGTTCCAGTTACCATCTCCAAACCTCCACTAAAGAGACCCGCTCTAGTCTACCACCTGCGGTGCAGCCTGACTCTCCAGTCCTCTGGGACTCATCTGTTTCCAGTTACAGATTTACCTGCTTCCAGCAGAGATCAGCTCTTCTTAGAGTGCCGGTATCATTTCCGCAGATTACCACTCACCACCGGTACTATTATTTCACCGCTCTCAAACTCCATATATCAATCATATTTCATCGCTCTCAAGCTTCATTTATTATTTGGCTGGTTCCATCCAGCAATCCACTCCGTGCTTACATCAGTCTGGTTTCAGCCAGTACCCACAGCAGCCATTTTATCCACAGCAGCCCAGCTTTTCCTGGAACACCAGCTAGTACGATCCTGGGCTATCTCCATTGCTACAGTCGGGCCTGGTAAGGACTTTCCAACTAGAAGATAATAAGAACTGTCTCATACTACCAGAGCCCTGTGGTCCTTGCCCTCCTGTAGTACCCAGGAACTGTATTATTTCTCTGCTGATTTTATGTTTCTCTTTTATTACTGCTGTGATGCATGGAGTTTGTCAAAATAAACATCATTGACTTTTATCCTGGTTGTCGTGGGCACGCCTTCGGGCAATTCTTCTACATTTAACTTACATGTCCAGGGGTCTGATACAACCTCCCAGGTTCCACTACACCTCAGCCCCTACAACTGAGGCTGCCTTCAGTCAGCTCAGGCCCTCAGTTGTGACATATACACTGTATATACATTTTAAGATAGGAAGGTACAAATTACATATTCACATTGCATCTATGGACTGGATTCAAATGTCCCTTTCCTCCCTCATTCGTGCCCGTCAGCAGCTATTCTATTCTATATAAGGAGCCACGCGTCGCCGCCATTTTCACTTGTGCATTGGAGATGATAGGGAGAGGACGTGCAGCGTTTTCTCAGTTTCTGTGTTCAGTGTGCTGCAAATATCTGTGCTCAGTGTGCTTGCAAATATCTGTGCTCAGTGTGCTGAAAATATCTACGTTCTCTGCCTGAAAAATGCTCCATATCTGTGCTGCATTGTAGTATATAGTAGGAGGACAGTGCAGAATTTTGCCGACCAGTGACCACCAGTATTATATAGCAGTACACTGCTCTACCTACCTCTGTGTCGTCAAGTATACTATCCATCCATACCTGTGGTGTATTTTAGTAGTTGTGCGCACTATATATAGTAGGAGGACAGTGCAAAATTTTGCTGACCACCAGACTTCTACTTAAGTCCAATGGTGTAGGATGTGCAAAGCCGTTTGGCTGTGCATTTATTGATCTAAGCATGCATTTTTATCAAAGCGTGATAAAATTGATACATAACGCAGCGTTCAATCAGCGTTAATTTATCTTCAGCTGATATCGATTGTGAATTGACGTTTCTTCTCTTCTTGTCACCTACAGGTAATTACAATTGACTACAACCACCAATCTATTCTGCTGCACTATATCTATATATGCAAAGCTAATTCTGCTGGGTAATTACAATTGATTACAACCACCAATATATTCTGCTGCACTATATCTATATATGCAAAGCTAATTCTGCTGGGTAATGCAAATTGAAACATTATTGCATAGTATGTGATTTTGAAGTACGTTTTTAAAGTTTTGAATGATATAGACCCAGTTTAATCTTTGTGGAATGCCTGGTTGTAGCTTTTAAGGTAATTTATTGCCTGGCATTTGAGGGGGTGGGGTGTGGTTACAGATTTCAATTATTGGTTTCACTTGTAATAGTCTTCTACTTAAGTCCAATGGTGTAGGCTGTGCAAAGCCATTTGGCTGTGCATTTATTGATCTAAGCGTGCATTTTTATAAAAGCGCGATAAAATTGACACATAACAGCAGTGTTCAATTAGTGTTCAATCGAAGTTAAAAAGAAGGAAAACAGAAGCACACCAATCTAACAAAACAAAGAAAACTGAAGAACTAATAACAAATGTGAGTCACTTACTCCTCAGATCACTCACCTTCTGATTGTTGCATCTGATTACATAGCACAGAACTACCTTACTTGGACATTTCATAAACCATCCATTTCACCTACAAATGCCTGTATCTGTATTATTGTAATTTTGTTTTTTAAGCACCGCTGCACCAATGCAATTTTACCTGAAAACACTTAAAACATCTACAATTGATGACAATATAGGACAAGTACAGGGTAAATAAACATAGCTACATCAGCAGATGACACTGGAATAAGTATCAGGAGGCAGAAGACTGCTGGATTTGGTGCAGCTGAAGATTATTAAAGTAAGAAAAGAGTAAGCACATGAGGGAAGAGGGCCCTGCTCGTGAGAGCTTACATTCTAAAGGGGAGGGGTAGACAGACAGGGGTGAGACAGATAGGGGACATAGAGAGCGTGGAACAGAGGTTTAGGATGAGATTTGGCTGGGTTTGGTGAAGAAGTGGGTCTTGAGAGCCCATTTGAAGTTTTGTAGAGAGGTGAAGAGTCTGAGGGGGAGAGGTAGGGAATTCCAGAGAAGTGGTGCAGCACGTGAAAAATCTTGGAGGTAGGAGTGGGAGGAAGTAATCCGTAGGCAGGAGAGTCGGCGTGCATTAGCAGAGCGAAGAGGACGGGTGGGAGTGTAAAGCGAGATAAGATCAGAGATGTAGATGGGAGAGGAGTGGGTGAGGGCTTTGTAAGCAAGTGTGAGAAGCTTGAAATGGATTCTGAAAGGGAAGGGGAGCCAGTGAAGGACTAGTAAGAGAGGAGAGGTGGACGTAGTGCATTTGGTGAGGAAAATGAGCCGGGCAGCAGCATTGAGGATAGATTGGAGTGGAGAGAGGTATTTGTCAGGAATGGGGATCTCGAGTGATAAGGATACCTAAATATTTGATATGGGAGGGCTGGATTGTGAATTGTGCTAAAGTGGGGTTAGTGGCCAAGGACGGTGCTAAAGGAGTGATAGGAAGAATTTCTGATTTGTGTACATTTATTTTATATCCGGAAATGGGTCCAAAGGAGGCTACTATGTCTATGATTACCGGTATAGAAACTAAAGGGTTGGACACAAAGAGCAACATGTCGTCTGCGTAGAGTGCAAGTTTCAATTCCATATTTGCTAGGGGGATACCAGAGAAATCAGTAGATGACCGAAGAGCAAGTGCTAGGGGTTCTAGGGCGATGGCAAAGAGGAGGGGAGAAAGGGGACAACCTTGTCGTGTGCCTTTCTTGATCGGGAAAGGAGGGGATAAGTAGCCATTACAGGCAATTTGGGATGAGGAATTGGTGTATAAAGTCCGAATGAAGGATATGTATTGATCAGGGATTCTAAATTTGGTCACAGTGTCAAATAGATGTGGCCAATAGACAAGATCGAAGGCCTTCTCAGCGTCAATCGATAAGATAAGATTTGGGGAGTCAGTAGACGTCACTGAGGTTAGCTTTTGGGTAGCCGCCAGAACTTTGCGGACATTGCGTACCGAGTGTCTGCCCTTAATAAAGCCGGTCTGGTCCCGATGGATTATATGGGGGAGGAGGGGATTAAGACGTTCCGCCAAAATCTTGGTTAGGATTTTATAATCACAATTCAGTAGTGAAATGGGGCGATAAGAGCCAGGATAGGAGAGATCTCTGCCCGGTTTGGGAATCACTTTGATGATGGCAGAATTAAAATATGCAGGGACATTTTGAGTAATTAAAATATGGTTAAATACTGATTCAAGAACTGGGGTTACTTTATCAAGGAAAAAACTGTAAAATTCCCCAGAAAATCCATCAGGACCAGGAGCCTTGGCAGGTTTGAGTGACCTAATAGCCTTGCTTATTTCAAGAGTGGAAATAGGGGCAGTGAGGGAGTCTGCGAACTCTCCCGGCAATTGTGGATAAGTGAGTTGGGACCAGGTATTGGTCAGCTTACGTTCGTCCATTACAGGCGAAGTTATAGGTGGGGTGCTGGGCGTAGGGTTAGGGGGGGCATAAATGTCTGTATAGAAGTCTGACATGACCTGAGAAATTTGCGCAGTGGATTTGGTAAGGGAGCCATCTTGTAGTTTGAGGGGGTGGACTATCATCGGTGTCCTGGTGCCATTGAGGATGTTGGTAAGGAGTTTACTCGTCTTATTACCGAATTTGTGATATCGATAATGAGAGGAGAAAGTCATCTTATCAGACATAGACTGAAGCAATTCTTCAAGAAGGGACTTGGCAGAAAGATATTTGGATCGTGTAGTAGTGGTGGGTGTCTGGACGTAAGAAGCATAGGCTTCCGTCAATGATTCCTGGAGGGTGGTATAAGAGTGGGAAAGTCGTTTTCGTAAGGAAGCCTCAAAGGCTAAAATAGAACCTCTCAGTACTGATTTGGCCGTCATCCAATAGAGTGAGGGGTCTGTAGCTAGAGTATGTTCATTATGGAAATTAAAATCAGTCCATGTCTGGTCTAAATGTTCTCGAAATTTCAGGGAGCTAAGGAGGTAGGCTGGGAATCTCCATGTTCTATATGGGGATAGCTCTTTTTTCGTGTAAAATGAGAAGGTGACAAGTGCATGGTCAGAGAGTATGATAGGGTGTATGGTTGTATCTTGGACTAGGGGGAAAAGAGAGGAAGAGGGGAAAATAAAATCTATGCGAGACAGTGTGTGGTGCGCTGCAGGTAGGCAAGTAAATTCTCTCTGGGTTGGGTGTAGGGCCCTCCATACGTCTATTAATTGGAGAGTTTTCAACAGTGAAGGAATCCCCAGGGAGGGGGGCGGGGTACGTATTCTTCGCGTGGAGGATCTATCAAGTGTGGGGTGAGCAGTCAAATTGAAGTCGCCACAGAGAATTATAGGGGCAGACATATGTGGGAGGAGTAATTTAATGAGCTTCTGGAGGAAGGATCTAGAATAGACATTGGGTGCGTAAATGGAGGCAAGCGTATACGTTGCGTTAAATAATGAGAAAGATAGTATCAATATCCTGCCTTCAGGATCAGAGTAAGAGGAGAGTATTTCTATAGGTAATGTCTTGGAGCTTAAAATTACAATACCTCTGTATTTGGAATTATAGGGGGCGGAGGCCAGAATTTTCCATTTAAGCATTTGGAGTTTCAAAATCTCAGGGGGTAAAAGATGGGTTTCTTGGAGACATGCAATATCTATTGACTGTTTTTGTAAGTATAATAAAACCTTACGGCATTTAGCCGGAGAGTGGATGCCACCGACATTGAAGGAACCTATCTTCAGCTCAGTCATATGTGTCTGGGTGAGGGGAGAATCCATCCATCTGGGTATAATTCTGCCGGGGCAAAATGGCGGTGAACCTAAATGAGAACAAACACGAGGAGAGAAAAGGGGAGGGAAACATGCAATGACAAGACATGGGGAATACATGAAAACATGGCAGTGGCATGGTCAACATGCCAGGAGTCCAAAGGACATAAATGACATTCCGCAAATGTAACAATAGATATAACTGTGGGCTGATCCCATATAGTGGGATAGCACTAGACAACTGAAGATACCGGAGCATGACAGGTGTTCAGGGACCCTGTAAGAAGGGCTAACGTAATGGACCTTAACAACAATGTTGAGGAAAACTATAATCTCTATGTCAAATTGAATTAAAGGGTGAGATTATAAGAAGGCCCAGATCAAACAGTAAAAAAGGGGGGGGTGGGGAAGGGGCTAGAGTAATAAACGGTGGACGCAGATATATTTCACATAATAACTGGGAGAAAGCGGAATTTTTTAACCATAAAGAGACAGTTCCAAGGGTGGCGAGAGTTCAAGCAGGGGTGTCAGTGATGTCAGCAGCGGAATCCTTACGGTTATCAGATAGGAAGGCGTGTGCATCTTCAGGCGTCGTGAAGTCGTAGTGGGTGTCATTAATGAAGATCCTTAGCTTAGCCGGATACATAAGGGCAAAACGTCGGTTCATGGAGACTAGCTTCGAGCAGATAGGAGAAAAGGATTTACGCATACGTGAAAGTTCCATAGAGAAGTCTTGGAAAAGGCGTAGTCGGTTTCCTTCCCAGATAAGGTTCTGAATCTTTTGCGAAGCCCTCCAGAATGCCACTTTGTGAAGATAATTTAAACATCTGAATAATGTGACCCTAGGGTGTGATTCATTCGGACGGGGTGGCGGGCCGACTCGGTGAACTCTTTCCACCACCAGGTCCTTACATTCCTCCTCGATGCCTAGTAGCTTAGGGAGAGTCACAGAAACAAAAGTTGCCAATGCTGGGCCTTTAACATTTTCAGGGAGCCCTACCACCCTGATATTATTACGACGTGAACGATTTTCAGCCCCATCAAGTTTGTTCCATAACTGATAATTTTCCTTCTGCAGTTTGATAATGTCTCCTTGTGCCAAATGCATATCATGACATAGCGCTCCTATGCGATTTTCAGAGTCTGAGACACTGGCAGTAAGGTGCTGCAGTTGCTGTGCCACAGCCTTAGATAGTAGAGGTGACATTGTGGATTTAATAGCATCCACGATGTCGCCATACGTAGCGGGAGTATCCGGGATGCGGCGTACCTGCGGAAGATCAGTGAGCTCCTGGGGTGAAGCCACCTTCTTAGAGGCCGGGGTGGACGGGGCCGAGGAGGCGTTCGGCGCCATGTTGGGATCGGCGCGACGCTTCTCCTGACGCGGCGGCTGCGGTTTCTGTGAGGCCCCCGGTGCCAGGTATTTGTCCATCGGGGAAGAGGGGGTGATGCGCTGGGTAGTGGTCACTGTGTGTAGCCGGGAACAGCTACGTATAAGCAGGTGAGCGGGTCCCTGAGCGGAGCAGCGTTTTCAAGCTGCATTCCGCATGCAGCCGGAAGCGGAAGTCCCATTTTAATTTGTTTTAATAGTATATTGATAGTATTGTTTTCTTTCAAAAATCCACTTAATTTTCTTTACCCTATTATTAAAATGGTTATTGACAAAAACAAACTACATTGTCACCAGAAGAGCAATACAAAATGTACAAGTGATATATTAAAATCATCTTTCCAGCTTGAATTTCAATGATGCATTGGGGCAACGATTTTGTGAGAAACATCTTCACCCTTAAATAAAGATTTTCTTAATTCCTTACCTGTGTGCTAATTAGATATCACCTTGTTTTCACATTAAACAGACTTCCACATGAGAAAGCAGCAAGGATGCAGTGGCGTTAATGTTTCCTGGTGTCAACCTGTATTATTTCAGTAGACATTGAAATGAGGATGCATCTTGCTGCCTTTCCAATGAAGCAAGTTTAATTTAGTAATAGGTGAAAAACCATCCCTACAAAGGTGTTAATCAGAGACTTGGCTTTGTGGACACTTTTCAGAGAACAAATTTGTTAGCATAAACATAAAGCCAGAAAATGAAGAGCTGTTTAATCACTCAATAGGATTTTTCTGCCAGCATTTTTCTTTTTCTCTGCAACCCACTGCTAAATTGTACTTCCTATCTGTTTTTTTTATAAAATCACTTAATCAAATCTAACTCTGATTACATCAGAGAAGGCCAGGTACCCTACACCATAAGAGGGGGTTTGAAATTTTGACTTGACTACTTAAAGATCACCAAAATCTGATCACAAGGTCAATTACGTCCCTGGGTGGGATTAAACCACCAACCTTCTGGTTAGTAGCCAAACACACTAACTGATTGTGCCACAGAGACACTTTTCAAAAGTGCATACTGACAAAGGCTAATAAGCATTCATCTAGAACGTTTCCTAGAAAAACTTTAAAAAGTCAATAATCTGGAGAGTTTTTGTAAGATGTTTCTTAAATCAACCAACGAAGAAACACATTGGTACTTTCCCATGATGAGTGAGTGCTTCAGGATCTCTTGCACTTACATGTGCAGCAGAGTACTGCAATGGAAGCATGCTGGGCCCATAACCCAGAGGTAGGCAGATTGAAACTATCCTCTGCTATATGCATTTTTTTTTTTAATTTAAGTAATCCAAAACTGGGATTGATATTTTAGCTCTTTTATTTTTACTTAAAGTACAATAACTTTTACCATTTTAATTTGTTTTAATAGTATATTGACAGTATTGTTTTCTTTCAAAAATCCACTTAATTTTCTTTACCCTATTATTAAAATGGTAATTGACAAAAACAAACTACATTGTCACCAGAAGAGCAATACAAAATGTTCAAGTGATATATTAAAATCATCTTTCCAACTTGAATTTCAATGATGCATTGGGACAACGATTTTGTGAGAAACTTCTTCACCCTTAAATAAAGATTTTCTTAATTCCTTACCTGTGTGCTAATTAGATATCACCTTGTTTTCACATTAAACAGACTTCCACATGAGAAAGCAGCAAGGATGCAGTGGCGTTAATGTTTCCTGGTGTCAACCTGTATTATTTCAGTAGACATTGAAATGAGGATGCATCTTGCTGCCTTTCCAATGAAGCAAGTTTAATTTAGTAATAGGTGAAAAACCATCCCTACAAAGGTGTTAATCAGAGACTTGGCTTTGTGGACACTTTTCAGAGAACAAATTTGTTAGCATAAACATAAAGCCAGAAAATGAAGAGCTGTTTAATCACTCAATAGGATTTTTCTGCCAGCATTTTTCTTTTTCTCTGCAACCCACTGCTAAATTGTACTTCCTATCTGTTGTTTTATAAAATCACTTAATCAAATCTAACTACATCAGAGAAGGCAAGGTACCCTAAACCATAAGAGGGGGTTTGAAATTTTGACTTGTCTACTTAAAGATCACCAAAATCTGATAACAAGGTCAATTACGTCCCTGGGTGGGATTTAACCACCAACCTTTTGGTTAATAGCCGAACACACTAACCGATTGCGCCACAGAGACACTTTGCGAAAAGTGCATACTGACAAAGGCTAATAAGCATTCATCTAGAACGTTTCCTAGAAAAACTTTAAAAAGTCAATAATCTGGAGAGTTTTTATAAGAATTTTCTTAAATCAACCAACGAAGAAACACATTGGTACTTTCCCATGATGAGTGAGTGCTTCAGGATCTCTTGCACTTACATGTGCAGCAGAGTACTGCAATGGAAGCATGCTGGGCCCATTACCCAGAGGTAGGCAGATTGAAACTATCCTCTGCTATATGCATTTTTTTTTAATTAAAGTAATCCAAAACTGGGATTGATATTTTAGCTCTTTTATTTTTACTTAAAGTACAATAACTTTTATCATTTTAATTTGTTTTAATAGTATATTGACAGTATTGTTTTCTTTCAAAAATCCACTTAATTTTCTTTACCCTATTATTAAAATGGTAATTGACAAAAACAAACTACATTGTCACCAGAAGAGCAATACAAAATGTACAAGTGATATATAAAAATCATCTTTCCAGCTTGAATTTCAATGATGCATTGGGGCAACGATTTTGTGAGAAACATCTTCACCCTTAAATAAAGATTTTCTTAATTCCTTACCTGTGTGCTAATTAGATATCACCTTGTTTTCACATTAAACAGACTTCCACATGAGAAAGCAGCAAGGATGCATTGACGTTAATGTTTCCTGGTGTCAACCCGTATTATTTCTGTAGACATTGAAATGAGGATGCATCTTGCTGCCTTTCCAATGAAGCAAGTTTAATTTAGTAATAGGTAAAAAACCATCCTTACAAAGGTGTTCATCAGAGACTTGGCTTTGTGGACACTTTTCAGAGAACAAATTTGTTAGCATAAAAATAAAGCCAGAAAATGAAGAGCTGTTTAATCACTCAATTGGATTTTTCTGCCAGCATATTTTTTTTCTCTGCAACCCACTGCTAAATTGTGCCTCCTAGCTATTTTTTTATAAAATCACTTAATCAAATCTAACTCTGATTACATCAGAGAAGGCCAGGTACCCTACATCATAAGAGGGGGTTTTAAATTTTGACTTGTCTACTTAAAGATCACCAAAACCTTATCACAAGGTCAATTACATCCCTGGGTGGGATTGAACCACCAACCTTTTGGTTAGTAGCCAAACACACTAACTGATTGCGCCACAGAGACACTTTGCAAAAAGTACATACTGACAAAGGCTAATAAGCATTCATCTAGAACGTTTCCTAGAAAAACTTTAAAAAGTCAATAATCTGGAGAGTTTTTGTAAGATGTTTCTTAAATCAACCAACGAATAAACACATTGGTACTTTCCCATGATGAGTGAGTGCTTCAGGATCTCTTGCACTTACATGTGCAGCAGAGTACTGCAATGGAAGCATGCTGGGCCCATAACCCAGAGGTAGGCAGATTGAAACTATCCTCTGCTATATGCATTTTTTTTTGTTAATTAAAGTAATCCAAAACTGGGATTGATATTTTGGCTCTTTTATTTTTACTTAAAGTACAATAACTTTTACCATTTTAATTTGTTTTAATAGTATATTGACAGTATTGTTTTCTTTCAAAAATCCACTTAATTTTCTTTACCCTATTATTAAAGTGGTAATTGACAAAAACAAACTACATTGTCACCAGAAGAGCAATACAAAATGTACAAGTGATATATTAAAATCATCTTTCCAGCTTGAATTTCAATGATGCATTGGGGCAACGATTTTGTGAGAAACATCTTCACCCTTAAATAAAGATTTTCTTAATTCCTTACCTGTGTGCTAATTAGATATCACCTTGTTTTCACATTAAACAGACTTCCACATGAGAAAGCAGCAAGGATGCAGTGGCGTTAATGTTTCCTGGTGTCAACCTGTATTATTTCAGTAGACATTGAAATGAGGATGCATCTTGCTGCCTTTCCAATGAAGCAAGTTTAATTCAGTAATAGGTGAAAAACCATCCCTACAAAGGTGTTAATCAGAGACTTGGCTTTGTGGACCCTTTTCAGAGAACAAATTTGTTAGCATAAAAACAAAGCCAGAAAATAAAGAGCTGTTTAATCACTCAATTGGATTTTTCTGCCAGCATTTTTCTTTTTCTCTGCAACCCACTGCTAAATTGTACTTCCTGTCTGTTGTTTTATAAAATCACTTAATCAAATCTAACTACATCAGAGAAGGCCAGGTACCCTACACCATAAGAGGGGGTTTGAAATTTTGACTTGTCTACTTAAAGATCACCAAACTCTGATCACAAGGTCAATTACATCCCTGGGTGGGAATGAACAACCAACCTTTTGGTTAGTAGCCAAACAGACTAACTGATTGCGCCACAGAGACACTTTGCAAAAAGTACATACTGACAAAGGCTAATAAGCATTAATCTAGAACGTTTTCTAGAAAAACTTTAAAAAGTCAATAATCTGGAGAGTTTTTGTAAAATGCTTCTTAAATCAACCAACGAAGAAACACATTGGTACTTTCCCATGATGAGTGAGTGCTTCAGGATCTCTTGCACTTACATGTGCAGCAGAGTACTGCAATGGAAGCTTGCTGGGCCCATTACCCAGAGGTAGGCAGATTGAAACTATCCTCTGCTATATGCATTTTTTTTGTTAATTAAAGTAATCCAAAACTGGGATTGATATGTTAGCTCTTTTATTTTTACTTAAAGTACAATAACTTTTACCATTTTAATTTGTTTTAATAGTATATTGACAGTATTGTTTTCTTTCAAAAATCCACTTAATTTTCTTTACCCTATTATTAAAATGGTAATTGACAAAAACAAACTACATTGTCACCAGAAGAGCAATACAAAATGTACAAGTGATATATTAAAATCATCTTTCCAGCTTGAATTTCAATGATGCATTGGGGCAACGATTTTGTAAGAAACATTTTCACCCTTTAAAAAAGATTTTCTTAATTCCTTACCTGTGTGCTAATTAGATATCACCTTGTTTTCACATTAAACAGACTTCCACATGAGAAAGCAGCAAGGATGCAGTGGCGTTAATGTTTCCTGGTGTCAACCTGTATTATTTCAGTAGACATTGAAATGAGGATGCATCTTGCTGCCTTTCCAATGAAGCAAGTTTAATTTAGTAATAGGTGAAAAACCATCCCTACAAAGGTGTTAATCAGAGACTTGGCTTTGTGGACACTTTTCAGAGAACAAATTTGTTAGCATAAACATAAAGCCAGAAAATGAAGAGCTGTTTAATCACTCAATAGGATTTTTCTGCCAGCATTTTTCTTTTTCTCTGCAACCCACTACTAAATTGTACTTCCTATCTGTTTTTTTTTATAAAATCACTTAATCAAATCTAACTCTGATTACATCAGAGAAGGCCAGGTACCCTACACCATAAGAGGGGGTTTGAAATTTTGACTTCACTACTTAAAGATCACCAAAATCTGATCACAAGGTCAATTACGTCCCTGGGTGGGATTGAACCACCAACCTTCTGGTTAGTAGCCAAACACACTAATGGATTGTGCCACAGAGACACTTTTCAAAAGTGCATACTGACAAAAACTTTAAAAAGTCAATAATCTGGAGAGTTTTTGTAAGATGTTTCTTAAATCAACCAACGAAGAAACGCATTGGTACTTTCCCATGATGAGTGAGTGCTTCAGGATCGCTTGCACTTACATGTGCAGCAGAGTACTGCAATGGAAGCATGCTGGGCCCATAACCCAGAGGTAGGCAGATTGAAACTATCCTCTGCTATATGCATTTTTTTAAATTAAAGTAATCCAAAACTGGGATTGATATTTTAGCTCTTTTAATTTTACTTAAAGTACAATAACTTTTACCATTTTAATTTGTTTTAATAGTATATTGACAGTATTGTTTTCTTTCAAAAATCCACTTAATTTTCTTTACCCTATTATTAAAGTGGTAATTGACAAAAACAAACTACATTGTCACCAGAAGAGCAATACAAAATGTACAAGTGATATATTAAAATCATCTTTCCAGCTTGAATTTCAATGATGCATTGGGGCAACGATTTTGTGAGAAACATCTTCACCCTTAAATATTTTCTTAATTCCTTACCTGTGTGCTAATTAGATATCACCTTGTTTTCACATTAAACAGACTTCTACATGAGAAAGCAGCAAGGATGCAGTGGCGTTAATGTTTCCTGGTGTCAACTTGTATTATTTCAGTAGACATTAAAATGAGGATGCATCTTGCTGCCTTTCCAATTAAGCAAGTTTAATTTAGTAATAGGTGAAAAACCATCTCTACAAAGTGTTAATCAGAGACTTGGCTTTGTGGACCCTTTTCAGAGAACAAATTTGTTAGCATAAAAATAAAGCCCGAAAATGAAGAGCTGTTTAATCACTCAATTGGATTTTTCTGCCAGCATTTTTCTTTTTCTCTGCAACCCACTGCTAAATTGTACTTCCTATCTGTTTTTTTATAAAATCACTTAATCAAATCTAACTCTGATTACATCAGAGAAGGCCAGGTACCCTACACCATAAGAGGGGGTTCGAAATTTTGACTTGTCTACTTAAAGATCACCAAAATCTGATAACAAAGTCAATTACGTCCCTGGGTGGGATTGAACCACCAACCTCTTGGTTAACAGCCAAACACACTAACCGATTGCGCCACAGAGACACTTTGTGAAAAGTATATACTGACAAAGGCTAATAAGCATTCATCTAGAACGTTTCCTAGAAAAACTTTAAAAAGTCAATAATCTGGAGAGTTTTTGTAAGATGTTTCTTGAATCAACCAACGAAGAAACACATTGGTACTTTCCAATGATGAGTGAGTGCTTCAGGATCTCTTGCACTTACATGTGCAGCAGAGTACTGCAATGGAAGCATGCTGGGCCCATAACCCAGAGGTAGGCAGATTGAAACTATCCTCTGCTATATGCATTTTTTTTGTTAATTAAAGTAATCCAAAACTGGGATTGATATTTTGCTCTTTTATTTTTACTTAAAGTACAATAACTTTTACCATTTTAATTTGTTTTAATAGTATATTGACAGTATTGTTTTCTTTCAAAAATCCACTTAATTTTCTTTACCCTATTATTAAAATGGTAATTGACAAAAACAAACTACATTGTCACCAGAAGAGCAATACAAAATGTACAAGTGATATATAAAAATCATCTTTCCAGCTTGAATTTCAATGATGCATTGGGGCAACGATTTTGTGAGAAACATCTTCACCCTTAAATAAAGATTTTCTTAATTCCTTACCTGTGTGCTAATTAGATATCACCTTGTTTTCACATTAAACAGACTTCCACATGAGAAAGCAGCAAGGCTGCATTGGCGTTAATGTTTCCTGGTGTCAACCCGTATTATTTAAGTAGACATTGAAATGAGGATGCATCTTGCTGCCTTTCCAATGAAGCAAGTTTAATTTAGTAATAGGTAAAAAACCATCCTTACAAAGGTGTTCATCAGAGACTTGGCTTTGTGGACACTTTTCAGAGAACAAATTTGTTAGCATAAAAATAAAGCCAGAAAATGAAGAGCTGTTTAATCACTCAATTGGATTTTTCTGCCAGCATATTTTTTTTCTCTGCAACCAACTGCTAAATTGTACTTCCTATCTGTTGTTTTATAAAATCACTTAATCAAATCTAACTCTGATTACATCAGAGAAGGCCAGGTACCCTACACCATAAGAGGGGGTTTGAAATTTTGACTTGTCTACTTAAAGATCACCAAACTCTGATCACAAGGTCAATTACATCCCTGGGTGGGAATGAACCACCAACCTTTTGGTTAGTAGCCAAACACACTAACTGATTGCGCCACAGAGACACTTTGCAAAAATTACATACTGACAAAGGCTAATAAGCATTAATCTAGAACGTTTTCTAGAAAAACTTTAAAAAGTCAATAATCTGGAGAGTTTTTGTAAAATGCTTCTTAAATCAACCAACGAAGAAACACATTGGTACTTTCCCATGATGAGTGAGTGCTTCAGGATCTCTTGCACTTACATGTGCAGCAGAGTACTGCAATGGAAGCATGCTGGGCCCATAACCCAGAGGTAGGCAGATTGAAACTATCCTCTGCTATATGCATTTTTTTTGTTAATTAAAGTAATCCAAAACTGGGATTGATATTTTGCTCCTTTATTTTTACTTAAAGTACAATAACTTTTACCATTTTAATTTGTTTTAATAGTATATTGACAGTATTGTTTTCTTTCAAAAATCCACTTAATTTTCTTTACCCTATTATTAAAATGGTAATTGACAAAAACAAACTACATTGTCACCAGAAGAGCAATACAAAATGTACAAGTGATATATTAAAATCATCTTTCCAGCTTGAATTTCAATGATGCATTGGGGCAACGATTTTGTGAGAAACATCTTCACCCTTAAATAAAGATTTTCTTAATTCCTTACCTGTGTGCTAATTAGATATCACCTTGTTTTCACATTAAACAGACTTCCACATGAGAAAGCAGCAAGGATGCAGTGGCGTTAATGTTTCCTGGTGTCAACCTGTATTATTTCAGTAGACATTGAAATGAGGATGCATCTTGCTGCCTTTCCAATGAAGCAAGTTTAATTTAGTAATAGGTGAAAAACCATCCCTACAAAGGTGTTAATCAGAGACTTGGCTTTGTGGACACTTTTCAGAGAACAAATTTGTTAGCATAAACATAAAGCCAGAAAATGAAGAGCTGTTTAATCACTCAATAGGATTTTTCTGCCAGCATTTTTCTTTTTCTCTGCAACCCACTGCTAAATTGTACTTCCTATCTGTTTTTTTATAAAATCACTAAATCAAATCTAACTACATCAGAGAAGGCCAGGTACCCTACACCATAAGAGGGAGTTTGAAATTTTGACTTGTCTACTTAAAGATCACCAAAATCTGATAACAAGGTCAATTACGTCCCTGGGTGGGATTGAACCACCTACCTTTTGGTTAACAGCTCAACACACTAACCGATTGCCCCACAGAGACACTTTGGGAAAAGTACATACTGACAAAGGCTAATAAGCATTCATCTAGAACGTTTCCTAGAAAAACTTTAAAAAGTCAATAATCTGGAGAGTTTTTGTAAGAATTTTCTTAAATCAACCAACGAAGAAACACATTGGTACTTTCCCATGATGAGTGAGTGCTTCATGATCTCTTGCACTTACATGTGCAGCAGAGTACTGCAATGGAAGCATGCTGGGCCCATAACCCAGAGGTAGGCAGATTGAAACTATCCTCTGCTATATGCATTTTTTTTTGTTAATTAAAGTAATCCAAAACTGGGATTGATATTTTGGCTCTTTTATTATTACTTAAAGTACAATAACTTTTACCATTTTAATTTGTTTTAATAGTATATTGACAGTATTGTTTTCTTTCAAAAATCCACTTAATTTTCTTTACCCTATTATTAAAATGGTAATTTACAAAAACAAACTACATTGTCACCAGAAGAGCAATACAAAATGTACAAGTGATATATTAAAATCATCTTTCCAGCTTGAATTTCAATGATGCATTGGGGCAACGATTTTGTGAGAAACATCTTCACCCTTAAATAAAGATTTTCTTAATTCCTTACTTGTGTGCTAATTAGATATCAACTTGTTTTTACATTAAACAGACTTCCACATGAGAAAGCAGCAAGGATGCAGTGGCGTTAATGTTTCCTGGTGTCAACCTGTATTATTTCAGTAGACATTGAAATGAGGATGCATCTTGCTGCCTTTCCAATGAAGCAAGTTTAATTTAGTAATAGGTGAAAAACCATCCCTACAAAGGTGTTAATCAGAGACTTGGCTTTGTGGACACTTTTCAGAGAACAAATTTGTTAGCATAAACATAAAGCCAGAAAATGAAGAGCTGTTTAATCACTCAATAGGATTTTTCTGCCAGCATTTTTCTTTTTCTCTGCAACCCACTGCTAAATTGTACTTCCTATCTGTTTTTTTTTATAAAATCACTTAATCAAATCTAACTCTGATTACATCAGAGAAGGCCAGGTACCCTACACCATAAGAGGGGGTTTGAAATTTTGATATGACTACTTAAAGATCACCAAAATCTGATAACAAAGTCAATTACGTCCCTGGGTGGGATTGAACCACCAACCTTCTGGTTAGTAGCCAAACACGCTAACTGATTGCGCCACAGAAACACTTTGCTAAAGTGCATACTGACAAAGGCTAATAAGCATTCATCTAGAACGTTTCCAAGAAAAACTTTATAAAGTCAATAATCTGGAGAGTTTTTGTAAGATGTTTCTTAGATCAACCAACGAAGAAACACATTGGTACTTTCCCATGATGAGTGAGTGCTTCAGGATCTCTTGCACTTACATGTGCTTCAGGATCTCTTGCACTTACATGTGCAGCAGAGTACTGCAATGAAAGCATGCTGGGCCCATAACCCAGAGGTAGGCAGATTGAAACTATCCTCTGCTATATGCATTTTTTTTTGTTAATTAAAGTAATCCAAAACTGGGATTGATATTTTAGCTCTTTTATTTTTACTTAAAGTACAATAACTTTTACCATTTTAATTTGTTTTAATAGTATATTGACAGTATTGTTTTCTTTCAAAAATCCACTTAATAGTATCTCACCTGGCAGGTAAGTAGGAGTTGGGCTAGAGCTGGGGAGGGTCGCTGCTCGGGCACCCCCCTGTCAAGTGAAGGAGATCCAACTGAGGCAGCACAAGGGAACTCTCGAAAGAAGAACAAGGCTAGAGGAAGATCTGAGACAAAGAAATCTGACTTTTACCAGAGCTGACCAGAAGAAAGCACAAACACAGTCCCCCACTACCACACATAATGCAGTCGAGTTTCCCACATTTGGGGAAATCACAGGGGTCAGCATACCCAGAATGCAATGAATGAACCTCACCCTGGGAGAACAATCTTCATGACCATGGTATCTCCTATGCAAAATAAGTATGATTTGGGATAGGGCTGGGGAGGGCCACTTCTCAGGCACATCTCTGTCAAGTAAAGGAGATTCAACTGAGGCAGCACAAGGGAACTCTCATCTGGGGACAACAACTGCAGAGAGAACACATATTTTCAGATGAACATGGGAGGGCAGAAGGCTGCCTAATACTGAAGCACCCCCAAACAACAAACCAAATGCAACAACTAGTGCAAGCATTCCTGGGGGAAGGCCTGCAGCAGATGGATTTGCATATGGTGATGTCATCCAAGCAGTGGGTCAAAGTTGGCTTCAACCCTCGTCTGCATATGAAAAGAGAAAAGGGGCGTACAGGGCATGGCAGCCTTTTGCGGCGCTTGGATGACCCCTAGTTCGCATTAAACACCTCCACCCTCCTTCGGTGTGGGGCTCATGTTGGCTATGCCCCAGCCCCTGAAGCATTCAAGCTGATTTATTGCAGCAGCTGGGCACTGTAACAGCTCCAGAGCTGCTCTGTAAAGCATGTAAAAGGGTGTGGGTCCTGCAGCACTACCTGTAGTATGCATTGTGTGTTGGAAGGCACAAAGTAAGCAGACGGGAGAGGTCAGGATAGTGCGCAAGGGCATAGAAGGGAGCGGCTCAAGAAAAGAGAAGTGGAAACAGACAGCAAACTAGGCTGGAGAGAGACCTGAGACAAAGAGATCTGAATTATACGAGAGCTGACCAGGGGAAACACAAAATATGCAGTCAAGTTTCCCACATTTGGGGAAATCACAGGAGCAGCACACCCAGAGTGCAATGGGTGAGCCTTGCCCTGGGAGAAGCACCTTCATGATCATAGTATCTCACCTGGCAGGTAAGTAGGAGTTGGGCTAGAGCTGGGGAGGGTCGCTGCTCGGGCACCCCCCTGTCAAGTGAAGGAGATCCAACTGAGGCAGCACAAGGAAACTCTCGAAAGAAGAACAAGGCTAGAGGAAGATCTGAGACAAATAAATCTGACTTTTACCAGAGCAGACCAGAGGAAAGAACAAACACAGTCCCCCACTACCACAAATAATGCAGTCGAGTTTCCCACATTTGGGGAAATCATACGGGTCAGCATACCCAGAATGCAATGAATGAACCTCACCCTGGGAGAACAATCTTCATGACCATGGTATCTTCTATGCAAAATAAGTATGATTTGGGATAGGGCTGGGGAGGGCCGCTGCTCAGGCACATCTCTGTCAAGTAAAGGAGATTCAACTGAGGCAGCACAAGGGAACTCTCATCTGGGGACAACAACAGCAGGGAGAACACATATTTTTAGATGAACATGGGAGGGCAGAAGGCTACCTAATACTGAAGCACCCCCAAACAACAAACCAAATGCAACAACTAGTGCAAGCATTCCTGGGGAAAGGCCTGCAGCAGATGGATTTGCATATGGTGATGTCATCCAAGCAGTGGGTCAAAGTTGGCTTCAACCCTCGTCTGCATATGAAAAGAGAAAAGGGGCGTACAGGGCATGGCAGCCTTTTGCGGCGCTTGGATGACCCCTAGTTCGCATTAAACACCTCCACCCTCCTTCGGTGTGGGGCTCATGTTGGCTATGCCCCAGCCCCTGAAGCATTCAAGTTGATTTCTTGCAGCAGATGGGCACTGTAACAGCTCCAGAGCTGCTCTGTAAAGCAAATAAAAGGGTGTGGGACCTGCAGCACTACCTGTAGTTCGCATTGTGCGTTGGAAGGCACAAAGTAAGCAGACGGGAGAAGTCAGGATAGTGCGCAAGGGCATAGAAGGGAGCGGCTCAAGAAAAGAGAAGTGGAAACAGACAGCAAACTAGGCTGGAGAGAGACCTGAGACAAAGAGATCTGAATTATACGAGAGCCGACCAGGGGAAACACAAATTATGCAGTCAAGTTTCCCACATTTGGGGAAATCACAGGAGCAGCACACCCAGACTGCAATGGGTGAGCCTTGCCCTGGGAGAAGCACCTTCATGATCATAGTATCTCACCTGGCAGGTAAGTAGGAGTTGGGCAAGAGCTGGGGAGGGTCGCTGCTCGGGCACCCCCCTGTCAAGTGAAGGAGATCCAACTGAGGCAGCACAAGGGAACTCTCGAAAGAAGAACAAGGCTAGAGGAAAATCTGAGACAAATAAATCTGACTTTTACCAGAGCTGACCAGAGGAAAGCACAAACACAGTCCCCCACTACCACAAATATTGCAGTCGAGTTTCCCACATTTGGGGAAATCATACGGGTCAGTATACCAAGAATGCAATGAATGAACCTCACCCTGGGAGAACAATCTTCATGACCATGGTATCTCCTATGCAAAATGAGTATGATTTGGGATAGGGCTGGGGAGAGCCGCTGCTCAGGCACATCTCTGTCAAGTAAAGGAGATTCAACTGAGGCAGCACAAGGGAACTCTCATCTGGGGACAACAACTCCAGGGAGAACACATATTTTCAGATGAACATGGGAGGGCAGAAGGCTGCCTAATACTGAAGCACCCCCAAACAACAAACCAAATGCAACAACTAGTGCAAGCATTCCTGGGGGAAGGCCTGCAGCAGATGGATTTGCATATGGTGATGTCATCCAAGCAGTGAGTCAAAGTTGGCTTCAACCCTCGTCTGCATATGAAAAGAGAAAAGGGGCGTGCAGGGCATGGCGGCCTTTTGCGGCGCTTGGATGACCCCTAGTTCGCATTAAACACCTCCACCCTCCTTCGGTGTGGGGCTCATGTTGGCTATGCCCCAGCCCCTGCAGCATTCAAGCTGATTTCTTGCAGCAGCTGGGCACTGTAACAGCTCCAGAGCTGATCTGTAAGGCAAGTAAAAGGGTGTGGGCCCTGCAGCACTACCTGTAGTTCGCATTGTGCGTTGGAAGGCACAAATTAGGCAGACGGGAGAAGTCAGGATAGTGCGCAAGGGCATAGAAGGGAGCGGCTCAAGAAAAGAGAAGTGGAAACAGACAGCAAACTAGGCTGGAGAGAGACCTGAGACAAAGAGATCTGAATTATACGAGAGCCGACCAGAGGAAACACAAATTATGCAGTCAAGTGTCCCTCATTTGGGGAAATCACAGGAGCAGCACACCCAGAGTGCAATGGGTGAGCCTTGCCCTGGGAGAAGCACCTTCCTGATCATAGTATCTCACCTGGCAGGTAAGTAGGAGTGGGGCTAGAGCTGGGGAGGGTCGCTGCTCGGGCACCCCCCTGTCAAGTGAAGGAGATCCAACTGAGGCAGCACAAGGGAACTCTCGAAAGAAGAACAAGGCTAGAGGAAGATCTGAGACAAAGAAATCTGACTTTTACCAGAGCTGACCAGAGGAAAGCACAAACACAGTCCCCCACTACCACAAATAATGCAGTCGAGTATCCCACATTTGAGGAAATCATAGGGGTCAGCATACCCAGAATGCAATGAATGAACCTCACCCTGGGAAAACAATCTTCATGACCATGGTATCTCCTATGCAAAATAAGTATGATTTGGGATAGGGCTGGGGAGGGCCGCTGCTCAGGCACATCTCTGTCAAGTAAAGGAGATTCAACTGAGGCAGCACAAGGTAACTCTCATCTGGGGACAACAACAGCAGGGAGAACACATATTTTCAGATGAACATGGGAGGGCAGAAGGCTACCTAATACTGAAGCACCCCCCAAACAACAAACCAAATGCAACAACTAGTGCAAGCATTCCCGGGGGAAGGCCTGCAGCAGATGGATTTGCATATGGTGATGTCATCCAAGCAGTGGGTCAAAGTTGGCTTCAACCCTCGTCTGCATATGAAAAGAGAAAAGGGGCGTGCAGGGCATGGCAGCCTTTTGCGGCGCTTGGATGACCCCTAGTTCGCATTAAACACCTCCACCCTCCTTCGGTGTGGGGCTCATGTTGGCTATGCCCCAGTCCCTGAAGCATTCAAGCTGATTTCTTGCAGCAGCTGGGCACTGTAACAGCTCCAGAGCTGCTCTGTAAGGCAAGTAAAAGGGTGTGGGCCCTGCAGCACTACCTGTAATTCGCATTTTGCGTTGGAAGGCACAAAGTAAGCAGATGGGAGAAGTCAGGATAGTGCGCAAGGGCATAGAAGGGAGCGGCTCAAGAAAAGAGAAGTGGAAACAGACAGCAAACTAGGCTGGAGAGAGACCTGAGACAAAGAGATCTGAATTATACGAGAGCCGACCAGAGGAAACACAAATTATGCAGTCAAGTGTCCCACATTTGGGGAAATCACAGGAGCAGCACACCCAGAATGCAATGGGTGAGCCTTGCCCTGGGAGAAGCACCTTCCTGATCATAGTATCTCACCTGGCAGGTAAGTAGGAGTGGGGCTAGAGCTGGGGAGGGTCGCTGCTCCGGCACCCCCCTGTCAAGTGAAGGAGATCCAACTGAGGCAGCACAAGGGAACTCTCGAAAGAAGAACAAGGCTAGAGGAAGATCTGAGACAAAGAAATCTGACTTTTACCAGAGCTGACCAGAGGAAAGCACAAACACAGTCCCCCACTACCACAAATAATGCAGTCGAGTTTCCCACATTTGGGGAAATCACAGGGGTCAGCATACCCAGAATGCAATGACTGAACCTCACCCTGGGAGAACAATCTTCATGACCATGGTATCTCCTATGCAAAATAAGTATGATTTGGGATAGGGCTGGGGAGGGCCGCTGCTCAGGCACATCTCTGTCAAGTAAAGGAGATTCAACTGAGGCAGCACAAGGGAACTCTCATCTGGGGACAACAACTCCAGGGAGAACACATATTTTCAGATGAACATGGGAGGGCAGAAGGTTGCCTAATACTGAAGCACCCCCAAACAACAAACCAAATGCAACAACTTGTGCAAGCATTCCTGGGGGAAGGCCTGCAGCAGATGGATTTGCATATGGTGATGTCATCCAAGCAATGGGTCAAAGATGGCTACAACATAGGTCTGCTTATGAAAAGAGAAAAGGGGCGTGCAGGGCATGGCAGCCTTTTGCGGCGCTTGGATGACCCCTAGTTCGCATAAAACACCTTCACCCTCCTTCGGTGTGGGGCTCATGTTGGCTATGCCCCTGCCCCTGAAGCATTCAAGCTGATTTCTTGCAGCAGCTGGGCACTGTAACAGCTCCAGAGCTGCTCTGTAAGGCAAGTAAAAGGGCGTGGGCCCTGCAGCACTACCTGTAGTTTGCATTGTGCGTTGGAAGGCACAAAGTAAGCAGACGGGAGAAGTCAGGATAGTGCGCAAGGGCATAGAAGGGAGCGGCTCAAGAAAAGAGAAGTGGAAACAGACAGCAAACTAGGCTGGAGAGAGACCTGAGACAAAGAGATCTGAATTATACGAGAGCCGACCAGGGGAAACACAAATTATGCAGTCAAGTTTCCCACATTTGGGGAAATCACAGGAGCAGCACACCCAGACTGCAATGGGTGAGCCTTGCCCTGGGAGAAGCACCTTCATGATCATAGTATCTCACCTGGCAGGTAAGTAAGATTTGGGATAGAGCTGGGGAGGGTCGCTGCTCGGGCACCCCCCTGTCAAGTGAAGGAGATCCAACTGAGGCAGCACAAGAAAACTCTCGAAAGAAGAACAAGGCTAGAGGAAAATCTGAGACAAATAAATCTGACTTTTACCAGAGCTGACCAGAGGAAAGAACAAACACAGTCCCCCACTACCACAAATAATGCAGTCGAGTTTCCCACATTTGGGGAAATCATAGGGGTCAGCATACCCAGAATGCAATGAATGAACCTCACCCTGGGAGAACAATCTTCATGACCATGGTATCTCCTATGCAAAATAAGTATGATTTGGGATAGGGCTGGGGAGGGCCGCTGCTCAGGCACATCTCTGTCAAGTAAAGGAGATTCAACTGAGGCAGCACAAGGGAACTCTCACCTGGGGACAACAACTGCAGGGAGAACACATATTTTCAGATGAACATGGTAGGGCATAAGGCTGCCTAATACTGAAGCACCCCCAAACAACAAACCAAATGCAACAACTAGTGCAAGCATTCCTGGGGGAAGGCCTGCAGCAGATGGATTTGCATATGGTGATGTCATCCAAGCAGTGGGTCAAAGTTGGCTTCAACCCTCGTCTGCATATGAAAAGAGAAAAGGGGCGTGCAGGGCATGGCGGCCTTTTGCGGCGCTTGGATGACCCCTAGTTCGCATTAAACACCTCCACCCTCCTTCGGTGTGGGGCTCATGTTTGCTATGCCCCAGCCTCTGAAGCATTCAAGCTGATTTCTTGCAGCAGCTGGGCACTGTAACAGCTCCAGAGCTGCTCTGTAAGGCAAGTAAAAGGGCGCGGGCCCTGCAGCACTACCTGTAGTTTGCATTGTGCGTTGGAAGGCACAAAGTAAGCAGACGGGAGAAGTCAGGATAGTGCGCAAGGGCATAGAAGGGAGCGGCTCAAGAAAAGAGAAGTGGAAACAGACAGCAAACTAGGCTGGAGAGAGACCTGAGACAAAGAGATCTGAATTATACGAGAGCCGACCAGGGGAAACACAAATTATGCAGTCAAGTTTCCCACATTTGGGGAAATCACAGGAGCAGCACACCCAGACTGCAATGGGTGAGCCTTGCCCTGGGAGAAGCACCTTCATGATCATAGTATCTCACCTGGCAGGTAAGTAGGAGTTGGGCTAGAGCTGGGGAGGGTCGCTGCTCGGGCACCCCCCTGTCAAGTGAAGGAGATCCAACTGAGGCAGCACAAGGAAACTCTCGAAAGAAAAACAAGGCTAGAGGAAAATCTGAGACAAATAAATCTGACTTTTACCAGAGCTGACCAGAGGAAAGCACAAACACAGTCCCCCACTACCACAAATAATGCAGTCGAGTTTCCCACATTTGGGGAAATCATACGGGTCAGCATACCCAGAATGCAATGAATGAACCTCACCCTGGGAGAACAATCTTCATGACCATGGTATCTCCTATGCAAAATAAGTATGATTTGGGATAGGGCTGGGGAGGGCCGCTGCTCAGGCACATCTCTGTCAAGTAAAGGAGATTCAACTGAGGCAGCACAAGGGAACTCTCATCTGGGGACAACAACTCCAGGCAGAACACATATTTTCAGATGAACATGGGAGGGCATAAGGCTGCCTAATACTGAAGCACCCCCAAACAACAAACCAAATGCAACAACTAGTGCAAGCATTCCTGGGGGAAGGCCTGCAGCAGATGGATTTGCATATGGTGATGTCATCCAAGCAGTGAGTCAAAGTTGGCTTCAACCCTCGTCTGCATATGAAAAGAGAAAAGGGGCGTGCAGGGCATGGCGGCCTTTTGCGGCGCTTGGATGACCCCTAGTTCGCATTAAACACCTCCACCCTCCTTCGGTGTGGGGCTCAAGTTGGCTATGCCCCAGCCCCTGAAGCATTCAAGCTGATTTCTTGCAGCAGCTGGGCACTGTAACAGCTCCAGAGCTGCTCTGTAAGGCAAGTAAAAGGGTGTGGGTCCTGCAGCACTACCTGTAGTTTGCATTGTGCGATGGAAGGCACAAATTAAGCAGACGGGAGAAGTCAGGATAGTGCGCAAGGGCATAGAAGGGAGCGGCTCAAGAAAAGAGAAGTGGAAACAGACAGCAAACTAGGCTGGAGAGAGACCTGAGACAAAGAGATCTGAATTATACGAGAGCCGACCAGGGGAAACACAAATTATGCAGTCAAGTTTCCCACATTTGGGGAAATCACAGGAGCAGCACACCCAGAGTGCAATGGGTGAGCCTTGCCCTGGGAGAAGCACCTTCATGATCATAGTGTCTCACCTGGCAGGTAAGTAGGAGTATGCTAGAGCTGGGGAGGGTCGCTGCTCGGGCACCCCCCTGTCAAGTGTAGGAGATCCAACTGAGGCAGCACAAGGGAACTCTCGAAAGAAGAACAAGGCTAGAGGAAAATCTGAGACAAATAAATCTGACTTTTACCAGAGCTGACCAGAGGAAAGCACAAACACAGTCCCCCACTACCACAAATAATGCAGTCGAGTTTCCCACATTTGGGGAAATCATACGGGTCAGCATACCCAGAATGCAATGAATGAACCTCACCCTGGGAGAACAATCTTCATGACCATGGTATCTCCTATGCAAAATAAGTATGATTTGGGATAGGGCTGGGGAGGGCCGCAGCTCAGGCACATCTCTGTCAAGTAAAGGAGATTCAACTGAGGCAGCACAAGGGAACTCTCATCTGGGGACAACAACTGCAGGGAGAACACATATTTTCAGATGAACATGGGAGGGCAGAAGGCTACCTAATACTGAAGCACCCCCCAAACAACAAACCAAATGCAACAACTAGTGCAAGCATTCCTGGGGGAAGGCCTGCAGCAGATGGATTTGCATATGGTGATGTCATCCAAGCAGTGGGTTAAAGTTGGCTTCAACCCTCGTCTGCATATGAAAAGAGAAAAGGGGCGTGCACGGCATGGCAGCCTTTTGCGGCGCTTGGATGACCCCTAGTTCGCATTAAACACCTCCACCCTCCTTCTGTGTGGGGCTCATGTTGGCTATGCCCCAGCCCCAGAAGCATTCAAGCTGATTTCTTGCAGCAGCTGGGCACTGTAACAGCTCCAGAGCTGCTCTGTAAGGCAAATAAAAGGGTTTGGGACCTGCAGCACTACCTGTAGTTCGCATTGTGCTTTAGAAGGCACAAAGTAAGCAGACGGGAGAAGTCAGGATAGTGCGCAAGGGCATAGAAGGGAGCGGCTCAAAAAAAGAGAAGTGGAAACAGACAGCAAACTAGGCTGGAGAGAGACCTGAGACAAAGAGATCTGAATTATACGAGAGCCGACCAGAGGAAACACAAATTATGCAGTCAAGTGTCCCACATTTGGGGAAATCACAGGAGCAGCACACCCAGAGTGCAATGGGTGAGCCTTGCCCTTGGAGAAGCACCTTCCTGATCATAGTATCTCACCTGGCAGGTAAGTAGGAGTGGGGCTAGAGCTGGGGAGGGTCGCTGCTCGGGCACCCCCCTGTCAAGTGAAGGAGATCCAACTGAGGTAGCACAAGGGAAGTCTCGGAAGAAGAACAAGGCTAGAGGAAGATCTGAGACAAAGAAATCTGACTTTTACCAGAGCTGACCAGAGGAAAGAACAAACACAGTCCCCCACTACCACAAATAATGCAGTCGAGTTTCCCACATTTGGGGAAATCATAGGGGTCAGCATACCCAGAATGCAATGAATGAACCTCACCCTGGGAAAACAATCTTCATGACCATGGTATCTCCTATGCAAAATAAGTATGATTTGGGATAGGGCTGGGGAGGGCCGCTGCTCAGGCACATCTCTGTCAAGTAAAGGAGATTCAACTGAGGCAGCACAAGGGAACTCTCACCTGGGGACAACAACTGCAGGGAGAACACATATTTTCAGATGAACATGGTAGGGCAGAAGGCTGCCTAATACTGAAGCACCCCCAAACAACAAACCAAATGCAACAACTAGTGCAAGCATTCCTGGGGGAAGGCCTGCAGCAGATGGATTTGCATATGGTGATGTCATTCAAGCAGTGGGTCAAAGTTGGCTTCAACCCTCGTCTGCATATGAAAAGAGAAAAGGGGCGTGCAGGGCATGGCGGCCTTTTGCGGCGCTTGGATGACCCCTAGTTCGCATTAAACACCTCCACCCTCCTTCGGTGTGGGGCTCATGTTGGCTATGCCCCAGCCTCTGAAGCATTCAAGCTGATTTCTTGCAGCAGCTGGGCACTGTAACAGCTCCAGAGCTGCTCTGTAAGGCAAGTAAAAGGGCGTGGGCCCTGCAGCACTACCTGTAATTTGCATTGTGCGTTGGAAGGCACAAAGTAAGCAGACGGGAGAAGTCAGGATAGTGCGCAAGGGCATAGAAGGGAGCGGCTCAAGAAAAGAGAAGTGGAAACAGACAGCAAACTAGGCTGGAGAGAGACCTGAGACAAAGAGATCTGAATTATACGAGAGCCGACCAGGGGAAACACAAATTATGCAGTCAAGTTTCCCACATTTGGGGAAATCACAGGAGCAGCACACCCAGACTGCAATGGGTGAGCCTTGCCCTGGGAGAAGCACCTTCATGATCATAGTATCTCACCTGGCAGGTAAGTAGGAGTTGGGCTAGAGCTGGGGAGGGTCGCTGCTCGGGCACCCCCCTGTCAAGTGAAGGAGATCCAACTGAGGCAGCACAAGGAAACTCTCGAAAGAAGAACAAGGCTAGAGGAAAATCTGAGACAAATAAATCTGACTTTTACCAGAGCTGACCAGAGGAAAGCACAAACACAGTCCCCCACTACCACAAATAATGCAGTCGAGTTTCCCACATTTGGGGAAATCATACGGGTCAGCATACCCAGAATGCAATGAATGAACCTCACCCTGGGAGAACAATCTTCATGACCATGGTATCTCCTATGCAAAATAAGTATGATTTGGGATAGGGCTGGGGAGTGCCGCTGCTCAGGCACATCTCTGTCAAGTAAAGGAGATTCAACTGAGGCAGCACAAGGGAACTCTCATCTGGGGACAACAACTCCAGGCAGAACACATATTTTCAGATGAACATGGGAGGGCATAAGGCTGCCTAATACTGAAGCACCCCCAAACAACAAACCAAATGCAACAACTAGTGCAAGCATTCCTGGGGGAAGGCCTGCAGCAGATGGATTTGCATATGGTGATGTCATCCAAGCAGTGAGTCAAAGTTGGCTTCAACCCTCGTCTGCATATGAAAAGAGAAAAGGGGCGTGCAGGGCATGGCGGCCTTTTGCGGCGCTTGGATGACCCCTAGTTCGCATTAAACACCTCCACCCTCCTTCGGTGTGGGGCTCATGTTGGCTATGCCCCAGCCCCTGAAGCATTCAAGCTGATTTCTTGCAGCAGCTGGGCACTGTAACAGCTCCAGAGCTGCTCTGTAAGGCAAGTAAAAGGGTGTGGGTCCTGCAGCACTACCTGTAGTTTGCATTGTGCGATGGAAGGCACAAATTAAGCAGACGGGAGAAGTCAGGATAGTGCGCAAGGGCATAGAAGGGAGCGGCTCAAGAAAAGAGAAGTGGAAACAGACAGCAAACTAGGCTGGAGAGAGACCTGAGACAAAGAGATCTGAATTATACGAGAGCCGACCAGGGGAAACACAAATTATGCAGTCAAGTTTCCCACATTTGGGGAAATCACAGGAGCAGCACACCCAGAGTGCAATGGGTGAGCCTTGCCCTGGGAGAAGCACCTTCATGATCATAGTGTCTCACCTGGCAGGTAAGTAGGAGTATGCTAGAGCTGGGGAGGGTCGCTGCTCGGGCACCCCCCTGTCAAGTGTAGGAGATCCAACTGAGGCAGCACAAGGGAACTCTCGAAAGAAGAACAAGGCTAGAGGAAAATCTGAGACAAATAAATCTGACTTTTACCAGAGCTGACCAGAGGAAAGCACAAACACAGTCCCCCACTACCACAAATAATGCAGTCGAGTTTCCCACATTTGGGGAAATCATACGGGTCAGCATACCCAGAATGCAATGAATGAACCTCACCCTGGGAGAACAATCTTCATGACCATGGTATCTCCTATGCAAAATAAGTATGATTTGGGATAGGGCTGGGGAGGGCCGCTGCTCAGGCACATCTCTGTCAAGTAAAGGAGATTCAACTGAGGCAGCACAAGGGAACTCTCATCTGGGGACAACAACTGCAGGGAGAACACATATTTTCAGATGAACATGGGAGGGCAGAAGGCTACCTAATACTGAAGCACCCCCCAAACAACAAACCAAATGCAACAACTAGTGCAAGCATTCCTGGGGGAAGGCCTGCAGCAGATGGATTTGCATATGGTGATGTCATCCAAGCAGTGGGTCAAAGTTGGCTTCAACCCTCGTCTGCATATGAAAAGAGAAAAGGGGCGTGCACGGCATGGCAGCCTTTTGCGGCGCTTGGATGACCCCTAGTTCGCATTAAACACCTCCACCCTCCTTCGGTGTGGGGCTCATGTTGGCTATGCCCCAGCCCCTGAAGCATTCAAGCTGATTTCTTGCAGCAGCTGGGCACTGTAACAGCTCCAGAGCTGCTCTGTAAGGCAAATAAAAGGGTTTGGGACCTGCAGCACTACCTGTAGTTCGCATTGTGCTTTGGAAGGCACAAAGTAAGCAGACGGGAGAAGTCAGGATAGTGCGCAAGGGCATAGAAGGGAGCGGCTCAAAAAAAGAGAAGTGGAAACAGACAGCAAACTAGGCTGCAGAGAGACCTGAGACAAAGAGATCTGAATTATACGAGAGCCGACCAGAGGAAACACAAATTATGCAGTCAAGTGTCCCACATTTGGGGAAATCACAGGAGCAGCACACCCAGAGTGCAATGGGTGAGCCTTGCCCTGGGAGAAGCACCTTCCTGATCATAGTATCTCACCTGGCAGGTAAGTAGGAGTGGGGCTAGAGCTGGGGAGGGTCGCTGCTCGGGCACCCCCTGTCAAGTGAAGGAGATCCAACTGAGGTAGCACAAGGGAAGTCTCGGAAGAAGAACAAGGCTAGAGGAAGATCTGAGACAAAGAAATCTGACTTTTACCAGAGCTGACCAGAGGAAAGCACAAACACAGTCCCCCACTACCACAAATAATGCAGTCGAGTTTCCCACATTTGGGGAAATCATACGGGTCAGCATACCCAGAATGCAATGAATGAACCTCACCCTGGGAGAACAATCTTCATGACCATGGTATCTCCTATGCAAAATAAGTATGATTTGGGATAGGGCTGGGGAGGGCCGCTGCTCAGGCACATCTCTGTCAAGTAAAGGAGATTCAACTGAGGCAGCACAAGGGAACTCTCATCTGGGGACAACAACTCCAGGGAGAACACATATTTTCAGATGAACATGGGAGGGCAGAAGGCTGCCTAATACTGAAGCACCCCCAAACAACAAACCAAATGCAACAACTAGTGCAAGCATTCCTTGGGGAAGGCCTGCAGCAGATGGATTTGCATATGGTGATGTCATCCAAGCAGTGAATCAAAGTTGGCTTCAACCCTCGTCTGCATATGAAAAGAGAAAAGGGGCGTGCAGGGCATGGCGGCCTTTTGCGGCGCTTGGATGACCCCTAGTTCGCATTAAACACCTCCACCCTCCTTCGGTGTGGGGCTCATGTTGGCTATGCCCCAGCCCCTGAAGCATTCAAGCTGATTTCTTGCAGCAGCTGGGCACTGTAACAGCTCCAGAGCTGCTCTGTATGGCAAGTAAAAGGGTGTGGGCCCTGCAGCACTACCTGTAGTTCGCATTGTGCGTTGGAAGGCACAAATTAAGCAGACGGGAGAAGTCAGGATAGTGCGCAAGGGCATAGAAGGGAGCGGCTCAAGAAAAGAGAAGTGGAAACAGACAGCAAACTAGGCTGGAGAGAGACCTGAGACAAAGAGATCTGAATTATACGAGAGCCGACCAGGGGAAACACAAATTATGCAGTCAAATTTCCCACATTTGGGGAAATCACAGGAGCAGCACACCCAGAGTGCAATGGGTGAGCCTTGCCCTGGGAGAAGCACCTTCATGATCATAGTATCTCACCTGGCAGGTAAGTAGGAGTTGGGCTAGAGCTGGGGAGGGTCGCTGCTCAGGCACCACCCTGTCAAGTTAAGAAGATCCAACTGAGGCAGCACAAGGAAACTCTCGAAAGAAGAACAAGGCTAGAGGAAGATCTGAGACAAATACATCTGACTTTTACCAGAGCTGACCAGAGGAAAGAACAAACACAGTCCCCCACTACCACAAATAATGCAGTCGAGTTTCCCACATTTGGGGAAATCGTACGGGTCAGCATACCCAGAATGCAATGACTGAACCTCACCCTGGGAGAACAATCTTCATGACCATGGTATCTCCTATGCAAAATAAGTATGATTTGGGATAGGGCTGGGGAGGGCCGCTGCTCAGGCACATCTCTGTCAAGAATTTATAAAGTCTATACATATATATAACCAAATGTCAATATATATATATAGAACCCAGCGCTCCTATCAAAACTTATCTATTTCACCAATTTGTTGCTTATTTAATCTTTATACATCTATTAATTTTCACCATATATTATAAAATGCTGCTCCCATAGGTAGTACTGTTCTACCAATAATAAACCAAATTTTAAAGATAATCACACTTGTTATCAAGGGAGCGCAAAAAATAAAATATACAAGCTCTTTATTTTAAAAAAATATATATAGACAGAAGAAACCCACATTCAATAAAATACAATGGAGTCAACATATATAGGCACCACTATCCATATCTAAATGTAATTAGTATCTATTTCATATTGCCCTTGATGACAACGGAATGTCTATTAAAGTGGCCAAAAAATCCTCCTGGATACAGCTGTTGTAATTTAATCGTTACTTTCCAATTGTAATTGATACATTAAATTCCTTCTTGTGGATGAACAGCAACAGTTGTAACCAACGCCTCTTATTTACTGCAGTTAAAGTTCATATGTAACTCACGTGAGTAATGAAAGAAAACAGGGGGAGAGCGCTGTGATGGTTGGTGAAACACAGCGGTATGCTACGACCCCCGTTAACCGTGGCTGGATCTTATTGGCACTCGCGGTCGGGATATTCCTGTTATGCACACCAGTGCCTGCAGGAAAGTACTGGTGTCAGAACTGTTATGCACTCCAGTGTCTGCAGGAATGTACTGGTGTTTGAACTGTTATGCAAAACAAATGGACTCACAGACAAACTGGGGAATATGACATAACGTACACAGAAGGTGATAGGGTAACAAAATACACACAAAGTGAACAGAGAAGCCCAGAGGCTAAGGAACTGGGTATCTCCCTTGTATTAGAACTGCTCAGATGGAAATAGCAAGATGTTGTGTTTTAATACGTAGAGAACCCGAAATGCTGTTGCTAAGGGCAACAGCAAAACCCTAAAGGGTTACCAACGGGTGTGGCAGTAAACTCCTTGGTCAGAGATGGAATGATAGACACAAGGAGAGACTCCACAATCCTGATTCTCACTTGCAGTGCACAGGTTTTAGCTTACTGCCACTAAACTGACCCCTGACACCTAGCACAGTGAGACAGGATTAGACAGGCAAGTCTTAGAATACAGCCGCAAACTTGCTAAGTTCACAGAGTAGTAACAGAACCCCAGCAAGCTAAACGACTGACTCCAGTCTTACTGCTAGGTCTGGATTGGCAGAGTGTAATACCAAATCCCCAGGCCTATTTGCAGTAAGCAACAAACAAATACAAAGCTACACAGTACTGGCTAACTTTCATGAACTGACTAACCAACAAAGATTCAGCAGCATCTGCTTACCCTGAAAAGAGGCCTTATAAAGCAGGTGCTGTCCACGCCCCACTCAGACCTCACAGACTGTGAGCACAAAAACCAGCACCGGATCCCCTGCCGTGCACAGAGCCTATAACCACTGCACAGCAAAAGACCCGAACCGGAGTATCAGCTGCGCTCAGGTTACTCCACTAGCACTTGTCTCCCGGTTGCCATGACGACGTGGCAGCACAGGGCAGGAGACCCTAACAGTACCCCCCCTCTGACGAAGGGTCAAAGAACCCCTACCACCGGGTTTATCGGGGAACTGCGAGAAGAAAGAGCGTATCAGTCTGGGGGCATGAAGATCACAACTGCGCACCCACGACCGCTCCTCCGGGCCATACCCCTTCCAGTGCACCAAAAATGACAGCCGACCCCGAACCACCTTGGAGTCAAGAATCCTTTCAACAACAAACTCCCTCTGGCCACGTATCAGAAGAGGGGAAGGTCTTCCACTGGAAGAAGGATTACTAATCGCCCGTTTTAAAAGGGAACAATGAAATGTTTTATTGATACCCAAAGAACGGGGCAGATCTAACTGAAATGCCACCGGATTGATAACCCTGGTGATCTTATAAGGGCCGATGAACCCGGGGCCTAACTTATGAGATGGCTGTCTCAACTTCAAATTCTTGGTTGACAACCAGACGAAGTCTCCTAATTTGAAGCTGCAGGGTCTTTTCCGCTTATCAAAAACCCTTTTGGTCACTAATGACACAGACACAAGGGCTTTCTTCACTTTCCGCCAAATACCTCTAAGGACCGAAACCACAGAGGAACCACCAGGCGTGGAGTCCAGGGGGTCAAAAGAATTGGCCTTAGGATGATGCCCATACACACAAAGGAAGGGAGAGATCCCTGTAGCAGAGTGAGCCGCGTTGTTATAGGCAAACTCCGCCATGGACAGATGAGCAACCCAGTCAGTCTGACACTTGGAGACATAACACCTGAGGAACTGCTCCAAGGACTGGTTCACCCTTTCAGTCTGCCCATTAGACTGCGGATGGTAGCCTGACGACAAGCTGACAGAAATCTGGAGATCGGAACAAAATGCCCTCCAGAATTTGGCCACAAACTGGGATCCGCGGTCAGAGACCACATCAAGTGGCAACCCGTGGAGACGCACAACATGCAGCATAAATAATTCAGACAGGCGTCTGGCTGATGGCAGCCCAACCAGTGGAACGAAGTGCGCCATCTTCGAAAACCTGTCAACGACAACCCAGATGGCTGTCATCCCCGAGGATTTGGGCAAGTCCACCACAAAATCCATTGAAATGTGGGTCCATGGCTTAGATGGGATAGAGAGTGGATGTAATGGGCCAACAGGAACCCCTCTAGGAGTCTTATTTCGGGCACAGATGTCACATGCCCGAACCCACTGATCCACATCCTTAGCCACCGAGGGCCACCACACCGCCCTAGATAGCAACTCCCGAGTTCTGGCAATACCCGGGTGACCTGCCGACTTCTTGGCATGGAATTCCAGGAACACTCGCTGTCTTAACCTAGGAGGCACAAACAAAAGACCTACCGGAAGGTCTGGAGGAGCCTGCTCCTGTGCTCTAAGGACTAATGATAAGAGGTCCTGGGTAATGCCCACTTTAATACATGATGGGGAAACAATGGGCAACGGCTCCTCGGTGGTCTCCTGGATTGGAGCAAAACTCCGCGAGAGCGCATCAGCCTTGATGTTTTTTGACCCAGGGCGATATGTTATCAAAAAATTAAAGCAAGCAAAAAACAAAGCCCATCGTGCCTGCCTGGCATTGAGACGCTTCGCTGACTCTAAATATGCCAGATTCTTATGGTCAGTGAGAATTGAGACCACAAACTTAGCCCCCTCAAGCCAGTGTCTCCACTCCTCGAGTGCATCCTTAATAGCCAACAATTCCCGGTTACCCACGTCATAATTCATCTCGGCAGGCGAAAATTTACGGGAAAAGTAAGCACAGGGATGAAGGCGATTATCAGACACTCCCATCTGAGAAAGCACTGCCCCAATACCCATCTCAGAGGCATCCACCTCCACCACAAAAGGGCGCTCTGGATCTGGGTGTCGCAGCACCTTGGCCGAAACAAATGCCCTTTTGAGACGGGCAAAAGCCGCTTTAGCCTCACAAGACCAGTGAGCAACATCCGCCCCTTTCTTAGTGAGTGCCACCAAGGGCGCCACTATAGACGAAAATCCAGCGATAAATCGTCTATAAAAATTCGCAAAGCCCAGGAAACGCTGAAGCGCCTTCAAACTAGTGGGCTGCACCCAATCCAGGACTGCCTGTACCTTGGAACCCTCCATTTGGAAACCTTCTGGGGAGATAATATATCCTAGAAATGCGATTTGCTGAACTTCAAATTCGCACTTCTCCAGCTTCGCCCCAAGCCGGTGGTCTCTGAGTTTCTGGAGGACTAAGCGTACATGCTTCCGATGTTCCTCCAGGGAATGGGAGAAGATTAGGATGTCATCTAAGTATACAACTAAGAATCTATCCAAATATTCCCTGAGCACATCATTCATGAAATCCTGGAAGACTGCCGGGGCATTACAGAGCCCAAAAGGCATCACCAAATATTCATAATGCCCTGAGTGGGTATTAAAGGCAGTCTTCCATTCATCCCCCTCTCTTATTCGGATTAGATTGTACGCACCGCGTAGGTCAATCTTAGAAAAAATGGTGGCAGTACGAAGCTGGTCAAACAAGACCGAAATGAGAGGCAGTGGGTATGAGTTTTTAATCGTGATACGGTTCAATTCCCTGAAGTCGATGCAGGGTCGCAACGAACCGTCCTTTTTACCCACGAAGAAGAACCCCGACCCAACTGGAGACTGTGAAGGTCTGATAAATCCCTTAGCCAAGTTCTCCTGAATGTACTCTGCCATAGCCTGAGTCTCAGGACGTGACAGGGAGTACAACCTGCTCTTGGGAAGCTTAGCATTTGGCAACAAATCAATGGCACAGTCATAGGGGCGATGGGGAGGTAGTACCTCTGCAACTTTTTTGGAGAACACGTCCGCAAAATCTGCATAACACCCTGGCAATCCTGGCAAACTTAGCTGCGAGAGCCTGACTGGAAGGCTCAAGCAACTCCTGAAACAATCAGTACCCCAACTAAGAATCTCCCCAGAGACCCAGTCAAATTGAGGATTGTGGGCCCTTAACCAGGGTAACCCCAACACCAATGGGGCAAAAGTACAGACAGTCACATAAAAGGACAATTTTTCAGAGTGTGTGGCTCCAATAAACAAAGAAATCTGGCTAGTGCAAGAGGTAATTTTACCTTGGGATAATGGTTCCCCGTTTAACCCACAAATCTCAATTTCCGATGCCAAGGGTACTAAGGGAACAGAGTGTTTCAGGGCGAATTGGCGGTCCATAAAAACCCCGTCGGCCCCACTGTCCACAAAGGCCTTAGTCTTGACAGTTTGACCGAGGATCTTCAAGGTCACCGGAATGATAAAAGTCTTCTTGGGAAATTCTGACTTCTGGCCTGACAGGATATTTCCCATCACCCTCAGGCCCTGAAGTTTTCCGGCTTTTCTGGGCATGATACTACCACATGACCTTTATTCCCACAGTACAAACACAAGCCCTGCTGTCTCCTCCGCGTCTTCTCACGCGAGGAGAGGCGGGTAGCCCCAATCTGCATAGGCTCCTCAGAAAATTCCTCAGAGTCTGAGGTTCCCTTGGGAAGGAAGGAAATCTCAGTCTCCCTTTCAAGCCTACGCTCTCTCAGCCGTCTATCCACCCGGATGGATAACTGCATGAGCTGATCCAAGCTATCAGGCAAGGGATATTGTACCAGTTGGTCCTTTATCTGGTTAGAAAGACCTCTTCGGTACTGGTGTCTCAGGGCTGGGTCATTCCACTGGGTATCATGGGCCAACCTCCGAAACTCCGTACAGTAAACCTCAACTGGCCTTCGCCCTTGCTTAAGGATCGAAATCTGAGCCTCGGCTGAGGCCGTCTTGTCAGGGTCATCATACAACATGCCCAGTGCCGTAAAAAAAGCATCAACACTTTTAAGCGACGGACAGTCAGGCTGCAACCCATATGCCCAGACCTGTGGGTCTCCTTGTAGCAAGGAAATCACTATGCCCACCCGCTGAATCTCCGACCCAGAAGACTGAGGCCTAAGCCGGAAGTATAGCTTGCAGCTCTCCTTGAAACAAAAGAACTGCGAGTGATCTCCAGAAAAACGATCCGGGAGATTTACTTTCGGCTCCTTAACCCCTGCAGGTGCTGCTGCTGCGGGAGCTCCGCCAGCAGCCTGGGAGGTGTGCATTTTAATGGACAAATCATTAAATTGTCGAGTCAGGACCTGCACCTGATCGACCACCTGTTGCAACGTATTTTGAGGGGTATGCTCCATATTCCCACAAAATTTCTACAGGAGTATTAGGCTGCTGAATATGTTATGCACACCAGTGCCTGCAGGAAAGTACTGGTGTCAGAACTGTTATGCACTCCAGTGTCTGCAGGAATGTACTGGTGTTTGAACTGTTATGCAAAACAAATGGACTCACAGACAAACTGGGGAATATGACATAACGTACACAGAAGGTGATAGGGTAACAAAATACACACAAAGTGAACAGAGAAGCCCAGAGGCTAAGGAACTGGGTATCTCCCTTGTATTAGAACTGCTCAGATGGAAATAGCAAGATGTTGTGTTTTAATACGTAGAGAACCCGAAATGCTGTTGCTAAGGGCAACAGCAAAACCCTAAAGGGTTACCAACGGGTGTGGCAGTAAACTCCTTGGTCAGAGATGGAATGATAGACACAAGGAGAGACTCCACAATCCTGATTCTCACTTGCAGTGCACAGGTTTTAGCTTACTGCCACTAAACTGACCCCTGACACCTAGCACAGTGAGACAGGATTAGACAGGCAAGTCTTAGAATACAGCCGCAAACTTGCTAAGTTCACAGAGTAGTAACAGAACCCCAGCAAGCTAAACGACTGACTCCAGTCTTACTGCTAGGTCTGGATTGGCAGAGTGTAATACCAAATCCCCAGGCCTATTTGCAGTAAGCAACAAACAAATACAAAGCTACACAGTACTGGCTAACTTTCATGAACTGACTAACCAACAAAGATTCAGCAGCATCTGCTTACCCTGAAAAGAGGCCTTATAAAGCAGGTGCTGTCCACGCCCCACTCAGACCTCACAGACTGTGAGCACAAAAACCAGCACCGGATCCCCTGCCGTGCACAGAGCCTATAACCACTGCACAGCAAAAGACCCGAACCGGAGTATCAGCTGCGCTCAGGTTACTCCACTAGCACTTGTCTCCCGGTTGCCATGACGACGTGGCAGCACAGGGCAGGAGACCCTAACAATTCCTCCCTGCCGTGGGGTAGAGACCTCCTTTTGCTCGGTCTCAAATTGCTTTTTCCCCTTCACCGCTGTCTTTACATCAGACGTCCGCCGTGATGTAGCTCGTTCATGAACGGGCTTATATCTCAGCAATCAGAGTGTCCGGTAGTCACCTTCCTTACGCGTTTCTCCGCTGTTATCCAAGAGCGGTTTCGTCAGAGGATACATCAGCAGCCTAGCAGGCTCTTTATAAAATGCACCGGACCAATAGCATTACTAATTAGTTGATTGGATACATACATGTACTAATTGGATGCATACATGTAATGACTCACATATGGAACAACTTTCTAATTGCAATTGCACATATAAAGGCATTTCATAATATAAAAATAAGCAACATGGTGATTAAAAATAATAATAAAATAAGCAACAAGGTGGTTTAAAAAATAACAGAAAATATATAATCTATATACAGATTAACCTCTAATCTTTCAATCATTACCTCATATCTATAATCACATATACATAATTCAGAGACTCAGCACTAAGGATCCCCATTTACTTATATAAAACCTTTTAGGGTAACATAAATCCATGTCACTACTAAAGCCGCTCTCGTGGCGCAGGGGAAACATCACCTGCACTCTATGCAGCGAGTCCCATGTTCGAATCCAACCCGCTCAGCTTAATATCCATATTATTTATTTACTTTTAATGGGATCATTCTATCAATTCATTTTTACCTTTAATTTTTGTTAATATTATTTCTATATTTCATTAAATTAACCCCTGGAATAATTACATTGCTGCTTAAACAACAAAAAGAATTGAATAAAAAATAAATATTAAACAGACAATTTAAGGATTTGAAGATTTAAAGATTTAAAGATTTTAAAATTTAAAACAGGGAGGGGGGGGGAAGGGAGGGGGGCTTTTTGGGAGAAGGAGGGGAAAAAAATAAAATAAAAATAAATATATATATATATATAGAACCAAGAGAAAGTGTAAAAAGAGGATGGAGGAAGAAATCTGATGTTCATCATTACTAGTGGATTTTACTAAAGAACTTTAAAGGAACATACACAACAGGATTATACAGTTTCATCCTAAGAGGAAAGCTGTTCCCAAAATAGCTACTTCTAATAATTTTGTTTATTTATTAAACATACAATAAATGGATATTCAATAAATAATATATTAGGTAAATCAATAGATAAAATCTTCAGAGACTGCCAATGTTGTTCAGTTCGATGGTCTCATTCAGACCATCAGGTGTAAGGGTACCCAAAGAAAAAATCCAAAATGCCTCCCTTGTCAAGTAAAGGAGATTCAACTGAGGCAGCACAAGGGAACTCTCATCTGGGGACAACAACTGCAGGGAGAACACATATTTTCAGATGAACATGGGAGGGCAGAAGGCTGCCTAATACTGAAGCACCCCCAAACAACAAACCAAATGCAACAACTAGTACAAGCATTCCTGGGGGAAGGCCTGCAGCAGATGGATTTGCATATGGTGATGTCATCCAAGCAGTGGGTCAAAGTTGGCTTCAACCCTAGTCTGCATATGAAAAGAGAAAAGGGGCGTGCAGGGCATGGCGGCCTTTTGCGGTGCTTGGATGACCCCCAGTTCGCATTAAACACCTCCACCCTACTTCGGTGTGGGGCTCATGTTGGCTATGCCCCAGCCCCTGAAGCATTCAAGCTGATTACTTGCAGCAGCTGGGCAATGTAATAGCTCCAGAGCTGCTCTGTAAGGCAAGTAAAAGGGTGTGGGCCCTGCAGCACTACCTGTAGTTCGCATTGTGCATTGGAAGGCACAAAGTAAGCAGACGGGAGAAGTCAAGATAGGGCGCAAGGGCATAGAAGGGAGCGGCTCAAGAAAAGAGAAGTGGAAACAGACAGCAAACTAGGCTGGAGAGAGACCTGAGACAAAGAGATCTGAATTATACGAGAGCCGACCAGGGGAAACACAAATTATGCAGTCAAGTTTCCCACATTTGGGGAAATCGCAGGAGCAGCACACCCAGAGTGCAATGGGTGAGCCTTGCCCTGGGAGAAGAACCTTCATGATCATAGTATCTCACCTGGTAGGTAAGTAGGAGTTGGGCTAGAGCTGGGGAGGGTCGCTGCTCGGGCACCCCCCTGTCAAGTGAAGGAGATCCAACTGAGGCAGCACAAGAGAACTCTCGAAAGAAGAACAAGGCTAGAGGAAGATCTGAGACAAAGAAATCTGGCTTTTACCAGAGCTGACCAGAGGAAAGCACAAACACAGTCCCCCACTACCACAAATAATGCAGTCGAGTTTCCAACATTTGGGGAAATCACAGGGGTCAGCATACCCAGAATGCAATGAATGAACCTCACCCTGGGAGAACAGTCTACATGACCATGGTATCTCCTATGCAAAATAAGTATGATTTGGGATAGGGCTGGGGAGGGCCGCTGCTCAGGCACATCTCTGTCAAGTAAAGGAGATTCAACTGAGGCAGCACAAGGGAACTCTCATCTGGGGACAACAACTGCAGGGAGAACACATATTTTCAGATGAACATGGGAGGGCAGAAGGCTGCCTAATACTGAAGCACCCCCAAACAACAAACCAAATGCAACAACTAGTACAAGCATTCCTGGGGGAAGGCCTGCAGCAGATGGATTTGCATATGGTGATGTCATCCAAGCAGTGGGTCAAAGTTGGCTTCAACCCTCGTCTGCATATGAAAAGAGAAAAGGGGCGTGCAGGGCATGGCGGCCTTTTGCGGCGCTTGGATGACCCCTAGTTCGCATTAAACACCTCCTCCCTACTTCGGTGTGGGGCTCATGTTGGCTATGCCCCAGCCCCTGAAGCATTCAAGCTGATTACTTGCAGCAGCTGGGCACTGTAATAGCTCCAGAGCTGCTCTGTAAGGCAAGTAAAAGGGTGTGGGCCCTGCAGCACTACCTGTAGTTCGCATTGTGCGTTGGAAGGCACAAAGTAAGCAGACGGGAGAAGTCAAGATAGGGCGCAAGGGCATAGAAGGGAGCGGCTCAAGAAAAGAGAAGTGGAAACAGACAGCAAACTAGGCTGGAGAGAGACCTGAGACAAAGAGATCTGAATTATATGAAAGCCGACCAGTGGAAACACAAATTATGCAGTCAAGTTTCACACATTTGGGGAAATCACAGGGGCAGCACACCCAGAGTGCAATGGGTGAGCCTTGCCCTGGGAGAAGCACCTTCATGATCATAGTATCTCACCTGGCAGGTAAGTAGGAGTTGGGCTAGAGCTGGGGAGGGTCGCTGCTCGGGCACCCCCCTGTCAAGTGAAGGAGATACAACTGAGGCAGCACAAGGGAACTCTCGAAAGAAGAACAAGGCTAGAGGAAGATCTGAGACAAAGAAATCTGACTTTTACCAGAGCTGACCAGAGGAAAGCACAAACACAGTCCCCACTACCACAAATAATGCAGTCAAGTTTCCCACATTTGGGGAAATCACAGGGATCAGCATACCCAGAATGCAATGAATGAACCTCACCATGGGAGAACAATCTTCATGACCATGGTATCTCCTATGCAAAATAAGTATGATTTGGGATAGGGCTGGGGAGGGCCGCTGCTCAGGCACATCTCTGTCAAGTAAAGGAGATTCAACTGAGGCAGCACAAGGGAACTCTCATCTGGGGACAACAACTGCAGGGAGAACACATATTTTCAGATGAACATGGGAGGGCAGAAGGCTGCCTAATACTGAAGCACCCCCAAACAACAAACCAAATGCAACAACTAGTGCAAGCATTCCTGGGGGAAGGCCTGCAGCAGATGGATTTGCATATGGTGATGTCATCCAAGCAGTGGGTCAAAGTTGGCTTCAACCCTCGTCTGCATATGAAAAGAGAAAAGGGGCATGCAGGGCATGGCGGCCTTTTGCGGCGCTTGGATGACCCCTAGTTCGCATTAAACACCTCCACCCTCCTTCGGTGTGGGGCTCATGTTGGCTATGCCCCAGCCCCTGAAGCATTCAAGCTGATTTCTTGCAGCAGCTGGGCACTGTAATAGCTCCAGAGCTGCTCTGTAAGGCAAGTAAAAGGGTGTGGGCCCTGCAGCACTACCTGTAGTTCGCATTGTGCGTTGGAAGGCACAAAGTAAGCAAACGGGAGAAGTCAGGATAGTGCGCAAGGGCATAGAAGGGAGCGGCTCAAGAAAAGAGAAGTGAAAACAGACAGCAAACTAGGCTTGAGAGAGACCTGAGACAAAGAGATCTGAATTATACGAGAGCCGACCAGGGGAAACACAAATTATGCAGTCAAGTTTCCCACATTTGGGGAAATCGCAGGAGCAGCACACCCAGAGTGCAATGGGTGAGCCTTGCCCTAGGAGAAGCACCTTCATGATCATAGTATCTCACCTGGCAGGTAAGTAGGAGTTGGGCTAGAGCTGGGGAGGGTCGCTGCTCAAGCACCCCCCTGTCAAGTGAAGGAGATCCAAATGAGGCAGCACAAGGGAACTCTCAAAGGAAGAATAAGGCTAGAGGAAGAAATGAGACAAAGAAATCTGACTTTTACCAGAGCTGACCAGAGGAAAGCACAAACACAGTCCCCCACTACTACAAATAATGCAGTCAAGTTTCCCACATTTGGGGAAATCACAGGGGTCAGCATACCCAGAATGCAATGAATGAACCTCACCCTGGGAGAACAATCTTCATGACCATGGTATCTCCTATGCAAAATAAGTATGATTTGGGATAGGGCTGGGGAGGGCCGCTGCTCAGGCACATCTCTGTCAAGTAAAGGAGATTCGACTGAGGCAGCACAAGGGAACTCTCATCTGGGGACAACAACTGCAGAGAGAACACATATTTTCAGATGAACATGGGAGGGCAGAAGGCTGCCTAATACTGAAGCACCCCCAAACAACAAACCAAATGCAACAACTAGTACAAGCATTCCTGGGGGAAGGTCTTGCAGAAGACGGATTTGCATACAGTGATGTCATCCAAGCAGTGGGCCAAAGTTGGCTGGAACCCTCATCTGCATATGAAAAGAGAAAAGGGGTATGCAGGGCATGGCGGCCTTTTGCGGCGCTTGGATGACCCTTAGTTCGCATTAAACACCCCCACCCTCCTTCGGTGTGGGGCTCATGTTGGCAATGCCCCAGCCCCTGAAGCATTCAAGCTGATTTCTTGCAGCAGCTTGGCACTGTAACAGCTCCAGAGCTGCTCTGTAAGGCAAGAAAAAAGTTGTGGGCCCTGCAGCACTACCTGTAGTTTGCATTGTGCATTGGAAGGCCCAAAGTAAGCAGACAGGAGGAGAAGTCAGGATAGTGCACAAGGGTATAGAAGGGAGGGGCTCAAAAAAAAAAGAAGTGGAAACAGACAGCAAACTAGGCTGGAGAGAGACCTGAGACAAAGAGATCTGAACTATATGAAAGCCGACCAGTGGAAACACAAATTATGCAGTCAAGTTTCACACATTTGGGGAAATCACAGGGGCAGCACACCCAGAGTGCAATGGGTGAGCCTTGCCCTGGGAGAAGCACCTTCATGATCATAGTATCTCACCTGGCAGGTAAGTAGGAGTTGGGCTAGAGCTGGGGAGGGTCGCTGCTCGGGCACCCCCCTGTCAAGTGAAGGAGATACAACTGAGGCAGCACAAGGGAACTCTCGAAAGAAGAACAAGGCTAGAGGAAGATCTGAGACAAAGAAATCTGACTTTTACCAGAGCTGACCAGAGGAAAGCACAAACACAGTCCCCACTACCACAAATAATGCAGTCAAGTTTCCCACATTTGGGGAAATCACAGGGATCAGCATACCCAGAATGCAATGAATGAACCTCACCCTGGGAGAACAATCTTCATGACCATGGTATCTCCTATGCAAAATAAGTATGATTTGGGATAGGGCTGGGGAGGGCCGCTGCTCAGGCACATCTCTGTCAAGTAAAGGAGATTCAACTGAGGCAGCACAAGGGAACTCTCATCTGGGGACAACAACTGCAGGGAGAACACATATTTTCAGATGAACATGGGAGGGCAGAAGGCTGCCTAATACTGAAGCACCCCCAAACAACAAACCAAATGCAACAACTAGTGCAAGCATTCCTGGGGGAAGGCCTGCAGCAGATGGATTTGCATATGGTGATGTCATCCAAGCAGTGGGTCAAAGTTGGCTTCAACCCTCGTCTGCATATGAAAAGAGAAAAGGGGCGTGCAGGGCATGGCGGCCTTTTGCGGCGCTTGGATGACCCCTAGTTCGCATTAAACACCTCCACCCTCCTTCGGTGTGGGGCTCATGTTGGCTATGCCCCAGCCCCTGAAGCATTCAAGCTGATTTCTTGCAGCAGCTGGGCACTGTAACAGCTCCAGAGCTGCTCTGTAAGGCAAGTAAAAGGGTGTGGGCCCTGCAGCACTACCTGTAGTTCGCATTATGCGTTGGAAGGCACAAAGTAAGCAAACGGGAGAAGTCAGGATAGTGCGCAAGGGCATAGAAGGGAGCGGCTCAAGAAAAGAGAAGTGAAAACAGACAGCAAACTAGGCTTGAGAGAGACCTGAGACAAAGAGATCTGAATTATACGAGAGCCGACCAGGGGAAACACAAATTATGCAGTCAAGTTTCCCACATTTGGGGAAATCGCAGGAGCAGCACACCCAGAGTGCAATGGGTGAGCCTTGCCCTAGGAGAAGCACCTTCATGATCATAGTATCTCACCTGGCAGGTAAGTAGGAGTTGGGCTAGAGCTGGGGAGGGTCGCTGCTCAAGCACCCCCCTGTCAAGTGAAGGAGATCCAAATGAGGCAGCACAAGGGAACTCTCAAAGGAAGAATAAGGCTAGAGGAAGAAATGAGACAAAGAAATCTGACTTTTACCAGAGCTGACCAGAGGAAAGCACAAACACAGTCCCCCACTACTACAAATAATGCAGTCAAGTTTCCCACATTTGGGGAAATCACAGGGGTCAGCATACCCAGAATGCAATGAATGAACCTCACCCTGGGAGAACAATCTTCATGACCATGGTATTTCCTATGCAAAATAAGTATGATTTGAGATAGGGCTGGGGAGGGCCGCTGCTCAGGCACATCTCTGTCAAGTAAAGGAGATTCAACTGAGGCAGCACAAGGGAACTCTCATCTGGGGACAACGACTGCAGGGAGAACACATATTTTCAGATGAACATGGGAGGGCAGAAGGCTGCCTAATACTGAAGCACCCCCAAACAACAAACCAAATGCAACAACTAGTACAAGCATTCCTGGGGGAAGGCCTGCAGCAGATGGATTTGCATATGGTGATGTCATCCAAGCAGTGGGTCAAAGTTGGCTTCAACCCTCGTCTGCATATGAAAAAAGAAAAGGGGCGTGCAGGGCATGGCGGCCTTTTGCGGCGCTTGGATGACCCCTAGTTCGCATTAAACACCTCCACCCTACTTCGGTGTGGGGCTCATGTTGGCTATGCCCCAGCCCCTGAAGCATTCAAGCTGATTACTTGCAGCAGCTGGGCACTGTAATAGCTCCAGAGCTGCTCTGTAAGGCAAGTAAAAGGGTGTGGGCCCTGCAGCACTACCTGTAGTTCGCATTGTGCGTTGGAAGGCACAAAGTAAGCAGACGGGAGAAGTCAGGATAGTGCACAAGGGTATAGAAGGGAGGGGCTAAAAAAAAGAAGAAGTGGAAACAGACAGCAAACTAGGCTGGAGAGAGACCTGAGACAAAGAGATCTGAATTATATGAAAGCCGACCAGTGGAAACACAAATTATGCAGTCAAGTGTCCCACATTTGGGGAAATCGCAGGAGCAGCACACCCAGAGTGCAATGGGTGAGCCTTGCCCAGGGAGAAGCACCTTCCTGATCATAGTATCTCACCTGGCAGGTAAGTAGGAGTTGGGCTAGAGTTGGGGAGGGTCGCTGCTCGGGCACCCCCCTGTCAAGTGAAGGAGATCCAACTGAGGCAGCACAAGGGAACTCTCGAAAGAAGAACAAGGCTAGAGGAAGATCTGAGACAAATAAATCTGACTTTTACCAGAGCTGACCAGAGGAAAGCACAAACACAGTCCCCCACTACCACAAATAATGCAGTCGAGTTTCCCACGTTTGGGGAAATCACAGGGGTCAGCATACCCAGAATGCAATGAATGAACCTCACCCTGGGAGAACAATCTTCATGACCATGGTATCTCTTATGCAAAATAAGTATGATTTGGGATAGGGCTGGGGAGGGCCGCTGCTCAGGCACATCTCTGTCAAGTAAAGGAGATTCAACTGAGGCAGCACAAGGGAACTCTCATCTGGGGACAACAACTGCAGGGAGAACACATATTTTCAGATGAACATGGGAGGGCAGAAGGCTGCCTAATACTGAAGCACCCCCAAATAACAAACCAAATGCAACAACTAGTACAAGCATTCCTGGGGGAAGGTCTGCAGAAGATGGATTTGCATACAGTGATGTCATCCAAGCAGTGGGCCAAAGTTGGCTGGAACCCTCATCTGCATATGAAAAGAGAAAAGGGGTATGCAGGGCATGGCGGCCTTTTGCGGCGCTTGGATGACCCTTAGTTCGCATTAAACACCCCCACCCTCCTTCGGTGTGGGGCTCATGTTGGCAATGCCCCAGCCCCTGAAGCATTCAAGCTAATTTCTTGCAGCAGCTTGGCACTGTAACAGCTCCAGAGCTGCTCTGTAAGGCAAGTAAAAGGGTGTGGGCCCTGCAGCACTACCTGTAGTTTGCATTGTGCATTGGAAGGCACAACGTAAGCAGACAGGAGGAGGTCAGGATAGCGCACAAGGGTATAGAAGGGAAGGGCTCAAAAAAAAAGAAGTGGAAACAGGCAGCAAACTAGGCTGGAGAGAGACCTGAGACAAAGAGATCTGAATTATATGAAAGCCGACCAGTGGAAACACAAATTATGCAGTCAAGTTTCCCACATTTGGGGAAATCACAGGGGCAGCACACCCAGAGTGCAATGGGTGAGCCTTGCCCTAGGAGAAGCACCTTCATGATCATAGTATCTCACCTGGCAGATAAGTAGGAGTTGGGCTAGAGCTGGGGAGGGTCGCTGCTCAAGCACCCCCCTGTCAAGTGAAGGAGATCCAACTGAGGCAGCACAAGGTAACTCTCGAAAGAGGAACAAGGCTAGAGGAAGATCTGAGACAAAGAAATCTGACATTTACCAGAGGTGACCAGAGGAAAGCACAAACACAGTCCCCCACTATCACAAATAATGCAGTCGAGTTTCCCACATTTGGGGAAATCACAGGGGTCAGCATACCCAGAATGCAATGAATGAACCTCACCCTGGGAGAACAATCTTCATGACCATGGTATCTCCTATGCAAAATAAGTATGATTTGGGATAGGGCTGGGGAGGGCCGCTGCTCAGGCACATCTCTGTCAAGTAAAGGAGATTCAACTGAGGCAGCACAAGGGAACTCTCATCTGGGGACAACAACTGCAGGGAGAACACATATTTTCAGATGAACATGGGAGGGCAGAAGGCTGCCTAATACTGAAGCACCCCCAAACAACAAACCAAATGCAACAACTAGTGCAAGCATTCCTGGGGGAAGGCCTGCAGCAGATGGATTTGCATATGGTGATGTCATCCAAGCAGTGGGTCAAAGTTGGCTTCAACCCTCGTCTGCATATGAAAAGAGAAAAGGGGCGTGCAGGGCATGGCAGCCTTTTGCGGCGCTTGGATGACCCCTAGTTCGCATTAAACACCTCCACCCTCCTTCGGTGTGGGGCTCATGTTGGCTATGCCCCAGCCCCTGAAGCATTCAAGCTGATTTCTTGCAGCAGCTGGGCACTGTAACAGCCCCAGGCTGCTCTGTAAGGCAAGTAAAAGGGTGTGGGCCCTGCAGCACTACCTGTAGTTCGCATTGTGCGTTGGAAGGCACAAAGTAAGCAAACGGGAGAAGTCAGGATAGTGCGCAAGGGCATAGAAGGGAGCGGCTCAAGAAAAGAGAAGTGAAAACAGACAGCAAACTAGGCTTGAGAGAGACCTGAGACAAAGAGATCTGAATTATACGAGAGCCGACCAGGGGAAACACAAATTATGCAGTCAAGTTTCCCACATTTGGGGAAATCGCAGGAGCAGCACACCCAGAGTGCAATGGGTGAGCCTTGCCCTAGGAGAAGCACCTTCATGATCATAGTATCTCACCTGGCAGGTAAGTAGGAGTTGGGCTAGAGCTGGGGAGGGTCGCTGCTCAAGCACCCCCCTGTCAAGTGAAGGAGATCCAAATGAGGCAGCACAAGGGAACTCTCAAAGGAAGAATAAGGCTAGAGGAAGAAATGAGACAAAGAAATCTGACTTTTACCAGAGCTGACCAGAGGAAAGCACAAACACAGTCCCCCACTACTACAAATAATGCAGTCAAGTTTCCCACATTTGGGGAAATCACAGGGGTCAGCATACCCAGAATGCAATGAATGAACCTCACCCTGGGAGAACAATCTTCATGACCATGGTATTTCCTATGCAAAATAAGTATGATTTGAGATAGGGCTGGGGAGGGCCGCTGCTCAGGCACATCTCTGTCAAGTAAAGGAGATTCAACTGAGGCAGCACAAGGGAACTCTCATCTGGGGACAACGACTGCAGGGAGAACACATATTTTCAGATGAACATGGGAGGGCAGAAGGCTGCCTAATACTGAAGCACCCCCAAACAACAAACCAAATGCAACAACTAGTACAAGCATTCCTGGGGGAAGGCCTGCAGCAGATGGATTTGCATATGGTGATGTCATCCAAGCAGTGGGTCAAAGTTGGCTTCAACCCTCGTCTGCATATGAAAAAAGAAAAGGGGCGTGCAGGGCATGGCGGCCTTTTGCGGCGCTTGGATGACCCCTAGTTCGCATTAAACACCTCCACCCTACTTCGGTGTGGGGCTCATGTTGGCTATGCCCCAGCCCCTGAAGCATTCAAGCTGATTACTTGCAGCAGCTGGGCACTGTAATAGCTCCAGAGCTGCTCTGTAAGGCAAGTAAAAGGGTGTGGGCCCTGCAGCACTACCTGTAGTTCGCATTGTGCGTTGGAAGGCACAAAGTAAGCAGACGGGAGAAGTCAGGATAGTGCACAAGGGTATAGAAGGGAGGGGCTAAAAAAAAGAAGAAGTGGAAACAGACAGCAAACTAGGCTGGAGAGAGACCTGAGACAAAGAGATCTGAATTATATGAAAGCCGACCAGTGGAAACACAAATTATGCAGTAAAGTGTCCCACATTTGGGGAAATCGCAGGAGCAGCACACCCAGAGTGCAATGGGTGAGCCTTGCCCAGGGAGAAGCACCTTCCTGATCATAGTATCTCACCTGGCAGGTAAGTAGGAGTTGGGCTAGAGTTGGGGAGGGTCGCTGCTCGGGCACCCCCCTGTCAAGTGAAGGAGATCCAACTGAGGCAGCACAAGGGAACTCTCGAAAGAAGAACAAGGCTAGAGGAAGATCTGAGACAAATAAATCTGACTTTTACCAGAGCTGACCAGAGGAAAGCACAAACACAGTCCCCCACTACCACAAATAATGCAGTCGAGTTTCCCACGTTTGGGGAAATCACAGGGGTCAGCATACCCAGAATGCAATGAATGAACCTCACCCTGGGAGAACAATCTTCATGACCATGGTATCTCTTATGCAAAATAAGTATGATTTGGGATAGGGCTGGGGAGGGCCGCTGCTCAGGCACATCTCTGTCAAGTAAAGGAGATTCAACTGAGGCAGCACAAGGGAACTCTCATCTGGGGACAACAACTGCAGGGAGAACACATATTTTCAGATGAACATGGGAGGGCAGAAGGCTGCCTAATACTGAAGCACCCCCAAATAACAAACCAAATGCAACAACTAGTACAAGCATTCCTGGGGGAAGGTCTGCAGAAGATGGATTTGCATACAGTGATGTCATCCAAGCAGTGGGCCAAAGTTGGCTGGAACCCTCATCTGCATATGAAAAGAGAAAAGGGGTATGCAGGGCATGGCGGCCTTTTGCGGCGCTTGGATGACCCTTAGTTCGCATTAAACACCCCCACCCTCCTTCGGTGTGGGGCTCATGTTGGCAATGCCCCAGCCCCTGAAGCATTCAAGCTAATTTCTTGCAGCAGCTTGGCACTGTAACAGCTCCAGAGCTGCTCTGTAAGGCAAGTAAAAGGGTGTGGGCCCTGCAGCACTACCTGTAGTTTGCATTGTGCATTGGAAGGCACAACGTAAGCAGACAGGAGGAGGTCAGGATAGCGCACAAGGGTATAGAAGGGAAGGGCTCAAAAAAAAAGAAGTGGAAACAGGCAGAAAACTAGGCTGGAGAGAGACCTGAGACAAAGAGATCTGAATTATATGAAAGCCGACCAGTGGAAACACAAATTATGCAGTCAAGTTTCCCACATTTGGGGAAATCACAGGGGCAGCACACCCAGAGTGCAATGGGTGAGCCTTGCCCTAGGAGAAGCACCTTCATGATCATAGTATCTCACCTGGCAGATAAGTAGGAGTTGGGCTAGAGCTGGGGAGGGTCGCTGCTCAAGCACCCCCCTGTCAAGTGAAGGAGATCCAACTGAGGCAGCACAAGGTAACTCTCGAAAGAGGAACAAGGCTAGAGGAAGATCTGAGACAAAGAAATCTGACTTTTACCAGAGGTGACCAGAGGAAAGCACAAACACAGTCCCCCACTATCACAAATAATGCAGTCGAGTTTCCCACATTTGGGGAAATCACAGGGGTCAGCATACCAAGAATGCAATGAATGAACCTCACCCTGGGAGAACAATCTTCATGACCATGGTATCTCCTATGCAAAATAAGTATGATTTGGGATAGGGCTGGGGAGGGCCGCTGCTCAGGCATATCTCTGTCAAGTAAAGGAGATTCAACTGAGGCAGCACAAGGGAACTCTCATCTGGGGACAACAACTGCAGGTACAAGACAGCTTTTCCTTGCCAATATCTCTCTTTTGCAAAGAGCTACGCATTGGAAAATTCAGGGCTATACCGTGTAGATGAAGCACTAACAGGAGGCTTTAAAATTTTAATTCTAGTGTCCTTCGTTTGGGAGAAAAATGCAAAGGTACAAGACAGCTTTTCCTTGCCAATATCTCTCTTTTGCAAAGAGCTACGCATTGGAAAATTCAGGGCTATGTCGTGTAGATGAAGCCCTAACAGAAGGCTTTAAAATTTTCATTCTAGTGTCCTTCGATTGGGAGAAAAATGCAAAGGTACAAGACAGCTTTTCCTTGCCAATATCTCTCTTTTGCAAAGAGCTACGCATTGGAAAATTCAGGGCTATGCCGTGTAGATGAAGCCCTAACAGGAGGCTTTAAAATTTTCTTTCTAGTGTCCTTCGTTTGGGAGAAAAATGCAAAGGTACAAGACAGCTTTTCCTTGCCAATATCTCTCTTTTGCAAAGAGCTGCGCATTGGAAAATTCAGGGTTATGCCGTGTAGATGATAGCCTAACAGGAGGCTTTAAAATTTTCTTTCTAGTGTCCTTCGTTTGGGAGAAAAATGTAAAGGTACAAGACAGCTTTTCCTTGCCAATATCTCTCTTTTGCAAAGAGCTGCGCATTGGAAAATTCAGGGCTATGCCGTGTAGATGATGGCCTAACAGGAGGCTTTAAAATTTTCTTTCTAGTGTCCTTCGTTTGGGAGAAAAATGCAAAGGTACAAGACAGCTTTTCCTTGCCAATATCTCTCTTTTGCAAAGAGCTGCGCATTGGAAAATTCAGGGCTATGCCGTGTAGATGATGGCCTAACAGGAGGCTTTAAAATTTTCTTTCTAGTGTCCTTCGTTTGGGAGAAAAATGCAAAGGTACAAGACAGCTTTTCCTTGCCAATATCTCTCTTTTGCAAAGAGCTGCGCATTGGAAAATTCAGGGTTATGCCGTGTAGATGATAGCCTAACAGGAGGCTTTAAAAATTTCTTTCTAGTGTCCTTCGTTTGGGAGAAAAATGCAAAGGTACAAGACAGCTTTTCCTTGCCAATATCTCTCTTTTGCAAAGAGCTGCGCATTGGAAAATTCAGGGCTATGCCGTGTAGATGATGGCCTAACAGGAGGCTTTAAAATTTTCTTTCTAGTGTCCTTCGTTTGGGAGAAAAATGCAAAGGTACAAGACAGCTTTTCCTTGCCAATATCTCTCTTTTGCAAAGAGCTGCGCATTGGAAAATTCAGGGTTATGCCGTGTAGATGATAGCCTAACAGGAGGCTTTAAAATTTTCTTTCTAGTGTCCTTCGTTTGGGAGAAAAATGCAAAGGTACAAGACAGCTTTTCCTTGCCAATATCTCTCTTTTGCAAAGAGCTGCGCATTGGAAAATTCAGGGCTATGCCGTGTAGATGATGGCCTAACAGGAGGCTTTAACATTTTCTTTCTAGTGTCCTTCGTTTGGGAGAAAAATGCAAAGGTACAAGACAGCTATTCCTTGCCAATATCTCTCTTTTGCAAAGAGCTACGCATTGGAAAATTCAGGGCTATACCGTGTAGATGAAGCACTAACAGGAGGCTTTAAAATTTTCATTCTAGTGTCCTTCGTTTGGGAGAAAAATGCAAAGGTACAAGACAGCTTTTCCTTGCCAATATCTCTCTTTTGCAAAGAGCTACGCATTGGAAAATTCAGGGCTATACCGTGTAGATGAAGCACTAACAGGAGGCTTTAAAATTTTCATTCTAGTGTCCTTCGTTTGGGAGAAAAATGCAAAGGTACAAGACAGCTTTTCCTTGCCAATATCTCTCTTTTGCAAAGAGCTACGCATTGGAAAATTCAGGGCTATGCCGTGTAGATGATGGCCTAACAGGAGGCTTTAACATTTTCTTTCTAGTGTCCTTCGTTTGGGAGAAAAATGCAAAGGTACAAGACAGCTTTTCCTTGCCAATATCTCTCTTTTGCAAAGAGCTACGCATTGGAAAATTCAGGGCTATACCGTGTAGATGAAGCACTAACAGGAGGCTTTAAAATTTTCATTCTAGTGTCCTTCGTTTGGGAGAAAAATGCAAAGGTACAAGACAGCTTTTCCTTGCCAATATCTCTCTTTTGCAAAGAGCTACGCATTGGAAAATTCAGGGCTATACCGTGTAGATGAAGCACTAACAGGAGGCTTTAAAATTTTCATTCTAGTGTCCTTCGTTTGGGAGAAAAATGCAAAGGTACAAGACAGCTTTTCCTTGCCAATATCTCTCTTTTGCAAAGAGCTACGCATTGGAAAATTCAGGGCTATGCCGTGTAGATGATGGCCTAACAGGAGGCTTTAAAATTTTCTTTCTAGTGTCCTTCGTTTGGGAGAAAAATGCAAAGGTACAAGACAGCTTTTCCTTGCCAATATCTCTCTTTTGCAAAGAGCTAAGCATTGGAAAATTCAGGGCTATACCGTGTAGATGAAGCACTAACAGGAGGCTTTAAAATTTTCATTCTAGTGTCCTTCGTTTGGGAGAAAAATGCAAAGGTACAAGACAGCTTTTCCTTGCCAATATCTCTCTTTTGCAAAGAGCTACGCATTGGAAAATTCAGGGCTATGCCGTGTAGATGATGGCCTAACAGGAGGCTTTACATTTTTCTTTCTAGTGTCCTTCGTTTGGGAGAAAAATGTAAAGGTACAAGACAGCTTTTCCTTGCCAATATCTCACTTTTGCAAAGAGCTGCGCATTGGAAAATTCAGGGCTATACCGTGTAGATGAAGCACTAACAGGAGGCTTTAAAATTTTCTTTCTAGTGTCCTTCGTTTGGGAGAAAAATGCAAAGGTACAAGACAGCTTTTCCTTGCCAATATCTCTCTTTTGCAAAGAGCTACGCATTGGAAAATTCAGGGCAATGCCGTGTAGATGATGGCCTAACAGGAGGCTTTAAAATTTTCTTTCTAGTGTCCTTCGTTTGGGAGAAAAATGCAAAGGTACAAGACAGCTTTTCCTTGCCAATATCTCTCTTTTGCAAAGAGCTACGCATTGGAAAATTCAGGGCTATGCCGTGTAGATGATAGCCTAACAGGAGGCTTTAAAATTTTCTTTCTAGTGTCCTTCGTTTGGGAGAAAAATGCAAAGGTACAAGACAGCTTTTCCTTGCCAATATCTCTCTTTTGCAAAGAGCTGCGCATTGGAAAATTCAGGGTTATGCCGTGTAGATGATAGCCTAACAGGAGGCTTTAAAATTTTCTTTCTAGTGTCCTTCGTTTGGGAGAAAAATGCAAAGGTACAAGACAGCTTTTCCTTGCCAATATCTCTCTTTTGCAAAGAGCTACGCATTGGAAAATTCAGGGCTATGCCGTGTAGATGATGGCCTAACAGGAGGCTTTAAATTTTTCTTTCTAGTGTCCTTCGTTTGGGAGAAAAATGCAAAGGTACAAGACAGCTTTTCCTTGCCAATATCTCTCTTTTGCAAAGAGTTACGCATTGGAAAATTCAGGGCTATGCAGTGTAGATGATGGCCTAACAGGAGGCTTTAAAATTTTCTTTCTAGTGTCCTTCGTTTGGGAGAAAAATGCAAAGGTACAAGACAGCTTTTCCTTGCCAATATCTCTCTTTTGCAAAGAGCTACGCATTGGAAAATTCAGGGCTATACCGTGTAGATGAAGCACTAACAGGAGGCTTTAAAATTTTCATTCTAGTGTCCTTCGTTTGGGAGAAAAATGCATAGGTACAAGACAGCTTTTCCTTGCCAATATCTCTCTTTTGCAAAGAGCTACGCATTGGAAAATTCAGGGCTATACCGTGTAGATGAAGCACTAACAGGAGGCTTTAAAATTTTCATTCTAGTGTCCTTCGTTTGGGAGAAAAATGCAAAGGTACAAGACAGCTTTTCCTTGCCAATATCTCTCTTTTGCAAAGAGCTACGCATTGGAAAATTCAGGACTATACCGTGTAGATGAAGCACTAACAGGAGGCTTTAAAATTTTAATTCTAGTGTCCTTCGTTTGGGAGAAAAATGCAAAGGTACAAGACAGCTTTTCCTTGCCAATATCTCTCTTTTGCAAAGAGCTACGCATTGGAAAATTCAGGGCTATGTCGTGTAGATGAAGCCCTAACAGAAGGCTTTAAAATTTTCATTCTAGTGTCCTTCGTTTGGGAGAAAAATGTAAAGGTACAAGACAGCTTTTCCTTGCCAATATCTCACTTTTGCAAAGAGCTGCGCATTGGAAAATTCAGGGCTATACCGTGTAGATGAAGCACTAACAGGAGGCTTTAAAATTTTCATTCTAGTGTCCTTCGTTTGGGAGAAAAATGCAAAGGTACAAGACAGCTTTTCCTTGCCAATATCAATCTTTTGCAAAGAGCTACGCATTGGAAAATTCAGGGCTATACCGTGTAGATGAAGCACTAACAGGAGGCTTTAAAATTTTCATTCTAGTGTCCTTCGTTTGGGAGAAAAATGCAAAGGTACAAGACAGCTTTTCCTTGCCAATATCTCTCTTTTGCAAAGAGCTACGCATTGGAAAATTCAGGGCTATGCCGTGTAGATGATGGCCTAACAGGAGGCTTTACATTTTTCTTTCTAGTGTCCTTCGTTTGGGAGAAAAATGTAAAGGTACAAGACAGCTTTTCCTTGCCAATATCTCACTTTTGCAAAGAGCTGCGCATTGGAAAATTCAGGGCTATACCGTGTAGATGAAGCACTAACAGGAGGCTTTCAAATTTTCTTTCTAGTGTCCTTCGTTTGGGAGAAAAATGCAAAGGTACAAGACAGCTTTTCCTTGCCAATATCTCTCTTTTGCAAAGAGCTACGCATTGGAAAATTCAGGGCTATGCCGTGTAGATGATGGCCTAACAGGAGGCTTTAAAATTTTCTTTCTAGTGTCCTTCGTTTGGGAGAAAAATGCAAAGGTACAAGACAGCTTTTCCTTGCCAATATCTCTCTTTTGCAAAGAGCTACGCATTGGAAAATTCAGGGCTATACAGTGTAGATGAAGCACTAACAGGAGGCTTTAAAATTTTCATTCTAGTGTCCTTCGTTTGGGAGAAAAATGCAAAGGTACAAGACAGCTTTTCCTTGCCAATATCTCTCTTTTGCAAAGAGCTGCGCATTGGAAAATTCAGGGTTATGCCGTGTAGATGATAGCCTAACGGGAGGCTTTAAAATTTTCTTTCTAGTGTCCTTCGTTTGGGAGAAAAATGCAAAGGTACAAGACAGCTTTTCCTTGCCAATATCTCTCTTTTGCAAAGAGCTACGCATTGGAAAATTCAGGGCTATGCCGTGTAGATGATGGCCTAACAGGAGGCTTTAAATTTTTCTTTCTAGTGTCCTTCGTTTGGGAGAAAAATGCAAAGGTACAAGACAGCTTTTCCTTGCCAATATCTCTCTTTTGCAAAGAGTTACGCATTGGAAAATTCAGGGCTATGCAGTGTAGATGATGGCCTAACAGGAGGCTTTAAAATTTTCTTTCTAGTGTCCTTCGTTTGGGAGAAAAATGCAAAGGTACAAGACAGCTTTTCCTTGCCAATATCTCTCTTTTGCAAAGAGCTACGCATTGGAAAATTCAGGGCTATACCGTGTAGATGAAGCACTAACAGGAGGCTTTAAAATTTTCATTCTAGTGTCCTTCGTTTGGGAGAAAAATGCAAAGGTACAAGACAGCTTTTCCTTGCCAATATCTCTCTTTTGCAAAGAGCTACGCATTGGAAAATTCAGGGCTATACCGTGTAGATGAAGCACTAACAGGAGGCTTTAAAATTTTCATTCTAGTGTCCTTCGTTTGGGAGAAAAATGCAAAGGTACAAGACAGCTTTTCCTTGCCAATATCTCTCTTTTGCAAAGAGCTACGCATTGGAAAATTCAGGGCTATACCGTGTAGATGAAGCACTAACAGGAGGCTTTAAAATTTTAATTCTAGTGTCCTTCGTTTGGGAGAAAAATGCAAAGGTACAAGACAGCTTTTCCTTGCCAATATCTCTCTTTTGCAAAGAGCTACGCATTGGAAAATTCAGGGCTATGTCGTGTAGATGAAGCCCTAACAGAAGGCTTTAAAATTTTCATTCTAGTGTCCTTCGTTTGGGAGAAAAATGTAAAGGTACAAGACAGCTTTTCCTTGCCAATATCTCACTTTTGCAAAGAGCTGCGCATTGGAAAATTCAGGGCTATACCGTGTAGATGAAGCACTAACAGGAGGCTTTAAAATTTTCATTCTAGTGTCCTTCGTTTGGGAGAAAAATGCAAAGGTACAAGACAGCTTTTCCTTGCCAATATCAATCTTTTGCAAAGAGCTACGCATTGGAAAATTCAGGGCTATACCGTGTAGATGAAGCACTAACAGGAGGCTTTAAAATTTTCATTCTAGTGTCCTTCGTTTGGGAGAAAAATGCAAAGGTACAAGACAGCTTTTCCTTGCCAATATCTCTCTTTTGCAAAGAGCTACGCATTGGAAAATTCAGGGCTATGCCGTGTAGATGATGGCCTAACAGGAGGCTTTACATTTTTCTTTCTAGTGTCCTTCGTTTGGGAGAAAAATGTAAAGGTACAAGACAGCTTTTCCTTGCCAATATCTCACTTTTGCAAAGAGCTGCGCATTGGAAAATTCAGGGCTATACCGTGTAGATGAAGCACTAACAGGAGGCTTTCAAATTTTCTTTCTAGTGTCCTTCGTTTGGGAGAAAAATGCAAAGGTACAAGACAGCTTTTCCTTGCCAATATCTCTCTTTTGCAAAGAGCTACGCATTGGAAAATTCAGGGCTATACAGTGTAGATGAAGCACTAACAGGAGGCTTTAAAATTTTCATTCTAGTGTCCTTCGTTTGGGAGAAAAATGTAAAGGTACAAGACAGCTTTTCCTTGCCAATTTCTCACTTTTGCAAAGAGCTGCGCATTGGAAAATTCAGGGCTATGCCGTGTAGATGATGGCCTAACAGGAGGCTTTAAAATTTTCTTTCTAGTGTCCTTCGTTTGGGAGAAAAATGCAAAGGTACAAGACAGCTTTTCCTTGCCAATATCTCTCTTTTGCAAAGAGCTACGCATTGGAAAATTCAGGGCTATGCCGTGTAGATGATAGCCTAACAGGAGGCTTTAAAATTTTCTTTCTAGTGTCCTTCGTTTGGGAGAAAAATGCAAAGGTACAAGACAGCTTTTCCTTGCCAATATCTCTCTTTTGCAAAGAGCTACGCATTGGAAAATTCAGGGCTATGCCGTGTAGATGATGGCCTAACAGGAGGCTTTAAATTTTTCTTTCTAGTGTCCTTCGTTTGGGAGAAAAATGTAAAGGTACAAGACAGCTTTTCCTTGCCAATATCTCACTTTTGCAAAGAGCTGCGCATTGGAAAATTCAGGGCTATGCCGTGTAGATGATGGTCTAACAGGAGGCTTTAAAATTTTCTTTCTAGTGTCCTTCGTTTGGGAGAAAAATGTAAAGGTACAAGACAGCTTTTCCTTGCCAATATCTCACTTTTGCAAAGAGCTGCGCATTGGAAAATTCAGGGCTATGCCGTGTAGATGATGGCCTAACAGGAGGCTTTAAAATTTTCTTTCTAGTGTCCTTCGTTTGGGAGAAAAATGCAAAGGTACAAGACAGCTTTTCCTTGCCAATATCTCTCTTTTGCAAAGAGCTACGCATTGGAAAATTCAGGGTTATGCCGTGTAGATGATAGCCTAACAGGAGGCTTTAAAATTTTCTTTCTAGTGTCCTTCGTTTGGGAGAAAAATGCAAAGGTACAAGACAGCTTTTCCTTGCCAATATCTCTCTTTTGCAAAGAGCTACGCATTGGAAAATTCAGGGCTATGCCGTGTAGATGATGGCCTAACAGGAGGCTTTAAATTTTTCTTTCTAGTGTCCTTCGTTTGGGAGAAAAATGTAAAGGTACAAGACAGCTTTTCCTTGCCAATATCTCACTTTTGCAAAGAGCTGCGCATTGGAAAATTCAGGGCTATGCCGTGTAGATGATGGTCTAACAGGAGGCTTTAAAATTTTCTTTCTAGTGTCCTTCGTTTGGGAGAAAAATGCAAAGGTACAAGACAGCTTTTCCTTGCCAATATCTCTCTTTTGCAAAGAGCTACGCATTGGAAAATTCAGGGCTATGCCGTGTAGATGATGGCCTAACAGGAGGCTTTAAAATTTTCTTTCTAGTGTCCTTCGTTTGGGAGAAAAATGTAAAGGTACAAGACAGCTTTTCCTGGCGAATATCTCACTTTTGCAAAGAGCTGCGCATTGGAAAATTCAGGGCTATGCCGTGTAGATGATGGCCTAACAGGAGGCTTTAAAATTTTCTTTCTAGTGTCCTTCGTTTGGGAGAAAAATGCAAAGGTACAAGACAGCTTTTCCTTGCCAATATCTCTCTTTTGCAAAGAGTTACGCATTGGAAAATTCAGGGCTATGCAGTGTAGATGATGGCCTAACAGGAGGCTTTAAATTTTTCTTTCTAGTGTCCTTCGTTTGGGAGAAAAATTTAAAGGTACAAGACAGCTTTTCCTTGCCAATATCTCACTTTTGCAAAGAGCTGCGCATTGGAAAATTCAGGGCTATGCCGTGTAGATGATGGCCTAACAGGAGGCTTTAAAATTTTCTTTCTAGTGTCCTTCGTTTGGGAGAAAAATGCAAAGGTACAAGACAGCTTTTCCTTGCCAATATCTCTCTTTTGCAAAGAGCTACGCATTGGAAAATTCAGGGCTATACCGTGTAGATGAAGCACTAACAGGAGGCTTTAAAATTTTCATTCTAGTGTCCTTCGTTTGGGAGAAAAATGCAAAGGTACAAGACAGCTTTTCCTAGCCAATATCTCTCTTTTGCAAAGAGCTACGCATTGGAAAATTCAGGGCTATGCCGTGTAGATGATGGCCTAACAGGAGGCTTTAAAATTTTCTTTCTAGTGTCCTTCGTTTGGGAGAAAAATGCAAAGGTACAAGACAGCTTTTCCTTGCCAATATCTCTCTTTTGCAAAGAGCTACGCATTGGAAAATTCAGGGCTATGCCGTGTAGATGATGGCCTAACAGGAGGCTTTAAAAATTTCTTTCTAGTGTCCTTCGTTTGGGAGAAAAATGCAAAGGTACAAGACAGCTTTTCCTTGCCAATATCTCTCTTTTGCAAAGAGCTGCGCATTGGAAAATTCAGGGCTATGCCGTGTAGATGATGGCCTAACAGGAGGCTTTAAAATTTTCTTTCTAGTGTCCTTCGTTTGGGAGAAAAATGCAAAGGTACAAGACAGCTTTTCCTTGCCAGTATCTCTCTTTTGCAAAGAGCTACGCATTGGAAAATTCAGGGCTATGCCGTGTAGATGAAGCACTAACAGGAGACTTTAAAATTTTCATTCTAGTGTCCTTAGTTTGGGAGAAAAATGTAAAGGTACAAGACAGCTTTTCCTTGCCAATTTCTCACTTTTGCAAAGAGCTGCGCATTGGAAAATTCAGGGCTATGCCGTGTAGATGAAGCACTAACAGGAGGCTTTAAAATTTTCTTTCTAGTGTCCTTCGTTTGGGAGAAAAATGCAAAGGTACAAGACAGCTTTTCCTTGCCAATATCTCTCTTTTGCAAAGAGCTACGCATTGGAAAATTCAGGGCTATGCCGTGTAGATGATGGCCTAACAGGAGGCTTTAAAATTTTCTTTCTAGTGTCCTTCGTTTGGGAGAAAAATGCAAAGGTACAAGACAGCTTTTCCTTGCCAATATCTCTCTTTTGCAAAGAGCTGCGCATTGGAAAATTCAGGGCTATGCCGTGTAGATGATGGCCTAACAGGAGGCTTTAAAATTTTCTTTCTAGTGTCCTTCGTTTGGGAGAAAAATGCAAAGGTACAAGACAGCTTTTCCTTGCCAATATCTCTCTTTTGCAAAGAGCTACGCATTGGAAAATTCAGGGCTATGCCGTGTAGATGATGGCCTAACAGGAGGCTTTAAAATTTTCTTTCTAGTGTCCTTCGTTTAGGAGAAAAATGCAAAGGTACAAGACAGCTTTTTCTTGCCAATATCTCACTTTTGCAAAGAGCTGCGCATTGGAAAATTCAGAGTTATGCCGTGTAGATGATAGCCTAACAGGAGGCTTTAAAAATTTCTTTCTAGTGTCCTTCGTTTGGGAGAAAAATGCAAAGGTACAAGACAGCTTTTCCTTGCCAATATCTCTCTTTTGCAAAGAGCTGCGCATTGGAAAATTCAGGGCTATGCCGTGTAGATGATGGCCTAACAGGAGGCTTTAAAATTTTCTTTCTAGTGTCCTTCGTTTGGGAGAAAAATGCAAAGGTACAAGACAGCTTTTCCTTGCCAATATCTCTCTTTTGCAAAGAGCTACGCATTGGAAAATTCAGGGCTATGCCATGTAGATGATGGCCTAACAGGAGGCTTTAAAATTTTCTTTCTAGTGTCCTTCGTTTAGGAGAAAAATGCAAAGGTACAAGACAGCTTTTCCTTGCCAATATCTCACTTTTGCAAAGAGCTGCGCATTGGAAAATTCAGAGTTATGCCGTGTAGATGATAGCCTAACAGGAGGCTTTAAAAATTTCTTTCTAGTGTCCTTCGTTTGGGAGAAAAATGCAAAGGTACAAGACAGCTTTTCCTTGCCAATATCTCTCTTTTGCAAAGAGCTGCGCATTGGAAAATTCAGGGCTATGCCGTGTAGATGATGGCCTAACAGGAGGCTTTAAAATTTTCTTTCTAGTGTCCTTCATTTTGGAGAAAAATGCAAAGGTACAAGACAGCTTTTCCTTGCCAATATCTCTCTTTTGCAAAGAGCTATGCATTGGAAAATTCAGGGCTATACCGTGTAGATGAAGCACTAACAGGAGGCTTTAAAATTTTCATTCTAGTGTCCTTCGTGTGGGAGAAAAATGTAAAGGTACAAGACAGCTTTTCCTTGCCAATATCTCACTTTTGCAAAGAGCTGCGCATTGGAAAATTCAGGGCTATGCCGTGTAGATGATGGCCTAACAGGAGGCTTTAAAATTTTCTTTCTAGTGTCCTTCGTTTGGGAGAAAAATGCAAAGGTACAAGACAGCTTTTCCTTGCAAATATCTCTCTTTTGCAAAGAGCTACGCATTGGAAAATTCAGGGCTATACCGTGTAGATGATGGCCTAACAGGAGGCTTTAAAATTTTCTTTCTAGTGTCCTTCGTTTGGGAGAAAAATGCAAAGGTACAAGACAGCTTTTCCTTGCCAATATCTCTCTTTTGCAAAGAGCTGCGCATTGGAAAATTCAGGGTTATGCCGTGTAGATGATAGCCTAACAGGAGGCTTTAAAATTTTCTTTCTAGTGTCCTTCGTTTGGGAGAAAAATGCAAAGGTACAAGACAGCTTTTCCTTGCCAATATCTCTCTTTTGCAAAGAGCTACGCATTGGAAAATTCAGGGCTATACCGTGTAGATGAAGCACTAACAGGAGGCTTTAAAATTTTCATTCTAGTGTCTTTCGTTTGGGAGAGTAATGTAAAGGTACAAGACAGCTTTTCCTTGCCAATATCTCACTTTTGCAAAGAGCTGCGCATTGGAAAATTCAGGGCTATGCCGTGTAGATGATGGCCTAACAGGAGGCTTTAAAATTTTCTTTCTAGTGTCCTTCGTTTGGGAGAAAAATGCAAAGGTACAAGACAGCTTTTCCTTGCCAATATCTCTCTTTTGCAAAGAGCTGCACATTGGAAAATTCAGGGCTATGCCGTGTAGATGATGGCCTAACAGGAGGCTTTAAAATTTTCTTTCTAGTGTCCTTCGTTTGGGAGAAAAATGCAAAGGTACAAGACAGCTTTTCCTTGCCAATATCTCTCTTTTGCAAAGAGCTGCGCATTGGAAAATTCAGGGCTATGCCGTGTAGATGATGGCCTAACAGGAGGCTTTAAAATTTTCTTTCTAGTGTCCTTCGTTTGGGAGAAAAATGCAAAGGTACAAGACAGCTTTTCCTTGCCAATATCTCTCTTTTGCAAAGAGCTACGCATTGGAAAATTCAGGGCTTTACCGTGTAGATGAAGCACTAACAGGAGGCTTTAAAATTTTCATTCTAGTGTCCTTCGTTTGGGAGAAAAATGCAAAGGTACAAGACAGCTTTTCCTTGCCAATATCTCTCTTTTGCAAAGAGCTACGCATTGGAAAATTCAGGGCTATGCCGTATAGATGATGGCCTAACAGGAGGCTTTAAATTTTTCTTTCTAGTGTCCTTCGTTTGGGAGAAAAATGTAAAGGTACAAGACAGCTTTTCCTTGCCAATATCTCACTTTTGCAAAGAGCTGCGCATTGGAAAATTCAGGGCTATACCGTGTAGATCAAGCACTAACAGGAGGCTATAAAATTTTCTTTCTAGTGTCCTTCGTTTGGAAGAAAAATGCAAAGGTACAAGACAGCTTTTCCTTGCCAATATCTCTCTTTTGCAAAGAGCTACGCATTGGAAAATTCAGGGCTATGCCGTGTAGATGATGGCCTAACAGGAGGCTTTAAAATTTTCTTTCTAGTGTCCTTCGTTTGGGAGAAAAATGCAAAGGTACAAGACAGCTTTTCCTTGCCAATATCTCTCTTTTGCAAAGAGCTACGCATTGGAAAATTCAGGGCTATACCGTGTAGATGAAGCACTAACAGGAGGCTTTAAAATTTTCATTCTAGTGTCTTTCGTTTGGGAGAGTAATGTAAAGGTACAAGACAGCTTTTCCTTGCCAATATCTCACTTTTGCAAAGAGCTGCGCATTGGAAAATTCAGGGCTATGCCGTGTAGATGATGGCCTAACAGGAGGCTTTAAAATTTTCTTTCTAGTGTCCTTCGTTTGGGAGAAAAATGCAAAGGTACAAGACAGCTTTTCCTTGCCAATATCTCTCTTTTGCAAGGAGCTACGCATTGGAAAATTCAGGGCTATGCCGTGTAGATGATGGCCTAACAGGAGGCTTTAAAATTTTCTTTCTAGTGTCCTTCGTTTGGGAGAAAAATGCAAAGGTACAAGACAGCTTTTCCTTGCCAATATCTCTCTTTTGCAAAGAGCTACGCATTGGAAAATTCAGGGCTATACCGTGTAGATGAAGCACTAACAGGAGGCTTTAAAATTTTCATTCTAGTGTCTTTCGTTTGGGAGAGTAATGTAAAGGTACAAGACAGCTTTTCCTTGCCAATATCTCACTTTTGCAAAGAGCTGCGCATTGGAAAATTCAGGGCTATGCCGTGTAGATGATGGCCTAACAGGAGGCTTTAAAATTTTCATTCTAGTGTCCTTCGTTTGGGAGAAAAATGCAAAGGTACAAGACAGCTTTTCCTTGCCAATATCTCTCTTTTGCAAAGAGCTGCGCATTGGAAAATTCAGGGCTATGCCGTGTAGATGATGGCCTAACAGGAGACTTTAAAATTTTCTTTCTAGTGTCCTTCGTTTGGGAGAAAAATGCAAAGGTACAAGACAGCTTTTCCTTGCCAATATCTCTCTTTTGGAAAGAGCTACGCATTGGAAAATTCAGGGCTATACCGTGTAGATGAAGCACTAACAGGAGGCTTTAAAATTTTCATTCTAGTGTCCTTCGTTTGGGAGAAAAATGCAAAGGTACAAGACAGCTTTTCCTTGCCAATATCTCTCTTTTGCAAAGAGCTACGCATTGGAAAATTCAGGGCTATGCCGTGTAGATGATGGCCTAACAGGAGGCTTTAAATTTTTCTTTCTAGTGTCCTTCGTTTGGGAGAAAAATGTAAAGGTACAAGACAGCTTTTCCTTGCCAATATCTCACTTTTGCAAAGAGCTGCGCATTGGAAAATTCAGGGCTATACCGTGTAGATCAAGCACTAACAGGAGGCTTTAAAATTTTCTTTCTAGTGTCCTTCGTTTGGAAGAAAAATGCAAAGGTACAAGACAGCTTTTCCTTGCCAATATCTCTCTTTTGCAAAGAGCTACGCATTGGAAAATTCAGGGCTATGCCGTGTAGATGATGGCCTAACAGGAGGCTTTAAAAATTTTTCTAGTGTCCTTCGTTTGGGAGAAAAATGCAAAGGTACAAGACAGCTTTTTCTTGCCAATATCTCTCTTTTGCAAAGAGCTGCGCATTGGAAAATTCAGGGCTATGCCGTGTAGATGATGGCCTAACAGGAGGCTTTAAAATTTTCTTTCTAGTGTCCTTCGTTTGGGAGAAAAATGCAAAGGTACAAGACAGCTTTTCCTTGCCAATATCTCTCTTTTGCAAAGAGCTACGCATTGGAAAATTCAGGGCTATGCCGTGTAGATGATGGCCTAACAGGAGGCTTTAAAATTTCTTTCTAGTGTCCTTCGTTTGGGAGAAAAATGCAAAGGTACAAGACAGCTTTTTCTTGCCAATATCTCTCTTTTGCAAAGAGCTGCGCATTGGAAAATTCAGGGCTATGCCATGTAGATGATGGCCTAACAGGAGGCTTTAATATTTTCTTTCTAGTGTCCTTCGTTTGGGAGAAATATGCAAAGGTACAAGACAGCTTTTCCTTGCCAATATCTCTCTTTTGCAAAGAGCTACGCATTGGAAAATTCAGGGCTATACCGTGTAGATGAAGCACTAACAGGAGGCTTTAAAATTTTCATTCTAGTGTCCTTCGTTTGGGAGAAAAATGTAAAGGTACAAGACAGCTTTTCCTTGCCAATATCTCACTTTTGCAAAGAGCTGCGCATTGGAAAATTCAGGGCTATGCCGTGTAGATGATGGCCTAACAGGAGGCTTTAAAATTTTCTTTCTAGTGTCCTTCGTTTGGGAGAAAAATGCAAAGGTACAAGACAGCTTTTCCTTGCCAATATCTCTCTTTTGCAAAGAGCTACGCATTGGAAAATTCAGGGCTATGCCGTGTAGATGATGGCCTAACAGGAGGCTTTAAAATTTTCTTTCTAGTATCCTTCGTTTGGGAGAAAAATGCAAAGGTACAAGACAGCTTTTCCTTGCCAATATCTCTCTTTTGTAAAGAGCTGCGCATTGGAAAATTCAGGGTTATGCCGTGTAGATGATAGCCTAACAGGAGGCTTTAAAATTTTCTTTCTAGTGTCCTTCGTTTGGGAGAAAAATGCAAAGGTACAAGACAGCTTTTCCTTGCCAATATCTCTCTTTTGCAAAGAGCTGCGCATTGGAAAATTCAGGGCTATGCCGTGTAGATGATGGCCTAACAGGAGGCTTTAAAATTTCTTTCTAGTGTCCTTCGTTTGGGAGAAAAATGCAAAGGTACAAGACAGCTTTTTCTTGCCAATATCTCTCTTTTGCAAAGAGCTGCGCATTGGAAAATTCAGGGCTATGCCGTGTAGATGATGGCCTAACAGGAGGCTTTAAAATTTCTTTCTAGTGTCCTTCGTTTGGGAGAAAAATGCATAGGTACAATACAGCTTTTTCTTGCCAATATCTTTCTTTTGCAAAGAGCTGCGCATTGGAAAATTCAGGGCTATGCCATGTAGATGATGGTCTAACAGGAGGCTTTAAAATTTTCTTTCTAGTGTCCTTCGTTTGGGAGAAAAATGCAAAGGTACAAGACAGCTTTTCCTTGCCAATATCTCTCTTTTGCAAAGAGCTACGCATTGGAAAATTCAGGGCTATTCCGTGTAGATGATGGCCTAACAGGAGGCTTTAACATTTTCTTTCTAGTGTCCTTCGTTTGGGAGAAAAATGTAAAGGTACAAGACAGCTTTTCCTGGCCAATATCTCACTTTTGTAAAGAGCTGCGCATTGGAAAATTCAGGGCTATGCCGTGTAGATGATGGCCTAACAGGAGGCTTTAAAATTTTCTTTCTAGTGTCCTTCGTTTGGGAGAAAAATGCAAAGGTACAAAACAGCTTTTCCTTGCCAATATCTCTCTTTTGCAAAGAGCTACGCATTGGAAAATTCAGGGCTATACCGTGTAGATGAAGCACTAACAGGAGGCTTTAAAATTTTCATTCTAGTGTCCTTCGTTTGGGAGAAAAATGCAAAGGTACAAGACAGCTTTTCCTTGCCAATATCTCTCTTTTGCAAAGAGCTACGCATTGGAAAATTCAGGGCTATACCGTGTAGATGAAGCACTAACAGGAGGCTTTAAAATTTTCATTCTAGTGTCCTTCGTTTGGGAGAAAAATGCAAAGGTACAAGACAGCTTTTCCTTGCCAATATCTCTCTTTTGCAAAGAGCTACGCATTGGAAAATTCAGGGCTATACCGTGTAGATGAAGCACTAACAGGAGGCTTTAAAATTTTCATTCTAGTGTCCTTCGTTTGGGAGAAAAATGCAAAGGTACAAGACAGCTTTTCCTTGCCAATATCTCTCTTTTGCAAAGAGCTACGCATTGGAAAATTCAGGGCTATGCCGTGTAGATGATGGCCTAACAGGAGGCTTTACATTTTTCTTTCTAGTGTCCTTCGTTTGGGAGAAAAATGTAAAGGTACAAGACAGCTTTTCCTTGCCAATATCTCACTTTTGCAAAGAGCTGCGCATTGGAAAATTCAGGGCTATACCGTGTAGATGAAGCACTAACAGGAGGCTTTCAAATTTTCTTTCTAGTGTCCTTCGTTTGGGAGAAAAATGCAAAGGTACAAGACAGCTTTTCCTTGCCAATATCTCTCTTTTGCAAAGAGCTACGCATTGGAAAATTCAGGGCTATGCCGTGTAGATGATGGCCTAACAGGAGGCTTTAAAATTTTCTTTCTAGTGTCCTTCGTTTGGGAGAAAAATGCAAAGGTACAAGACAGCTTTTCCTTGCCAATATCTCTCTTTTGCAAAGAGCTACGCATTGGAAAATTCAGGGCTATACCGTGTAGATGAAGCACTAACAGGAGGCTTTAAAATTTTCATTCTAGTGTCCTTCGTTTGGGAGAAAAATGTAAAGGTACAAGACAGCTTTTCCTTGCCAATATCTCACTTTTGCAAAGAGCTGCGCATTGGAAAATTCAGGGCTATGCCGTGTAGATGATGGCCTAACAGGAGGCTTTAAAATTTTCTTTCTAGTGTCCTTCGTTTGGGAGAAAAATGCAAAGGTACAAGACAGCTTTTCCTTGCCAATATCTCTCTTTTGCAAAGAGCTACGCATTGGAAAATTCAGGGCTATGCCGTGTAGATGATAGCCTAACAGGAGGCTTTAAAATTTTCTTTCTAGTGTCCTTCGTTTGGGAGAAAAATGCAAAGGTACAAGACAGCTTTTCCTTGCCAATATCTCTCTTTTGCAAAGAGCTGCGCATTGGAAAATTCAGGGTTATGCCGTGTAGATGATAGCCTAACAGGAGGCTTTAAAATTTTCTTTCTAGTGTCCTTCGTTTGGGAGAAAAATGCAAAGGTACAAGACAGCTTTTCCTTGCCAATATCTCTCTTTTGCAAAGAGCTACGCATTGGAAAATTCAGGGCTATGCCGTGTAGATGATGGCCTAACAGGAGGCTTTAAAATTTTCTTTCTAGTGTCCTTCGTTTGGGAGAAAAATGTAAAGGTACAAGACAGCTTTTCCTGGCCAATATCTCACTTTTGCAAAGAGCTGCGCATTGGAAAATTCAGGGCTATGCCGTGTAGATGATGGCCTAACAGGAGGCTTTAAAATTTTCTTTCTAGTGTCCTTCGTTTGGGAGAAAAATGCAAAGGTACAAGACAGCTTTTCCTTGCCAATATCTCTCTTTTGCAAAGAGCTGCACATTGGAAAATTCAGGGCTATGCAGTGTAGATGATGGCCTAACAGGAGGCTTTAAAATTTTCTTTCTAGTGTCCTTCGTTTGGGAGAAAAATGCAAAGGTACAAAACAGCTTTTCCTTGCCAATATCTCTCTTTTGCAAAGAGCTACGCATTGGAAAATTCAGGGCTATACCGTGTAGATGAAGCACTAACAGGAGGCTTTAAAATTTTCATTCTAGTGTCCTTCGTTTGGGAGAAAAATGCAAAGGTACAAGACAGCTTTTCCTTGCCAATATCTCTCTTTTGCAAAGAGCTACGCATTGGAAAATTCAGGGCTATACCGTGTAGATGAAGCACTAACAGGAGGCTTTAAAATTTTCATTCTAGTGTCCTTCGTTTGGGAGAAAAATGCAAAGGTACAAGACAGCTTTTCCTTGCCAATATCTCTCTTTTGCAAAGAGCTACGCATTGGAAAATTCAGGGCTATACCGTGTAGATGAAGCACTAACAGGAGGCTTTAAAATTTTAATTCTAGTGTCCTTCGTTTGGGTGAAAAATGCAAAGGTACAAGACAGCTTTTCCTTGCCAATATCTCTCTTTTGCAAAGAGCTACGCATTGGAAAATTCAGGGCTATGTCGTGTAGATGAAGCCCTAACAGAAGGCTTTAAAATTTTCATTCTAGTGTCCTTCGATTGGGAGAAAAATGCAAAGGTACAAGACAGCTTTTCCTTGCCAATATCTCTCTTTTGCAAAGAGCTATGCATTGGAAAATTCAGGGCTATGCCGTGTAGATGAAGCCCTAACAGGAGGCTTTAAAATTTTCTTTCTAGTGTCCTTCGTTTGGGAGAAAAATGTAAAGGTACAAGACAGCTTTTCCTTGCCAATATCTCACTTTTGCAAAGAGCTGCGCATTGGAAAATTCAGGGCTATACCGTGTAGATGAAGCACTAACAGGAGGCTTTAAAATTTTCATTCTAGTGTCCTTCGTTTGGGAGAAAAATGCAAAGGTACAAGACAGCTTTTCCTTGCCAATATCAATCTTTTGCAAAGAGCTACGCATTGGAAAATTCAGGGCTATACCGTGTAGATGAAGCACTAACAGGAGGCTTTAAAATTTTCATTCTAGTGTCCTTCGTTTGGGAGAAAAATGCAAAGGTACAAGACAGCTTTTCCTTGCCAATATCTCTCTTTTGCAAAGAGCTACGCATTGGAAAATTCAGGGCTATGCCGTGTAGATGATGGCCTAACAGGAGGCTTTACATTTTTCTTTCTAGTGTCCTTCGTTTGGGAGAAAAATGTAAAGGTACAAGACAGCTTTTCCTTGCCAATATCTCACTTTTGCAAAGAGCTGCGCATTGGAAAATTCAGGGCTATACCGTGTATATGAAGCACTAACAGGAGGCTTTCAAATTTTCTTTCTAGTGTCCTTCGTTTGGGAGAAAAATGCAAAGGTACAAGACAGCTTTTACTTGCCAATATCTCTCTTTTGCAAAGAGCTACGCATTGGAAAATTCAGGGCTATGCCGTGTAGATGATGGCCTAACAGGAGGCTTTAAAATTTTCTTTCTAGTGTCCTTCGTTTGGGAGAAAAATGCAAAGGTACAAGACAGCTTTTCCTTGCCAATATCTCTCTTTTGCAAAGAGCTACGCATTGGAAAATTCAGGGCTATACCGTGTAGATGAAGCACTAACAGGAGGCTTTAAAATTTTCATTCTAGTGTCCTTTGTTTGGGAGAAAAATGTAAAGGTACAAGACAGCTTTTCCTTGCCAATATCTCACTTTTGCAAAGAGCTGCGCATTGGAAAATTCAGGGCTATGCCGTGTAGATGATGGCCTAACAGGAGGCTTTAAAATTTTCTTTCTAGTGTCCTTCGTTTGGGAGAAAAATGCAAAGGTACAAGACAGCTTTTCCTTGCCAATATCTCTCTTTTGCAAAGAGCTACGCATTGGAAAATTCAGGGCTATGCCGTGTAGATGATAGCCTAACAGGAGGCTTTAAAATTTTCTTTCTAGTGTCCTTCGTTTGGGAGAAAAATGCAAAGGTACAAGACAGCTTTTCCTTGCCAATATCTCTCTTTTGCAAAGAGCTGCGCATTGGAAAATTCAGGGTTATGCCGTGTAGATGATAGCCTAACAGGAGGCTTTAAAATTTTCTTTCTAGTGTCCTTCGTTTGGGAGAAAAATGCAAAGGTACAAGACAGCTTTTCCTTGCCAATATCTCTCTTTTGCAAAGAGCTACGCATTGGAAAATTCAGGGCTATGCCGTGTAGATGATGGCCTAACAGGAGGCTTTAAAATTTTCTTTCTAGTGTCCTTCGTTTGGGAGAAAAATGTAAAGGTACAAGACAGCTTTTCCTGGCCAATATCTCACTTTTGCAAAGAGCTGCGCATTGGAAAATTCAGGGCTATGCCGTGTAGATGATGGCCTAACAGGAGGCTTTAAAATTTTCTTTCTAGTGTCCTTCGTTTGGGAGAAAAATGCAAAGGTACAAGACAGCTTTTCCTTGCCAATATCTCTCTTTTGCAAAGAGTTACGCATTGGAAAATTCAGGGCTATGCAGTGTAGATGATGGCCTAACAGGAGGCTTTAAAATTTTCATTCTAGTGTCCTTCGTTTGGGAGAAAAATGCAAAGGTACAAGACAGCTTTTCCTTGCCAATATCTCTCTTTTGCAAAGAGCTACGCATTGGAAAATTCAGGGCTATGCCGTGTAGATGATGGCCTAACAGGAGGCTTTAAATTTTTCTTTCTAGTGTCCTTCGTTTGGGAGAAAAATTTAAAGGTACAAGACAGCTTTTCCTTGCCAATATCTCACTTTTGCAAAGAGCTGCGCATTGGAAAATTCAGGGCTATGCCGTGTAGATGATGGCCTAACAGGAGGCTTTAAAATTTTCTTTCTAGTGTCCTTCGTTTGGGAGAAAAATGCAAAGGTACAAGACAGCTTTTCCTTGCCAATATCTCTCTTTTGCAAAGAGCTACGCATTGGAAAATTCAGGGCTATACCGTGTAGATGAAGCACTAACAGGAGGCTTTAACATTTTCATTCTAGTGTCCTTCGTTTGGGAGAAAAATGCAAAGGTACAAGACAGCTTTTCCTAGCCAATATCTCTCTTTTGCAAAGAGCTACGCATTGGAAAATTCAGGGCTATGCCGTGTAGATGATGGCCTAACAGGAGGCTTTAAAATTTTCTTTCTAGTGTCCTTCGTTTGGGAGAAAAATGCTTTGGTACAAGACAGCTTTTCCTTGCCAATATCTCTCTTTTGCAAAGAGCTACGCATTGGAAAATTCAGGGCTATGCCGTGTAGATGATGGCCTAACAGGAGGCTTTAAAAATTTCTTTCTAGTGTCCTTCGTTTGGGAGAAAAATGCAAAGGTACAAGACAGCTTTTCCTTGCCAATATCTCTCTTTTGCAAAGAGCTGCGCATTGGAAAATTCAGGGCTATGCCGTGTAGATGATGGCCTAACAGGAGGCTTTAAAATTTTCTTTCTAGTGTCCTTCGTTTGGGAGAAAAATGCAAAGGTACAAGACAGCTTTTCCTTGCCAGTATCTCTCTTTTGCAAAGAGCTACGCATTGGAAAATTCAGGGCTATGCCGTGTAGATGAAGCACTAACAGGAGGCTTTAAAATTTTCATTCTAGTGTCCTTAGTTTGGGAGAAAAATGTAAAGGTACAAGACAGCTTTTCCTTGCCAATTTCTCACTTTTGCAAAGAGCTGCGCATTGGAAAATTCAGGGCTATGCCGTGTAGATGAAGCACTAACAGGAGGCTTTAAAATTTTCTTTCTAGTGTCCTTCGTTTGGGAGAAAAATGCAAAGGTACAAGACAGCTTTTCCTTGCCAATATCTCTCTTTTGCAAAGAGCTACGCATTGGAAAATTCAGGGCTATGCCGTGTAGATGATGGCCTAACAGGAGGCTTTAAAATTTTCTTTCTAGTGTCCTTCGTTTGGGAGAAAAATGCAAAGGTACAAGACAGCTTTTCCTTGCCAATATCTCTCTTTTGCAAAGAGCTGCGCATTGGAAAATTCAGGGCTATGCCGTGTAGATGATGGCCTAACAGGAGGCTTTAAAATTTTCTTTCTAGTGTCCTTCGTTTGGGAGAAAAATGCAAAGGTACAAGACAGCTTTTCCTTGCCAATATCTCTCTTTTGCAAAGAGCTACGCATTGGAAAATTCAGGGCTATGCCGTGTAGATGATGGCCTAACAGGAGGCTTTAAAATTTTCTTTCTAGTGTCCTTCGTTTAGGAGAAAAATGCAAAGGTACAAGACAGCTTTTCCTTGCCAATATCTCACTTTTGCAAAGAGCTGCGCATTGGAAAATTCAGAGTTATGCCGTGTAGATGATAGCCTAACAGGAGGCTTTAAAAATTTCTTTCTAGTGTCCTTTGTTTGGGAGAAAAATGCAAAGGTACAAGACAGCTTTTCCTTGCCAATATCTCTCTTTTGCAAAGAGCTGCGCATTGGAAAATTCAGGGCTATGCCGTGTAGATGATGGCCTAACAGGAGGCTTTAAAATTTTCTTTCTAGTGTCCTTCGTTTTGGAGAAAAATGCAAAGGTACAAGACAGCTTTTCCTTGCCAATATCTCTCTTTTGCAAAGAGCTATGCATTGGAAAATTCAGGGCTATACCGTGTAGATGAAGCACTAACAGGAGGCTTTAAAATTTTCATTCTAGTGTCCTTCGTGTGGGAGAAAAATGTAAAGGTACAAGACAGCTTTTCCTTGCCAATATCTCACTTTTGCAAAGAGCTGCGCATTGGAAAATTCAGGGCTATGCCGTGTAGATGATGGCCTAACAGGAGGCTTTAAAATTTTCTTTCTAGTGTCCTTCGTTTGGGAGAAAAATGTAAAGGTACAAGACAGCTTTTCCTTGCAAATATCTCTCTTTTGCAAAGAGCTACGCATTGGAAAATTCAGGGCTATACCGTGTAGATGATGGCCTAACAGGAGGCTTTAAAATTTTCTTTCTAGTGTCCTTCGTTTGGGAGAAAAATGCAAAGGTACAAGACAGCTTTTCCTTGCCAATATCTCTCTTTTGCAAAGAGCTGCGCATTGGAAAATTCAGGGTTATGCCGTGTAGATGATAGCCTAACAGGAGGCTTTAAAATTTTCTTTCTAGTGTCCTTCGTTTGGGAGAAAAATGCAAAGGTACAAGACAGCTTTTCCTTGCCAATATCTCTCTTTTGCAAAGAGCTACGCATTGGAAAATTCAGGGCTATACCGTGTAGATGAAGCACTAACAGGAGGCTTTAAAATTTTCATTCTAGTGTCTTTCGTTTGGGAGAGTAATGTAAAGGTACAAGACAGCTTTTCCTTGCCAATATCTCACTTTTGCAAAGAGCTGCGCATTGGAAAATTCAGGGCTATGCCGTGTAGATGATGGCCTAACAGGAGGCTTTAAAATTTTCTTTCTAGTGTCCTTCGTTTGGGAGAAAAATGCAAAGGTACAAGACAGCTTTTCCTTGCCAATATCTCTCTTTTGCAAAGAGCTGCACATTGGAAAATTCAGGGCTATGCCGTGTAGATGATGGCCTAACAGGAGGCTTTAAAATTTTCTTTCTAGTGTCCTTCGTTTGGGAGAAAAATGCAAAGGTACAAGACAGCTTTTCCTTGCCAATATCTCTCTTTTGCAAAGAGCTGCGCATTGGAAAATTCAGGGCTATGCCGTGTAGATGATGGCCTAACAGGAGGCTTTAAAATTTTCTTTCTAGTGTCCTTCGTTTGGGAGAAAAATGCAAAGGTACAAGACAGCTTTTCCTTGCCAATATCTCTCTTTTGCAAAGAGCTACGCATTGGAAAATTCAGGGCTATACCGTGTAGATGAAGCACTAACAGGAGGCTTTAAAATTTTCATTCTAGTGTCCTTCGTTTGGGAGAAAAATGCAAAGGTACAAGACAGCTTTTCCTTGCCAATATCTCTCTTTTGCAAAGAGCTACGCATTGGAAAATTCAGGGCTATGCCGTGTAGATGATGGCCTAACAGGAGGCTTTACATTTTTCTTTCTAGTGTCCTTCGTTTGGGAGAAAAATGTAAAGGTACAAGACAGCTTTTCCTTGCCAATATCTCACTTTTGCAAAGAGCTGCGCATTGGAAAATTCAGGGCTATACCGTGTAGATCAAGCACTAACAGGAGGCTTTAAAATTTTCTTTCTAGTGTCCTTCGTTTGGAAGAAAAATGCAAAGGTACAAGACAGCTTTTCCTTGCCAATATCTCTCTTTTGCAAAGAGCTACGCATTGGAAAATTCAGGGCTATGCCGTGTAGATGATGGCCTAACAGGAGGCTTTAAAATTTTCTTTCTAGTGTCCTTCGTTTGGGAGAAAAATGCAAAGGTACAAGACAGCTTTTCCTTGCCAATATCTCTCTTTTGCAAAGAGCTACGCATTGGAAAATTCAGGGCTATACCGTGTAGATGTAGCACTAACAGGAGGCTTTAAAATTTTCATTCTAGTGTCTTTCGTTTGGGAGAGTAATGTAAAGGTACAAGACAGCTTTTCCTTGCCAATATCTCACTTTTGCAAAGAGCTGCGCATTGGAAAATTCAGGGCTATGCCGTGTAGATGATGGCCTAACAGGAGGCTTTAAAATTTTCTTTCTAGTGTCCTTCGTTTGGGAGAAAAATGCAAAGGTACAAGACAGCTTTTCCTTGCCAATATCTCTCTTTTGCAAAGAGCTGCGCATTGGAAAATTCAGGGCTATGCCGTGTAGATGATGGCCTAACAGGAGACTTTAAAATTTTCTTTCTAGTGTCCTTCGTTTGGGAGAAAAATGCAAAGGTACAAGACAGCTTTTCCTTGCCAATATCTCTCTTTTGCAAAGAGCTACGCATTGGAAAATTCAGGGCTATACCGTGTAGATGAAGCACTAACAGGAGGCTTTAAAATTTTCATTCTAGTGTCCTTCGTTTGGGAGAAAAATGCAAAGGTACAAGACAGCTTTTCCTTGCCAATATCTCTCTTTTGCAAAGAGCTACGCATTGGAAAATTCAGGGCTATGCCGTGTAGATGATGGCCTAACAGGAGGCTTTACATTTTTCTTTCTAGTGTCCTTCGTTTGGGAGAAAAATGTAAAGGTACAAGACAGCTTTTCCTTGCCAATATCTCACTTTTGCAAAGAGCTGCGCATTGGAAAATTCAGGGCTATGCCGTGTAGATGATGGCCTAACAGGAGGCTTTAACATTTTCTTTCTAGTGTCCTTCGTTTGGGAGAAAAATGTAAAGGTACAAGACAGCTTTTCCTGGCCAATATCTCACTTTTGTAAAGAGCTGCGCATTGGAAAATTCAGGGCTATGCCGTGTAGATGATGGCCTAACAGGAGGCTTTAAAATTTTCTTTCTAGTGTCCTTCGTTTGGGAGAAAAATGCAAAGGTACAAGACAGCTTTTCCTTGCCAATATCTCTCTTTTGCAAAGAGTTACGCATTGGAAAATTCAGGGCTATGCAGTGTAGATGATGGCCTAACAGGAGGCTTTAAAATTTTCTTTCTAGTGTCCTTCGTTTGGGAGAAAAATGCAAAGGTACAAAACAGCTTTTCCTTGCCAATATCTCTCTTTTGCAAAGAGCTACGCATTGGAAAATTCAGGGCTATACCGTGTAGATGAAGCACTAACAGGAGGCTTTAAAATTTTCATTCTAGTGTCCTTCGTTTGGGAGAAAAATGCAAAGGTACAAGACAGCTTTTCCTTGCCAATATCTCTCTTTTGCAAAGAGCTACGCATTGGAAAATTCAGGGCTATACCGTGTAGATGAAGCACTAACAGGAGGCTTTAAAATTTTCATTCTAGTGTCCTTCGTTTGGGAGAAAAATGCAAAGGTACAAGACAGCTTTTCCTTGCCAATATCTCTCTTTTGCAAAGAGCTACGCATTGGAAAATTCAGGGCTATACCGTGTAGATGAAGCACTAACAGGAGGCTTTAAAATTTTCATTCTAGTGTCCTTCGTTTGGGAGAAAAATGCAAAGGTACAAGACAGCTTTTCCTTGCCAATATCTCTCTTTTGCAAAGAGCTACGCATTGGAAAATTCAGGGCTATGCCGTGTAGATGATGGCCTAACAGGAGGCTTTACATTTTTCTTTCTAGTGTCCTTCGTTTGGGAGAAAAATGTAAAGGTACAAGACAGCTTTTCCTTGCCAATATCTCACTTTTGCAAAGAGCTGCGCATTGGAAAATTCAGGGCTATACCGTGTAGATGAAGCACTAACAGGAGGCTTTCAAATTTTCTTTCTAGTGTCCTTCGTTTGGGAGAAAAATGCAAAGGTACAAGACAGCTTTTCCTTGCCAATATCTCTCTTTTGCAAAGAGCTACGCATTGGAAAATTCAGGGCTATGCCGTGTAGATGATGGCCTAACAGGAGGCTTTAAAATTTTCTTTCTAGTGTCCTTCGTTTGGGAGAAAAATGCAAAGGTACAAGACAGCTTTTCCTTGCCAATATCTCTCTTTTGCAAAGAGCTACGCATTGGAAAATTCAGGGCTATACCGTGTAGATGAAGCACTAACAGGAGGCTTTAAAATTTTCATTCTAGTGTCCTTCGTTTGGGAGAAAAATGTAAAGGTACAAGACAGCTTTTCCTTGCCAATATCTCACTTTTGCAAAGAGCTGCGCATTGGAAAATTCAGGGCTATGCCGTGTAGATGATGGCCTAACAGGAGGCTTTAAAATTTTCTTTCTAGTGTCCTTCGTTTGGGAGAAAAATGCAAAGGTACAAGACAGCTTTTCCTTGCCAATATCTCTCTTTTGCAAAGAGCTACGCATTGGAAAATTCAGGGCTATGCCGTGTAGATGATAGCCTAACAGGAGGCTTTAAAATTTTCTTTCTAGTGTCCTTCGTTTGGGAGAAAAATGCAAAGGTACAAGACAGCTTTTCCTTGCCAATATCTCTCTTTTGCAAAGAGCTGCGCATTGGAAAATTCAGGGTTATGCCGTGTAGATGATAGCCTAACAGGAGGCTTTAAAATTTTCTTTCTAGTGTCCTTCGTTTGGGAGAAAAATGCAAAGGTACAAGACAGCTTTTCCTTGCCAATATCTCTCTTTTGCAAAGAGCTACGCATTGGAAAATTCAGGGCTATGCCGTGTAGATGATGGCCTAACAGGAGGCTTTAAAATTTTCTTTCTAGTGTCCTTCGTTTGGGAGAAAAATGTAAAGGTACAAGACAGCTTTTCCTGGCCAATATCTCACTTTTGCAAAGAGCTGCGCATTGGAAAATTCAGGGCTATGCCGTGTAGATGATGGCCTAACAGGAGGCTTTAAAATTTTCTTTCTAGTGTCCTTCGTTTGGGAGAAAAATGCAAAGGTACAAGACAGCTTTTCCTTGCCAATATCTCTCTTTTGCAAAGAGCTGCACATTGGAAAATTCAGGGCTATGCAGTGTAGATGATGGCCTAACAGGAGGCTTTAAAATTTTCATTCTAGTGTCCTTCGTTTGGGAGAAAAATGTAAAGGTACAAGACAGCTTTTCCTGGCCAATATCTCACTTTTGTAAAGAGCTGCGCTTTGGAAAATTCAGGGCTATGCCGTGTAGATGATGGCCTAACAGGAGGCTTTAAAATTTTCTTTCTAGTGTCCTTCGTTTGGGAGAAAAATGCAAAGGTACTAGACAGCTTTTCCTTGCCAATATCTCTCTTTTGCAAAGAGTTACGCATTGGAAAATTCAGGGCTATGCAGTGTAGATGATGGCCTAACAGGAGGCTTTAAAATTTTCTTTCTAGTGTCCTTCGTTTGGGAGAAAAATGCAAAGGTACAAAACAGCTTTTCCTTGCCAATATCTCTCTTTTGCAAAGAGCTACGCATTGGAAAATTCAGGGCTATACCGTGTAGATGAAGCACTAACAGGAGGCTTTAAAATTTTCATTCTAGTGTCCTTCGTTTGGGAGAAAAATGCAAAGGTACAAGACAGCTTTTCCTTGCCAATATCTCTCTTTTGCAAAGAGCTACGCATTGGAAAATTCAGGGCTATACCGTGTAGATGAAGCACTAACAGGAGGCTTTAAAATTTTCATTCTAGTGTCCTTCGTTTGGGAGAAAAATGCAAAGGTACAAGACAGCTTTTCCTTGCCAATATCTCTCTTTTGCAAAGAGCTACGCATTGGAAAATTCAGGGCTATACCGTGTAGATGAAGCACTAACAGGAGGCTTTAAAATTTTAATTCTAGTGTCCTTCGTTTGGGTGAAAAATGCAAAGGTACAAGACAGCTTTTCCTTGCCAATATCTCTCTTTTGCAAAGAGCTACGCATTGGAAAATTCAGGGCTATGTCGTGTAGATGAAGCCCTAACAGAAGGCTTTAAAATTTTCATTCTAGTGTCCTTCGATTGGGAGAAAAATGCAAAGGTACAAGACAGCTTTTCCTTGCCAATATCTCTCTTTTGCAAAGAGCTATGCATTGGAAAATTCAGGGCTATGCCGTGTAGATGAAGCCCTAACAGGAGGCTTTAAAATTTTCTTTCTAGTGTCCTTCGTTTGGGAGAAAAATGTAAAGGTACAAGACAGCTTTTCCTTGCCAATATCTCACTTTTGCAAAGAGCTGCGCATTGGAAAATTCAGGGCTATACCGTGTAGATGAAGCACTAACAGGAGGCTTTAAAATTTTCATTCTAGTGTCCTTCGTTTGGGAGAAAAATGCAAAGGTACAAGACAGCTTTTCCTTGCCAATATCAATCTTTTGCAAAGAGCTACGCATTGGAAAATTCAGGGCTATACCGTGTAGATGAAGCACTAACAGGAGGCTTTAAAATTTTCATTCTAGTGTCCTTCGTTTGGGAGAAAAATGCAAAGGTACAAGACAGCTTTTCCTTGCCAATATCTCTCTTTTGCAAAGAGCTACGCATTGGAAAATTCAGGGCTATGCCGTGTAGATGATGGCCTAACAGGAGGCTTTACATTTTTCTTTCTAGTGTCCTTCGTTTGGGAGAAAAATGTAAAGGTACAAGACAGCTTTTCCTTGCCAATATCTCACTTTTGCAAAGAGCTGCGCATTGGAAAATTCAGGGCTATACCGTGTATATGAAGCACTAACAGGAGGCTTTCAAATTTTCTTTCTAGTGTCCTTCGTTTGGGAGAAAAATGCAAAGGTACAAGACAGCTTTTACTTGCCAATATCTCTCTTTTGCAAAGAGCTACGCATTGGAAAATTCAGGGCTATGCCGTGTAGATGATGGCCTAACAGGAGGCTTTAAAATTTTCTTTCTAGTGTCCTTCGTTTGGGAGAAAAATGCAAAGGTACAAGACAGCTTTTCCTTGCCAATATCTCTCTTTTGCAAAGAGCTACGCATTGGAAAATTCAGGGCTATACCGTGTAGATGAAGCACTAACAGGAGGCTTTAAAATTTTCATTCTAGTGTCCTTTGTTTGGGAGAAAAATGTAAAGGTACAAGACAGCTTTTCCTTGCCAATATCTCACTTTTGCAAAGAGCTGCGCATTGGAAAATTCAGGGCTATGCCGTGTAGATGATGGCCTAACAGGAGGCTTTAAAATTTTCTTTCTAGTGTCCTTCGTTTGGGAGAAAAATGCAAAGGTACAAGACAGCTTTTCCTTGCCAATATCTCTCTTTTGCAAAGAGCTACGCATTGGAAAATTCAGGGCTATGCCGTGTAGATGATAGCCTAACAGGAGGCTTTAAAATTTTCTTTCTAGTGTCCTTCGTTTGGGAGAAAAATGCAAAGGTACAAGACAGCTTTTCCTTGCCAATATCTCTCTTTTGCAAAGAGCTGCGCATTGGAAAATTCAGGGTTATGCCGTGTAGATGATAGCCTAACAGGAGGCTTTAAAATTTTCTTTCTAGTGTCCTTCGTTTGGGAGAAAAATGCAAAGGTACAAGACAGCTTTTCCTTGCCAATATCTCTCTTTTGCAAAGAGCTACGCATTGGAAAATTCAGGGCTATGCCGTGTAGATGATGGCCTAACAGGAGGCTTTAAAATTTTCTTTCTAGTGTCCTTCGTTTGGGAGAAAAATGTAAAGGTACAAGACAGCTTTTCCTGGCCAATATCTCACTTTTGCAAAGAGCTGCGCATTGGAAAATTCAGGGCTATGCCGTGTAGATGATGGCCTAACAGGAGGCTTTAAAATTTTCTTTCTAGTGTCCTTCGTTTGGGAGAAAAATGCAAAGGTACAAGACAGCTTTTCCTTGCCAATATCTCTCTTTTGCAAAGAGTTACGCATTGGAAAATTCAGGGCTATGCAGTGTAGATGATGGCCTAACAGGAGGCTTTAAAATTTTCATTCTAGTGTCCTTCGTTTGGGAGAAAAATGCAAAGGTACAAGACAGCTTTTCCTTGCCAATATCTCTCTTTTGCAAAGAGCTACGCATTGGAAAATTCAGGGCTATGCCGTGTAGATGATGGCCTAACAGGAGGCTTTAAATTTTTCTTTCTAGTGTCCTTCGTTTGGGAGAAAAATTTAAAGGTACAAGACAGCTTTTCCTTGCCAATATCTCACTTTTGCAAAGAGCTGCGCATTGGAAAATTCAGGGCTATGCCGTGTAGATGATGGCCTAACAGGAGGCTTTAAAATTTTCTTTCTAGTGTCCTTCGTTTGGGAGAAAAATGCAAAGGTACAAGACAGCTTTTCCTTGCCAATATCTCTCTTTTGCAAAGAGCTACGCATTGGAAAATTCAGGGCTATACCGTGTAGATGAAGCACTAACAGGAGGCTTTAACATTTTCATTCTAGTGTCCTTCGTTTGGGAGAAAAATGCAAAGGTACAAGACAGCTTTTCCTAGCCAATATCTCTCTTTTGCAAAGAGCTACGCATTGGAAAATTCAGGGCTATGCCGTGTAGATGATGGCCTAACAGGAGGCTTTAAAATTTTCTTTCTAGTGTCCTTCGTTTGGGAGAAAAATGCTTTGGTACAAGACAGCTTTTCCTTGCCAATATCTCTCTTTTGCAAAGAGCTACGCATTGGAAAATTCAGGGCTATGCCGTGTAGATGATGGCCTAACAGGAGGCTTTAAAAATTTCTTTCTAGTGTCCTTCGTTTGGGAGAAAAATGCAAAGGTACAAGACAGCTTTTCCTTGCCAATATCTCTCTTTTGCAAAGAGCTGCGCATTGGAAAATTCAGGGCTATGCCGTGTAGATGATGGCCTAACAGGAGGCTTTAAAATTTTCTTTCTAGTGTCCTTCGTTTGGGAGAAAAATGCAAAGGTACAAGACAGCTTTTCCTTGCCAGTATCTCTCTTTTGCAAAGAGCTACGCATTGGAAAATTCAGGGCTATGCCGTGTAGATGAAGCACTAACAGGAGGCTTTAAAATTTTCATTCTAGTGTCCTTAGTTTGGGAGAAAAATGTAAAGGTACAAGACAGCTTTTCCTTGCCAATTTCTCACTTTTGCAAAGAGCTGCGCATTGGAAAATTCAGGGCTATGCCGTGTAGATGAAGCACTAACAGGAGGCTTTAAAATTTTCTTTCTAGTGTCCTTCGTTTGGGAGAAAAATGCAAAGGTACAAGACAGCTTTTCCTTGCCAATATCTCTCTTTTGCAAAGAGCTACGCATTGGAAAATTCAGGGCTATGCCGTGTAGATGATGGCCTAACAGGAGGCTTTAAAATTTTCTTTCTAGTGTCCTTCGTTTGGGAGAAAAATGCAAAGGTACAAGACAGCTTTTCCTTGCCAATATCTCTCTTTTGCAAAGAGCTGCGCATTGGAAAATTCAGGGCTATGCCGTGTAGATGATGGCCTAACAGGAGGCTTTAAAATTTTCTTTCTAGTGTCCTTCGTTTGGGAGAAAAATGCAAAGGTACAAGACAGCTTTTCCTTGCCAATATCTCTCTTTTGCAAAGAGCTACGCATTGGAAAATTCAGGGCTATGCCGTGTAGATGATGGCCTAACAGGAGGCTTTAAAATTTTCTTTCTAGTGTCCTTCGTTTAGGAGAAAAATGCAAAGGTACAAGACAGCTTTTCCTTGCCAATATCTCACTTTTGCAAAGAGCTGCGCATTGGAAAATTCAGAGTTATGCCGTGTAGATGATAGCCTAACAGGAGGCTTTAAAAATTTCTTTCTAGTGTCCTTTGTTTGGGAGAAAAATGCAAAGGTACAAGACAGCTTTTCCTTGCCAATATCTCTCTTTTGCAAAGAGCTGCGCATTGGAAAATTCAGGGCTATGCCGTGTAGATGATGGCCTAACAGGAGGCTTTAAAATTTTCTTTCTAGTGTCCTTCGTTTTGGAGAAAAATGCAAAGGTACAAGACAGCTTTTCCTTGCCAATATCTCTCTTTTGCAAAGAGCTATGCATTGGAAAATTCAGGGCTATACCGTGTAGATGAAGCACTAACAGGAGGCTTTAAAATTTTCATTCTAGTGTCCTTCGTGTGGGAGAAAAATGTAAAGGTACAAGACAGCTTTTCCTTGCCAATATCTCACTTTTGCAAAGAGCTGCGCATTGGAAAATTCAGGGCTATGCCGTGTAGATGATGGCCTAACAGGAGGCTTTAAAATTTTCTTTCTAGTGTCCTTCGTTTGGGAGAAAAATGTAAAGGTACAAGACAGCTTTTCCTTGCAAATATCTCTCTTTTGCAAAGAGCTACGCATTGGAAAATTCAGGGCTATACCGTGTAGATGATGGCCTAACAGGAGGCTTTAAAATTTTCTTTCTAGTGTCCTTCGTTTGGGAGAAAAATGCAAAGGTACAAGACAGCTTTTCCTTGCCAATATCTCTCTTTTGCAAAGAGCTGCGCATTGGAAAATTCAGGGTTATGCCGTGTAGATGATAGCCTAACAGGAGGCTTTAAAATTTTCTTTCTAGTGTCCTTCGTTTGGGAGAAAAATGCAAAGGTACAAGACAGCTTTTCCTTGCCAATATCTCTCTTTTGCAAAGAGCTACGCATTGGAAAATTCAGGGCTATACCGTGTAGATGAAGCACTAACAGGAGGCTTTAAAATTTTCATTCTAGTGTCTTTCGTTTGGGAGAGTAATGTAAAGGTACAAGACAGCTTTTCCTTGCCAATATCTCACTTTTGCAAAGAGCTGCGCATTGGAAAATTCAGGGCTATGCCGTGTAGATGATGGCCTAACAGGAGGCTTTAAAATTTTCTTTCTAGTGTCCTTCGTTTGGGAGAAAAATGCAAAGGTACAAGACAGCTTTTCCTTGCCAATATCTCTCTTTTGCAAAGAGCTGCACATTGGAAAATTCAGGGCTATGCCGTGTAGATGATGGCCTAACAGGAGGCTTTAAAATTTTCTTTCTAGTGTCCTTCGTTTGGGAGAAAAATGCAAAGGTACAAGACAGCTTTTCCTTGCCAATATCTCTCTTTTGCAAAGAGCTGCGCATTGGAAAATTCAGGGCTATGCCGTGTAGATGATGGCCTAACAGGAGGCTTTAAAATTTTCTTTCTAGTGTCCTTCGTTTGGGAGAAAAATGCAAAGGTACAAGACAGCTTTTCCTTGCCAATATCTCTCTTTTGCAAAGAGCTACGCATTGGAAAATTCAGGGCTATACCGTGTAGATGAAGCACTAACAGGAGGCTTTAAAATTTTCATTCTAGTGTCCTTCGTTTGGGAGAAAAATGCAAAGGTACAAGACAGCTTTTCCTTGCCAATATCTCTCTTTTGCAAAGAGCTACGCATTGGAAAATTCAGGGCTATGCCGTGTAGATGATGGCCTAACAGGAGGCTTTACATTTTTCTTTCTAGTGTCCTTCGTTTGGGAGAAAAATGTAAAGGTACAAGACAGCTTTTCCTTGCCAATATCTCACTTTTGCAAAGAGCTGCGCATTGGAAAATTCAGGGCTATACCGTGTAGATCAAGCACTAACAGGAGGCTTTAAAATTTTCTTTCTAGTGTCCTTCGTTTGGAAGAAAAATGCAAAGGTACAAGACAGCTTTTCCTTGCCAATATCTCTCTTTTGCAAAGAGCTACGCATTGGAAAATTCAGGGCTATGCCGTGTAGATGATGGCCTAACAGGAGGCTTTAAAATTTTCTTTCTAGTGTCCTTCGTTTGGGAGAAAAATGCAAAGGTACAAGACAGCTTTTCCTTGCCAATATCTCTCTTTTGCAAAGAGCTACGCATTGGAAAATTCAGGGCTATACCGTGTAGATGTAGCACTAACAGGAGGCTTTAAAATTTTCATTCTAGTGTCTTTCGTTTGGGAGAGTAATGTAAAGGTACAAGACAGCTTTTCCTTGCCAATATCTCACTTTTGCAAAGAGCTGCGCATTGGAAAATTCAGGGCTATGCCGTGTAGATGATGGCCTAACAGGAGGCTTTAAAATTTTCTTTCTAGTGTCCTTCGTTTGGGAGAAAAATGCAAAGGTACAAGACAGCTTTTCCTTGCCAATATCTCTCTTTTGCAAAGAGCTGCGCATTGGAAAATTCAGGGCTATGCCGTGTAGATGATGGCCTAACAGGAGACTTTAAAATTTTCTTTCTAGTGTCCTTCGTTTGGGAGAAAAATGCAAAGGTACAAGACAGCTTTTCCTTGCCAATATCTCTCTTTTGCAAAGAGCTACGCATTGGAAAATTCAGGGCTATACCGTGTAGATGAAGCACTAACAGGAGGCTTTAAAATTTTCATTCTAGTGTCCTTCGTTTGGGAGAAAAATGCAAAGGTACAAGACAGCTTTTCCTTGCCAATATCTCTCTTTTGCAAAGAGCTGCGCATTGGAAAATTCAGGGTTATGCCGTGTAGATGATAGCCTAACAGGAGGCTTTAAAATTTTCTTTCTAGTGTCCTTCGTTTGGGAGAAAAATGCAAAGGTACAAGACAGCTTTTCCTTGCCAATATCTCTCTTTTGCAAAGAGCTGCGCATTGGAAAATTCAGGGCTATGCCGTGTAGATGATGGCCTAACAGGAGGCTTTAAAATTTTCTTTCTAGTGTCCTTCGTTTGGGAGAAAAATGCAAAGGTACAAGACAGCTTTTCCTTGCCAATATCTCTCTTTTGCAAAGAGCTACGCATTGGAAAATTCAGGGCTATGCCGTGTAGATGATGGCCTATCAGGAGGCTTTAAAATTTTCTTTCTAGTGTCCTTCGTTTAGGAGAAAAATGCAAAGGTACAAGACAGCTTTTCCTTGCCAATATCTCTCTTTTGCAAAGAACTGCGCATTGGAAAATTCAGGGTTATGCCGTGTAGATGATAGCCTAACAGGAGGCTTTAAAAATTTCTTTCTAGTGTCCTTCGTTTGGGAGAAAAATGCAAAGGTACAAGACAGCTTTTCCTTGCCAATATCTCTCTTTTGCAAAGAGCTACGCATTGGAAAATTCAGTGCTATACCGTGTAGATGAAGCACTAACAGGAGGCTTTAAAATTTTCATTCTAGTGTCCTTCGTTTGGGAGAAAAATGTAAAGGTACAAGACAGCTTTTCCTTGCCAATATCTCACTTTTGCAAAGAGCTGCGCATTGGAAAATTCAGGGCTATGCCGTGTAGATGATGGCCTAACAGGAGGCTTTAAAATTTTCTTTCTAGTGTCCTTCGTTTGGGAGAAAAATGCAAAGGTACAAGACAGCTTTTCCTTGCCAATATCTCTCTTTTGCAAAGAGCTACGCATTGGAAAATTCAGAGCTATGCCGTGTAGATGATGGCCTAACAGGAGGCTTTAAAATTTTCTTTCTAGTGTCCTTCGTTTGGGAGAAAAATGCAAAGGTACAAGACAGCTTTTCCTTGCCAATATCTCTCTTTTGCAAAGAGCAACGCATTGGAAAATTCAGGGCTATGCCGTGTAGATGATGGCCTAACAGGAGGCTTTAAATTTTTCTTTCTAGTGTCCTTCGTTTGGGAGAAAAATGTAAAGGTACAAGACAGCTTTTCCTTGCCAATATCTCACTTTTGCAAAGAGCTGCGCATTGGAAAATTCAGGGCTATGCCGTGTAGATGATGGCCTAACAGGAGGCTTTAAAATTTTCTTTCTAGTGTCCTTCGTTTGGGAGAAAAATGCAAAGGTACAAGACAGCTTTTCCTTGCCAATATCTCTCTTTTGCAAAGAGCTACGCATTGGAAAATTCAGGGCTATACCGTGTAGATGTAGCACTAACAGGAGGCTTTAAAATTTTCATTCTAGTGTCTTTCGTTTGGGAGAGTAATGTAAAGGTACAAGACAGCTTTTCCTTGCCAATATCTCACTTTTGCAAAGAGCTGCGCATTGGAAAATTCAGGGCTATGCCGTGTAGATGATGGCCTAACAGGAGGCTTTAAAATTTTCTTTCTAGTGTCCTTCGTTTGGGAGAAAAATGCAAAGGTACAAGACAGCTTTTCCTTGCCAATATCTCTCTTTTGCAAAGAGCTGCGCATTGGAAAATTCAGGGCTATGCCGTGTAGATGATGGCCTAACAGGAGACTTTAAAATTTTCTTTCTAGTGTCCTTCGTTTGGGAGAAAAATGCAAAGGTACAAGACAGCTTTTCCTTGCCAATATCTCTCTTTTGCAAAGAGCTACGCATTGGAAAATTCAGGGCTATACCGTGTAGATGAAGCACTAACAGGAGGCTTTAAAATTTTCATTCTAGTGTCCTTCGTTTGGGAGAAAAATGCAAAGGTACAAGACAGCTTTTCCTTGCCAATATCTCTCTTTTGCAAAGAGCTACGCATTGGAAAATTCAGGGCTATGCCGTGTAGATGATGGCCTAACAGGAGGCTTTACATTTTTCTTTCTAGTGTCCTTCGTTTGGGAGAAAAATGTAAAGGTACAAGACAGCTTTTCCTTGCCAATATCTCACTTTTGCAAAGAGCTGCGCATTGGAAAATTCAGGGCTATGCCGTGTAGATGATGGCCTAACAGGAGGCTTTAAAATTTTCTTTCTAGTGTCCTTCGTTTGGGAGAAAAATGCAAAGGTACAAGACAGCTTTTCCTTGCCAATATCTCTCTTTTGCAAAGAGCTACGCATTGGAAAATTCAGGGCTATGCCGTGTAGATGATGGCCTAACAGGAGGCTTTAAAATTTTCTTTCTAGTGTCCTTCGTTTGGGAGAAAAATGCAAAGGTACAAGACAGCTTTTCCTTGCCAATATCTCTCTTTTGCAAAGAGCTACGCATTGGAAAATTCAGGGCTATGCCGTGTAGATGATGGCCTAACAGGAGGCTTTAAAATTTTCTTTCTAGTATCCTTCGTTTGGGAGAAAAATGCAAAGGTACAAGACAGCTTTTCCTTGCCAATATCTCTCTTTTGCAAAGAGCTGCGCATTGGAAAATTCAGGGTTATGCCGTGTAGATGATAGCCTAACAGGAGGCTTTAAAATTTTCTTTCTAGTGTCCTTCGTTTGGGAGAAAAATGCAAAGGTACAAGACAGCTTTTCCTTGCCAATATCTCTCTTTTGCAAAGAGCTACGCATTGGAAAATTCAGGGCTATACCGTGTAGATGTAGCACTAACAGGAGGCTTTAAAATTTTCATTCTAGTGTCTTTCGTTTGGGAGAGTAATGTAAAGGTACAAGACAGCTTTTCCTTGCCAATATCTCACTTTTGCAAAGAGCTGCGCATTGGAAAATTCAGGGCTATGCCGTGTAGATGATGGCCTAACAGGAGGCTTTAAAATTTTCTTTCTAGTGTCCTTCGTTTGGGAGAAAAATGCAAAGGTACAAGACAGCTTTTCCTTGCCAATATCTCTCTTTTGCAAAGAGCTGCGCATTGGAAAATTCAGGGCTATGCCGTGTAGATGATGGCCTAACAGGAGACTTTAAAATTTTCTTTCTAGTGTCCTTCGTTTGGGAGAAAAATGCAAAGGTACAAGACAGCTTTTCCTTGCCAATATCTCTCTTTTGCAAAGAGCTACGCATTGGAAAATTCAGGGCTATACCGTGTAGATGAAGCACTAACAGGAGGCTTTAAAATTTTCATTCTAGTGTCCTTCGTTTGGGAGAAAAATGCAAAGGTACAAGACAGCTTTTCCTTGCCAATATCTCTCTTTTGCAAAGAGCTACGCAT